>NW_024070202.1:13281826-13372215 GCF_014754425.2 Oryx dammah | reverse complement strand
ATAAATGGCTATTCACAGAGCTATTTTACTCCTAACTTAAAAAGTAAAATAAGAACTTTGAATTACCCTCTGTGCTTTCATTTTAAACATAAAAACAATTATTTATTGTGCCTCATCCTTCTGCCACTGAATACCTTGTGGTTTTGTTTTCTTTAGAATGCAATGAGGGCCACAGTTGAACACCAGGAAAACTGGCCTTCTCTGACACCAATTGAGGTGATTGTTGTCTTGGGGAAAGAAGATCTTACAATTAAGGTAACTATTCTGTTTTTTCTTTTGAGCCCTTCTTAAGAGAATTTAAAAAAAGGAGTCAATAATAATGAAGCTCTTTGCTTTGAGCTACAGATCAAAGTCATGTACACCACGTGAAGACAAGACATTTTTGTATAAACAAATACACATTGTTTTTAGCATACAGCTCTGATGACTTGTTTGTTTAAGATTTCAGACAGAGGAGGTGGTGTTCCCCTGAGAGTCATTGATCGTCTCTTTAGTTACACGTACTCCACTGCACCAACGCCTGTGATGGATAATCCCCGGAATGCTCCACTGGTAAGACCAATTAAATTGCTAACCTCATCCCAGCCACCTAGTTCTAATGCATGAAAGTGAAAAGTGAAAGTGAAGTCGCTCAGTCGTGTCCGACTCCTAGTGACCCCATGGACTGCAGCCTACCAGGCTCCTCCATCCATGGGATTTGCCAGGCAAGAGTACTAGAGCGGGTTGCCATTGCCTTCTCCAAGAACAAGGATTACAAGGATGTATTTAGCCAAATTAATCAGTTTAGTTAAACTGGGCATGGGGGATATGAGAAGGAATGGTAAAGCCAACTAAGAAACAGTTATCCAAGGGGTTTCTGATTGGAAGCAGAAGATATGTGTCTAAGTTCTAGGACATCAGTATCAGGGAATATATTTTGTATTTCTATGATTGTGTTCACTTCTTTGTCAGTAACTGATCTTTCCCTTCCAGGCTGGTTTTGGTTACGGCTTACCAATTTCTCGTCTCTATGCCAAGTACTTTCAAGGAGATCTAAATCTCTACTCTTTGCCAGGATACGGAACTGATGCTATCATCTACTTAAAGGTAACCTTTAAATCCAATATTAAAAAAAAATCATATTTCTGAAAAGATTGCTTCTGAGTTCTATGGTCCATGGTGAACACCCCAAACTGAGTTAGCACAAATATTGACTATAAGCCATTACATTTTCTGTTTGGTATATGTAAATATACTGATTAATATTTAGTATGGTAATATGCCAAAAAGGAAGTGAGGCAACTCTACCTGCCTCAATGAAGTAAAATGGTTTCCC
Source organism: Oryx dammah (assembly GCF_014754425.2). NCBI lineage: Eukaryota > Metazoa > Chordata > Mammalia > Artiodactyla > Bovidae > Oryx > Oryx dammah. The sequence continues at coordinate 13,370,900 of NW_024070202.1, read as the reverse complement.
AAGAAGCGCAGTAGTTTCTGAGTGAGGAGATGCTCACGTGAATTTTTCAAGGCAGCTTGACATCTGTGAGAATAGCTGTAGTTTTGTTTTACTTAAGCTTGTGGGAAATGCATATATGCTGATAATGTTGCAGCCTAGAAGACAAGATATTCAAGACCTTAAGCTGACCTTATTAGAAATCCAAGGGGAGGAAAGCTGACAGCTAAGAAGCTGTCAATGGGGTGCCTGGCACTTCCTGTTTAAACTTTAAAACTCAGTACATGTTTTTTCCATTTGTGATAAAGCCTCAATTTATTTGTTAAGGTCACTGTCCTGATTCTGGTTAATCATTTGCCAACTGGTTCAAATGAAAATACATTCACAGTCATTAGCAACTAAAACATTAAGCTTCCAGACTCCTGTTTTGCGCAAGGGAATTATTTATTACATGGTCATAGGACACCTGAAATAGTTAATGTATTCATTGCTTAAGCAGTAAAAATGTCTTCAATGTATTGAGAAAGATTAATGTATTATAGATCTACAGTATCAGACTTTAATAGATCAATAGTATCAGGTTAGGACTCTCACTTTATTACATATACAGACGTTTTGCCTGGAAATACCTATTTGTCTATTTTTATTCAACTCTATGACACTAGCAATATCCAGATAAGGCGCATGTGTAACTACTGAACTCAAATACTGTTCCCTAATTTATTTTGTTGTTCAGTCACTAAGTCGTGTCTGGCTCTGAGATGCCATGGACTGCAGCACGCCAGGCTTCCCTGTCCTTCACTTATCTCCCAGAGTTTGCTCAAACTCATATCCACTGTGTCAGTGATGCTATCTAACCCTTTCATCCTCTGCCACCCTCTTCTCCTCTTGCCCTCCTAATTTATAATCGTATATATACTTTTCAGCCCCTATAGGGTATAGATAATATTTATTTTTCAATTTTCTGTCATACAGTGCCTACCATACCATGGACTCTTGGTGTGCTTTTATTACTAAATTAATTAAAACAATGTATTTGAATGTTTGAATGCTTACCTCTGAGTTTCTGTTGAACAATCACTTTGGGTACAAATTACGCAATGAATAATTTCTCTGGTTTGATTTTTCCCTTTCAGGCTCTGTCTTCTGAGTCTATAGAAAAACTCCCAGTCTTTAACAAATCAGCCTTCAAACATTATCAGACGAGCAGCGAGGCTGGAGACTGGTGTATCCCAAGCAAGGAACCAAAGAACCTGGCAAAGGAAAAAGTGGCCATGTGAGGAGGGACTTGCGGACACACTAAGGGATCAAAGTGGGTCTGTGCCAGGGCTGCTTCCTGAACGTTTGCCCGTGAATTCTCGTTTCCTTAAAAACAAGCAACAGCAACAAAAAACTCCTTGATCCGAACACTGATGTGACAGGAAGAGAGCTCCTTTCTGTGACCCAGGCGAGCACAGTGCAGGACCACAGGACTAACGGCTGGCCTTCTCTGTATTCTCCTAACTTAGAATAATGCATGAGTTTGTATCAAATCCTGAAGAAGGAATAAGCCTGTTTACCATCTCTTTATCAACAAAAAGGGGAATGAGTGAGGAGGGAGATGAAGGCTAGCAGTTTCAACCGACAGATACTTTAGGCCATCGATTGATGTCATCAGATATTGGTATGTATGGCAGTACTTTCCTGCCACTCAAAGGATGAGGGCTTATTTTATACTGTATGATTAGAAATGTATGTCAACATATATTTCATAAATATCTATGCATTCTAGACGTGAAAAGTCAGTGACTAAAATAACATTTACTTTAAATGAGGACAAATGAGCCAACACGCTTTATTCAAAGTTGCAGCCAAGGCCTGGGTCTATGTAAAAACTTGGAAGAAAGCCCCTTCTGATAAATACAGTGCCTTTACTATGTTGCTTTTCCTGTTCACACCTCAAATAAGAGGTGAGCACTTATTGCAAGGTGCATATGTCTTGGTTGAATTTAAAATGTGCACTGGATTCTGGATGTTGGCAGCTGGATGGGGAGAAGAATTGCCAAAGTGATAGCAAAACCTCACCTTTCTTTGCTTATAAATGAAACAGAAGTAGATTGGAAAAACCAGTATTAGAGAAAGAAATCAGGCATTCAGAATCTAACTCAGTAGGAAGGGCTGTTCTCCACCCTGCAGTGGTGGTAATCCAAAGGCATCTATTTTCTAGGCTTAAAGAGATATATATTTTTATATATTTAATTATGTTCTCTACACTCCACCATTAACATCTGATAAAAATTTGTAATTAACAAATGGTTCAAGAACATTGAAATTTACATATTTCCTGGAGTATTTTTAACAAATAGCCTGTGGGTAAGAGGACTCGATGGACGTGAGTCTGAGTGAACTCCGGGAGTTGGTGATGGACAGGGAGGCCTGCCGTGCTGCGATCCATGGGATCGCAAAGAGTCGGACACGACTGAGCCACGGCACTGAACTGAACTGAAGAGGTTTTCACGCCATGGATGGGTGCTTTCATTTGTAAATTGTTGTGAATGAGAGCTAATGCCTGAAAGCTGTAATGCCTATGGCACTTTTGGGGAGTTCAGGTGGACTGTGCAGGTGGACTGGGCGCTCTACCACATTCCTCTCAGAGAAGAAATGAAGAAACAAAAGGAAAAAGGAAGGAAAGAAAGATGGAAAAGGAGGAGAGAGGGAAGCAGAAGGCAAGCATCTTGCTGTAGGCTTTTACGAGATAATAGACTCTGCTGTGAAACCGGAATATTAAAAAAAAAAAAATAGCTAGCATTTTCTGTTTTGTAAAAGAATAGTACCGTCCATATGTTGGATTTAACATTTGTGTTTAATTTTCTCATGGCCTAGTGTTGTGCTTCTGGTAGTGGCCATAGAAGGCTCAAACGATTGGCTGTGGATTTCAGATTTTATCATCAGAAGTCCTGGAGGTGACTTTCTTGACTGTGGGACTCTGGCTCATGCACTTATTGACTATATACAACTATTTGCAATAGAATATTCGACTTTTCAAAAATCTAAACATTTTTGCATGTAAATATTTGTGTTTACCAAAAGAATTAAAGCAGTTGATTAATAGTTAACGAAATACTGTGAACTGTCTTCTAAGACACTAGAGAAAAAGAAACGTTGGTATCTCAGTAACATCAAATGTGTAAATGGAGCTCTATAAAACAGAAATGGTCCATATTGGTATTTGTGAAATCTGTGGAAGAGCTTTAGGATCCTAGTGGATGGAAACTGAATGTTCAGGCCCACTTAAATTATTAATGTATAAATTGTGTTTTTGCGTCTAGGTTATGTACAGACAAATGTGATAATTTTTATAATAAATATTTTTTATTATAATGATAGATGTAATCTTGTAAAGTGCTTTTCTTAAATTAATGGAAAATACTAAGAAGAATTTGAGGTAAAAGTTTTCTTCACTTTACATCAAACCTCATTTATATATTGGTTTTAGAAAAACTTAAAATCTTAATTTTTAAATGAAAGATAAACACCTTATAGCATTCCAGAAATTTCTGAATGTCCTTTGCTTTTTGGTTATGCCCCAATAACATATAGTAAAATGTATGTTTATCTACATGAATAAATTAAATAATCAGTCTTATAATGCATGTATTCTCTACATTTTGGGGATAAATCTACTTTAAAGTCTCACTTAGTGACTGTATTTGCAAATACAGTACAGTATCAAGATAATTACTTAGATTATTTAGATTCCCAAACAATTTATAGATAAATATCTGAATAATAATACAGTACCAATATGATAGAAGTCTAAATTAAGTAGTGATATTTTTATCTTTGTTAAGTTCACACTCTTTCTTTACTAATTTAACTCTATTTTATCAATTGACAACCTTCTCTGCTCACCTCCATAATGCCCTTATTGCAGAGTTTGTAACAAAAAGAATAGAGGGACTGAAGGAGAGAGGGAGGCAGAAGGAAGGAAGAGAAGAAGGGAGGGAGGGTAAAAAGAAAAGCAATTAGAATAAAATACAATTAGTGGAATGAGTTTGCCATAACTGAATACTAAAATCTTGTCAGGGTAATCATCAGTTAAGTCGCTCAGTCAAGTCTGACTCTTTGCGACCCCATGGACTACAGCACGCCGTGTCCATCCCTAACTCCCAGAGTTTATTCAAACTCATATCCATTCAGTTGGTGATGCCTTCCAACCATTTCGTCCTCTGTCGTCCCCTTCTCCTCCTGCCTTCAATCTTTCCCAGCATCAAGGTCCTTACAAATAAGTCAGTTTTTCACATCAGGTGGCCAAAGTATTGGAGTTTCAGCTTCAGCATCAGTCCTTCCAATGAACACTCAGGACTGATCTCCTTTAGGATGGACTGGTTGGATGTCCTTGCAGTCCAACAGACTCTCAAGAGTCTTCTCCAACACCACAGTTTAAAAGCATCAATTCTTCGGCGCTCAGCTTTCTTTATAGTCCAACTCTCACATCCATACATGACCACTGGAAAAAACATAGCCTTGACTAGACGGACCTTTGTTGGCAAAGTAATGTCTCTGCTTTTTAATATGCTATCTAGGTTGGTCATAACTTTCCTTCCAAGGAGTAAGCGTCTTTTAATTTCATGGCTGCAGTCACCATCTGCAGTGAGTTTGGAGCCCCCAAAAATAAAGTCTGACACTGTTTCCCCATCTATTTCCTATGAAGTGATGGGACCAGATGCCATGATCTTAGTTTTCTGAATGTTGAGCTTTAAGCCAACTTTTTCACTCTCCTCTTTCACTTACATCAAGAAGTTTTTTAGTTCTTCTTCACTTTCTGCCATAAGAGTGGTGACATCTGCATATCTGAGGTTATTGGTATTTCTCCTGGCATTCTTGATTCCAGCTTGTGCTTCATCCAGCCCAGCATTTCTCATGATGTACTCCGCATATAAGTTAAATAAGCAGGGTGACAATATACAGCCCTGATATACTCCTTTCCCAATTTGGAACCAGTCTGTTGTTCATGTCCAGTTCTAACTGGTGCTTCCTGACCTGCATATAGATTTCTCAAGAGGTAGGTCAGGTGGTCTGGTATTCCCATCTCTCAGAATTTCCCACAGTTTGTTGTGATCCACACAGTCAAAGACTTAGGTGTAGTCAATAAAGCAGAAATAGATGTTTTTCTGGAACTCTCTTGCTTTCTTGATGATCCAGTGGATGTTGGCAACATGATCTCTGGTTCCTCTGCCTTTTCTGAATCCAGCTTGAGCATCTGGAAGTTCATGGTTCACATATTGTTGAAGCCTGGCTTGGAGAATTTTGAGCTTTACTTTGCTAGTGTGTGAGATGAGTGCAATTGTGCAGTAGTTTGAGCATTCTTTGGCATTGCCTTTCTTTGGGATTGAAATGAAAACTGACCTTTTCCAGTCCTGTGGCCACTGCTGAGTTTTCCAAACTTGCTGGCATATTGAGTGTGGCACTTTCACAGCATCATCTTTTAAGATTTGAAATAGCTCAACTGGAATTCCACCATCTCCACTAGCTTTGATGCTTCCTAAGGCCCACTTGACTTTGCATTCCAGGATGTCTGGCTCTACGTGAGTGACCATACCTTTGTGATTATCTGGGTCATGAAGATCTTTTTTTTGCATAGTTCTTCTATGTATTCTTGCCAGCTTTTCTTAATATCTTCTGCTTCTGTTAGGTCCATATAATTTCTGTCCTTTATTGTGCTCATTTTGCATGAAATGTTCCCTTGGTATCTCTAATGATAATCATATGTGAATAAACAAATACCATCAACCTACAGTATTAGATCCTAAAGAACCTACACCTCAGCCCTTAATCAGTGAGACTCCCCTTCATGTCACTACCTTCATTTCTTCTTCTATCAAGGAAGTACCGCATTGTGTCCGAAGAAGGCCCAGGAACACATACACACATGGGATTTAGCTCCCCACCCCAGTATTCTTGGCTGGGAAATCCCAAGGACAGAGGGGCCTGGTGGCCCTCAGTCCATATGGTTGCAGGGAGTCAGACATGACTGAGCAACTAACTTTTCCGTTGAATTAAGCTACTTGGGAGGTAGGATATTACCACATGGCCAGGGCTCAGAGCTTCATCTACATTTCCATAAAAACTGCAAGACTTCAAGTTCCAAAATTCTCTGTTTATGCACACATACATCTTTTCGAATTTTCAAGTTCAACAAAGCGGACTGAATTTTCATTAAAACTATCTTTATACCATTTCTCCCAAATTTCAAATTCGGTTCAAAATGGTAAGAGCATTTGATCTTAACTATAATAACATAGGCAAAGAGAGATTATTGTGAGTTAATAGCTTAAGCATTGGCCTTAAAATTATTTATTCTCCTACTACATTTTCACGTACTATATTTACATTTAGATATGTACCAATACTGCAAATGTGCATGGAATTGCCAAATCACTTTGGTCTGTCTTGATGAAAGTATTGAGGAACTTTCATAAGTTCACAGGAGCTCCTGTAAGAGGTTCCCAAGCCCCCCACCTTGAACAGTTAGAGCAGTAGGCTTCTATCTCCATTAACATTCTATCCATACCTCTCTTGGGGGGATGCTTCACTTTTCACCTTACATCACAGTTGCTTAAGTAAAGTATGTGAAAGTTGCTCAGTCATGTCCAACTCTTTGCGACCTCATGGACGATACAGTCCATGGAACTGTCCAGGCAAGAATACTGGAATGGGCAGCCTTTCCCTTATCCAGGGGATCTTCCCAACCCAGGGATCAAACTCAGGTCTCCCACATTGCAGGTGGATTCTTACCAGATGAGCCACAAGAGAAGCCCAAGAATACTGGAGTGGGTAGCCTATCCCTTCTCCAGAGGATCTTCCCGACTAAGGAATCAAACTGGGGTCTTCTGCATTGCAGGCAGATTATTTACCAAGTGAGCTATGACAGCTACTTAGACACTCAATAAATGTTTCCCAGAAAAATACATGAATAAACATATTAAGTAACTGTGTCTTTAGAACAGCAGCCCTGCATTTAAAAGCAATTTAAACTCTGTGTTAAATGTGGAGAAATAACTCCAGAAAGAATGAAGAGATGGAGCCAAGAAAAAAACCCAGTTGTGGATGTGACTGGGAATGGGAGTCAAGTCCCATGCTGGAGAGAGCAATATTGCATAGGAACCTGGAGTGGTAGGTCCATTAATCTAGGAAAATTGGAAGTGGTCAAACTGAAGATGGCAAGCGTGAACTGACACTTTAGGTATCAGTGAACTAAAATGGACTGGAATGGGTGAATTTAACTCAGAAGACCATTATAGCTACTACTGTGGGCAAGAATCCCTTAGAAGAAATGGAGTAGCCATCATAGTCAACAAAAGAATCTGAAACGTAGTACGTGGATGCAATCTCAAAAATGACAGAATGATCTCTTTTCGTTTCCAAGGCAAATCATTCAATATCACAGTAATCCAAGTCTATGCCCTGATCAGTAAGCTGAAGAAGCTGAAGTTGGAAGGTTCTAAGAAGACCTACAAGACCTTCTGGAACTAACACCCCAAAAAGATGTTCTTTCCATTATAGAGGACTCGAATGAAAAGTAGGAATTCAAGAACACCTGGAGTAACAGGCAAATTTGGCCTTGGAATACAGAATGAAGCAGGCCAAAGGCTAATAGAGTTCTGCCGAGATAATGCACTGGTCATAGCAAACACTCTCTTCCAACAACAGAAGAGAAGATTCTACACATGGACATCACCAGATGGCCAACACCGAAATCAGATTGATTATATTCTTTGCAGCCAAAGATGGAGAAGCTCTATACAGTCAACAAAAACAAGACTGGGAGCTGACTGTGGCTCAGATCATGAACTCCTTATTGCCAAATTCAGACTTAAACTGCAGAAAGTAGGGAAAATCACTAGACCATTCAGGTATGACCTAAATCAAATCCCTTATGATTATACAGTGGAAGTGAGAAATAGATTTAAGGGACTAGATCTGATAGATAGAATGCCTGATGAATTATGGATGGAGGTTAGTGACATTGTACAGGAGACGGATCAAGACCATCTCTAAGAAAATGAAATGCAAAAAAGCAAACTGGCTGTCTGAGAAGAGAAAAGTGAAGGAGAAAAAAGATATACCCATTTGAAAGCAAAGTTCCAAAGAACAGCAAGGAGAGATAAGAAAGCCTTCCTCAGGGATCAATGCAAAGAAATAGAGGAAAACAACAGAATGGGAAAGACTAGAGATCTCTTCAAGAAAATTAGAGATACCAAGGCAACATTTCATGCAAAGATGGGCTCAATAAAGGACAGAAATGGAATGGACCTAATAGAAACAGAAGATATTAAGAAGAGGTGGCAAGAATACACAGAAGAACTGTACAAAAAAGAGCTTCATGACCCAGATAATCACGATGGTGTGATCACTCACCTAGAGCCAGACATCCTGGAATATGAAGTCAAGTAGGTCTGAGGAAGCATCACTACGAACAAAGTTAGTGGAGGTGATGGAATTCCAGTTGAGCTATTTCAAATCTTAAAAGATGATGCTGTGAAAGTGCTGCACTCAATATGTCAGCAAATTTGGAAAACACAGCAGTGGCCACAGGACTAGAAGAGCTCAGTTTTCATTCCAATCTCAAAGAAAGGCAATGCCAAAGAATGCTCAAACTACCACACAATCGCACTCATCTCACACGCTAGTAAAGTAATGCTCAAAATTCTCCAAGCCAGGCTTCAAAAATACATGAACTGTGATCTTCCAGATGTTCAAGCTGGTTTTAGAAAAGGCAGAGGACCCAGAGATCAAATTGCCAACATCCGCTGGATCATCAAAAAAGCAAATGAGTGCCAAAAAAAAAATCTATTTCTGCTTTCCTGACTACACCTAAGTCTTTGACTGTATGGATCACAATAAACTGTCGAAAATTTTGAAAGAAATGGGAATACCAGACCACCTGACCTGCCTCTTGAGAAATCTGTATGCAGGTCAGGAAGCAACAGTTGGAACTGGACATGGAACAACAGACTGGTTCCAAATAAGAAAAGGAGTACATCAAGGCTGTATATTGTCACCCTGCTTATTTAACTTATATGCAGAGTACATCATGAGAAACGCTGGGCTGGATGAGGCACAAGATTGCCAGGAGAAATATCAGTAACCTTAGATATGCAGATGATACCACCCTTATGGCAGAAATCAAAGAATTAAAGAGCTTCTTGATGAAAGTGAAAGAGGAGAGTGAAAAAGTTGGCTTAAAGCTCAACATTCAGAAACCAAAGATCGTGGCATCTGATCCCATCACTTCATGGCAAATAGATGGGGAAACAGTGGCTGACCTTATTTTGGGGGGATCCAAACTCACTGCAGATGGTGACTGTAGCCACGAAATTAAATGATGCTCACTCTTTGGAAGAAAAGTTATGACCAACCTAGACAGCATATTAAAAAGCAGAGACATTACTTTGCCAACAAAGGTCCATCTAGTCAAGGCTATGGTTTTTCCAGTAGTCATGTATGGATGTGAGAATTGGACTATAAAGAAAGCTGAGCGCCAAAGAATTGATGCTTTTAAACTGTGGTGTTGGAGAAGACTCTTGAGAGTCTGTTGGACTGCAAGGAGATCTAACTAGTCCATCCTAAAGGAGATCAGTCCTGAGTGTTCATTGGAAGGACTGGTGTTGAAGCTGAAATGCCAATACTTTGGCCACCTAATGCGAAGAGCTGACTCATTTGAAAAAACCCTGATGGTGGGAAAGACTGAAGGCAGAAGAAGGGGACGACAAAGGATGAGATGGTTGGATGGCATCACCGACTCAATGGACATGATTTTGGGTAAACCCCGGGAGTTTGTGACAGACAGGGAGGCCTGGTGTACTGTGGTCCATGGGGTCGCAAAGAGCTGGACATGACTGAGTGACTGAACATCAAATTTTATAAGATTTTAAGCTTTAAATCATATTTAAAAAGTTTTACAACACTGCAGAAATTCTGGAATAATTTTCCAAGCCAGATAAATTGCAATTGATCTTGTTTAATGTAGCTCTCCACTGGAGCCCTCTGGCCATTTAAAATTATCACATATTTCAAAGAAAGTAAATAGTGGATAAGTTATAACTACTAAGGAAATTTCTTGAGCAAATGGGTTGGTATTTCAGACTTTATTAGTATTCTTCCTTTTTGTTCACCTTGGATGAAAAAAATATCACCATCCATATTTCATGGCCTCTTAATGGAAATGAGCAACTGTCTTTTAATGAGATTTTTCAGTTCCTACTGAAGTGCAAATAAACATTAAAAGCCACTCAAAACCAATAGAAATGTCAGTAGCCTTGAAAACATGTTGAATATATTAAATGATGTGAAAATGATGTGAGCTGTCTTAGTGATATATCCAGCAAGGAAATAATAAAGTTTATCAACAAATTATGAGACATCATTTTCATGTTTACTGCCATCGTTCAATATAATGAGAGTAACACAGAAGTGGTTGTCAAATAATGCAATATAGGTAGGAATTATTTATTAGCATATTATTTTCCATAAATGTAAAAGGATACTTTAATATATAAAACAAATAGCCTATTAAATGGCAAAGTCTTGAAGGTTTTTATCAATTCCGTTAAAACTATAACTTTTAATATGTTTCTAGCCCCCAAAAGGTACTTTGATATTTGGTAGAATTGCCCTTAACTCAGTCTTTTTTTTTTTTTTAATAATTCACTTTTTAAGAATAACAAAATATGTTTGAAATTATAAATTTGTGGCCTAAAAATGAATTAAAAATTTGAATACAAAAATGAAAAATTTATACCATGTTCTTAGGCAATTCTTCTTACCTATTTGATTCCCAGTTTTCTCATCTACCTGTATGAAATAATAATGAATTCTAGTTGCTTAAGGAAGACACTTCTAATTCTAGAGTCTTTGAGTCTGTTCTTGTAACAAGCAAAAGCACTTTTTATTGCTTCTTTAATTGCATTTATATGAGATGATGGATGTTCAGTCAACTTATCACGGTAATTATTTCATGATATATATAGATAACATCATTATGTTGTACACCTTAAACATATACAGTACTGTATGTCAATTATATATCAATAAAACTGGAAAGGAAAGAACTCTCACAAAGTGAATGAATTAATAAAGTTTAAAAGATACATTAATAGTGATGAATTTTATTTTTAATTTTTATCTTATATTAGAATATAATTGATTTACAACATTTGTTAGTTTTCAGTGTACAGCAAAGTGAGTCAATTATACATATACACGCAGCTATTCTTTTTCAGATTCTTTTCCATATAGGTTGTTACGGTATATTGAGTAGAATTCCCTGTGGTACACAATAGGTCCTTGTTAACTATCTATTTTATAAATAGTAGTATACTGTTGCCTGGGAAATCCCATGGACCGAGGAACGTGATAGGCTACAGTCCATGGGGTCGCGAAGAGTCAGACACAACTGAGCAACTTCCCTTTCACTTTTCACTTTCATGCATTGGAGAAGGCAATGGCAACCCACTCCAGTGTTCTTGCCTGGAGAATCCCAGGGACGGGGGAGCCTGGTGGGCTGCCGTCTTTGGGGTCACACAGAGTCGGACACGACTGGCACGACCTAGCAGCAGCAGCAGCAGTATGTTTATGCTAATCCCAAACTCCTAATATCCCTATCTTTTTCCCCTTTGGCAACAGTAAGTTTGTTTTCTAAATCTGTGAATCTGTTTTTTATAAATAAGTTCATTTGTATCATTTTTAAAATTCCACATGTAAGTGATTTACTTCACTTAATATGATAATCTCTCAGTCCATGAGTGAATGAAGTTTTTGAATCTACATTTTCTAATAATTCTTTACTGAACAGCCCGCCTCCAGTGTCTCTTCAGTTCAAAGTAGGCTTCTCATAATACTACTATCAAGCTCAGAATCTTTTCCTACCTTCAAGTGCCTAAGAATCGGATATCTATAATTTTCTATAATCCAACCTATATAACCAATCTTACAATTTATATATTCTGTTACTGAACTGTTTAGTATACTGTCTTCTAAATAAGCAACAAACATTTTCCTTTTGATCACTGTAAATGCCCTTCTTTTCTTCTCTGCCTTTTTTCTAAATGCTACTCAACCTTCTAGACCGACTCATACCCCTCTCCATGGACTGAGCATCCCAGTCCAAAATGCCTTCTCTCCCAACTTCCTCCCCTAAGCTCTCACATGGGCAGGACCATTTCAGTATTTATGATTTAATTCCTAAGGTTGCCTGTTAAATGTTATAGAGAGGTATAAAATCCAGGAACCCAATTAGATTGTGTTTTCCCTGCAATCCAGGACCACGTGTAACACACACCTGTATAAAAACCATGATGTGAAGCCTGTCTCCTGTGTTGTAGATATCAAAAATATTTCTTGATTAATATATTTCTGATGTGTTGGGAAGACAGAGGAAATCAATGAAACAAGTCCTGATTGACCAGATTATTCTACTGATCTAGAACCAAAGCCACCCACCTTAATATCAAGGGCCCTCAGCATTTCTTCTCAACCTGGGAAGGATCCATGTTTATTTCCAGATGGATCATGGCTGTAATATATACATGCAAACTAACTTAAATGTTTTATTTCAGGCTTAAAACTAGGTCTGTGTCCCCAGGGAGCTTAGAGTCCTATTATAGAGTTGCAGAGACAGAAACACATGGGAAACTGAATCATCACCAAAGATTTCACAACAGTTCAAGTCAATAAGAGAGGAGACACCATAATTCCCAACATACACAGCCAGGAATATTCATTAACATTAATTACTATAGAAATTTAAAGAAGGAAAGATGACTTCAGGCTAAAGTGACTAGGTGGAAAAAGAACACTCTTAGGGGGAACAAGTGGGAAGAAGGGACTTCCCTGATGGGTCAGATGGCAAAGAATCTGCCTGCAATGCAGGAGACCAAGGTTCAATCCCTGGGTCAGGAAGATCCCCTGAAGGAGGAAATGGCAACCCACTTCAGTCTTCTTGCCTGGAGAATCCCATGGACAGAGAAGCCTGGCGGGCTACAGTCCACGGGGTTGCAAAGAGTCAGATATGACTAAATGAGTAACACAGTGAGAAGAAGACCATGAAAACAGAAAATTCAGGGAGAAGATAGGCAGTGTACTAATATATTGGTGCTCAAGTGAATATAGTTTGAATGTCTAGATGTTGTACCTGGGCCATCAAGGAGCCATTTACTAGGACAGGAAAAGGATCAAACCAGTTCTGTTGACTGAAATCTTAAGATCATACATCTCACTGTCGGTTTATTTACAAGATAACAATGCAGTTATACATGGAAACTAGAAAAATGGTATTGATGAACCTATTTGCAGGGCTGGAATAGAGATGCAGATATAGAGAACGGATTTGTGGACACAGCATGGAAGGAAAGGGAGGAAGGAACTGAGACAGTAACGCTGACATATACACACTACCTTGTGTAAAACAGACAGCTACTGGAAATCTGCTGTACAGCACAGGGAGCTCAGCTCTGTGCTCTGTGATGACCTAGAGGGTCCGGATGGGGTGGGAGGGAGGGAGGCTCAAGAGCAAGGGGATATGTGCATACTTATAGCTGATTCAGCGATAACTGATGTATACAATTATAGCTGTATAGTTATTGTACTGCAGAAACCAACATAACAATGCAAAGCAATTATCCTCCAATTAAAAAGAAAAAAGATAACAGTAAGACGAGGTACAGGGCAGTAATCAGCATGATATTCTCAAATGAGAAATTAATATTTGAATAGCTGAAGAGAGAGCCTGTGGTATGTTGACCGATGAGTGAAAACAGAGGGTTCTTATCCAAGTGCCATACTGCTCAGGCATGAAGACTCTGGAGCCAAGCTGCCTACACTTCCATGCCAGCTTTGCCACATAAGAGCCACAGGAAGTTACATAACTTTTCTCTGCTTTGGTTTTCTGATCTTTGAAATGGGGATCTTTCAGCATCTTTCTTATAGGAATGCTGTGAAAATTAAAATTAGCTAGTATATGTAAAACATTCATAACAGTTCTTGGCACATAATAAAATTTACATAGATATTAGAGATTTTATCCATAATGCTTTTCAAGTAATAGATACTGGATCCTTCTATTAAGTTCTGATACAAATGAGTTGATAAAAATAACACTCTTCAGATATGAGGTCATACAGTAGGAGCATGCGGTATCACTGATAGTAACACATTTGCCCCAATAAACCCTGTTGCCTGATTATGACACTGGGATTAGATTTTGGGGGTCAAAGTATGGTCTGTTGACCTGAAATTGCTGAGTGAGGCTAAAATCTCGGGTTCAGGTAGAGATCAAACCCAGACCTTGACCTCTTTAGGAACGCTGCCCAACCAACACCTGGGTGGATGGTGTTGCCGTGTGCTAGCTAATGAGATCCATTAGCTTTTGTGGGTCCCTCTGAGAGCACTGCGCAAGACTGTCCCTCCCAGACTATGCAGAAGAGACTGGCTCTCTGTGCATATAAACAAGCAGACAGCACTGTGCCCGAAGCACACTCTCAATAACTGTTCGTCGAATGGATGAAAAGAGACTTAAACCATAAAAATAATAATTAGGCTTTGGTTGTTCCCCAGGCAGCCTCTTTCCTCTTCTAAATATCATATTTCATCTTGTGAAACCAGAATTCCCAATGATAACAAAAGCAAGCACAAAACACATTTTTAAAAAAGGTTTTGAAAACAGTTCTCTGGCCTATTGGAAAGTAGAAAATATTTTCTTATATTTTTCTTGGAATGTCTGACAATAATAGTTTTATTGTGACTGAAACTATATCCTGCATTCTGTATAGTCAGCTATGAGTCTTATTTTCACCTGGTCCAGATAGTTACAAACGGGATTATACTAATTTGGGAGAAATTATTTTACGGATAACTTTTACCCTAGGAATAAAACTAGGGACTGAACTTGAAGAAACAATTTCTTAACCAAAGATAATCTACTGGCTACAATATTGACCTGGTCTTTCAAACTATTATTCCCATTGGCTGAAAATATTTATTTCATGTATTAGAAGAAAAACTGGTTTCATATACTTCTCTCTCTCTGAGTCCTTTTAAATTGAACATTGAAAAATGAAGTTGCTCAGCTGTGTCTGATTCTTTGAGACCCATGGACTGAAGCCCACCAGGCTCCTCTGTCCATGGGATTCTCCAGGCAAGAATACTGGAGTGGGTTGTCATTTCCTTCTCCAGGGGATCTTCCAAACCCAGGGATCAACTCCGGGTCTCCTGCATTGCCGGCAGATTCTTTACCATCTGAGCCACCATGAAGCCCTGAAAAAACAATCTTTTGTATTTTGCACTCATGATATGACTGGTCAACGATATCAAGAATCCAAATTCCTTTATCATGGTGAATATTTAACTCCCCGAGAAGGTATATTTGTCTATGGTGTGTGTGTGTGTGTGTGTGTCTGTGTGTCTGTGTGGTGTGTGTCTGTGTATGTGTGTACTCAGTCATGTCCAACTCTTTGCAACCCAATGGACTGTAGCCTGCCCCACTCCTCTGTCCATGGAATTTTCCAGACAATAATGTTGGAGTGGGTCCTACTTCAGTGGATCTTCCCAACACAAGGATTGAGCTTGCTTCTCTTGCATTTCCTGCACTGGCAGGCAGATTCTTTACCACTGCACCACTTGGGAAGCTTTAAACTGAACAGTAAGTAGACAAATAAGAAAACTCTATAGAATTTATTATGCAGCAGATATTTTACATTAGTTAGTTCAGTCGCTCAGTTGTGTCCAACTCTTCGCGACCCCATGAATTGCAGCACGCCAGGCCTCCCTGTCCATCACCAACTCCCGGAGTTCACTCAGATTCACATCCATCGAGTCCGTGATGCCATTCAGCCATCTCATCCTCTGTCGTCCCCTTCTCCTCCTGCCCCCAACCCCTCCCAGCATCAAAGTCTTTTCCAATGAGTCAACTCTTCGCATGAGGTGGCCAAAGTACTGGAGTTTCAGCTTCAGCATCATTCCTTCCAAAGAAATCCCAGGGCTGATCTCCTTTATAATGGACTGGCTGGATCTCCTTGCAGTCCAAGGGACTCTCAAGAGTCTTCTCCAACACCACAGTTTAAAAGCATCAATGCTTCGGCACTCAGCTTTCTTCACAGTCCAACTCTCATATCCATACATGACCACAGGAAAAACCATAGCCTTGACTAGACGGACCTTTGTTGGCAAAGTAATGTCTCTGCTTTTCAATATGCTATCTAGCTTGGTCATAACTTTTCTTCCAAGAAGTAAGCGTCTTTTAATTTCATGGGTGCAATCACCATCTGCAGTGATTTTGGAGCCCCCCAAAATAAAGTCTGACACTGTTTCCACTGTTTCCCCATCTATTTCCCATGAAGTGATGGGACCAGATACCATGATCGTTTTCTGAATGTTGAGCTTTAAGCCAACTTTGTCACTCTCCTCTTTCACTTTCATCAAGAGGCTTTTTAGCTCCTCTTCACTTTCCGCCATAAGGGTGGTGTCATCTGCATATATGAGGTTATTGATATTTCTCCCGGCAATCTAGATTCCAGCTTGTGCTTCATCCAGCCCAGCGTTTCTCATGATGTACTCTGCATATAAGTTAAATAAGCAGGGTGACAGTATACAGCCTTGACGTACTCCTTTTCCTACTTGGAACCAGTCTGTTGTTCCATGTCCAGATCTAACTGTTGCTTCCTGACCTGCATCATATAGGTTTCTCAAGAGGCAGGTCAGGCGGTCTGGTATTCCCATCTCTCTCAGAATTTTCCACAGTTTATTGTGACACATTAGAACTTGTAAATAGAGTGCCTGAAGAACTACGGACGGAGGTCCATAATATTATACAGGAGACAGTGAACAAAACCATCCCCCAAAAAAGAAAAGCAAGAAGGCAAAGTGGTTATTTGAGGAGGGCTTACAAATAGCTAAAGAAAGAAGAGAAGCAAAAAGCAAGGGAGAAAGGGAAAAGTATATCCAACTAAATGCAGATTTCCAAAAAACAGCACAGAGAGCTAAGGCCTTCTTCAATGAACAGAGCTAAAAGAAAACAACACAAGGGGAAAGACTAGTGATCTCTTCAGGAAAATTGGAGATATCAAGGGAACATTTTGCCCAAAGATGGGAACAATAAAGGACAGAAACAGTAGAGACCTAGTAGATGCTGAAGAGATCGAGATGGAAAGAATACGTGGAAGAACTCTCCAAAAAAGATTTTAATGAACTGGATTTCTACAATGGTGTGGTCAGCCACCCAGAGCCAGACATTCTGGAGAGCACGGTCAAGTGGGCCTTTGGAAGCACCGCTGTTAATAAAGTTAGTGTATGGGATGGAATTCCAGTAGAACTATTCAAAACACTCAAGGATGATCCCGTCAAGGTGTTGCATTCAATATGTCAGCAAATCTGGAAGACCCAGCAGTGGCCACAGGACTGGAAAACATCAATCCTCATCTCAATTCCCAAGAGGGGTAGTACTAAAGAATGGGATAACCATCAGAAAATCGTACTCATCTGCCATGCTAGTAAGGTCATGCTTAAAATCTGGCATGCTAGGCTTCAGCATTATGCAAACCAAGAACTTCCAGATGTCCAGGCTGGGTTTAGAAAAGGAATAGAAGCCAGAGATCAAATTGCCAACCTTCACTGGATCGTAGAGAAAGCTAGGGAATTCCAGAAAAACATCTATTTCTATTTCATCGACTATGTCAAAGCCTTTGACTGTGTGGATCATAATAAATTGAGGAAAGCTCTTAAAGAGATGCAAATACCATACCATCTTACCTGTCTCTTGAGAAACCTGTATTGTCAAGAAGCAACAATTAGTACCCTGTATGGAACAACTGACTGGTTCAAGATTGAGAAAGGAGTACGACAGGGCTGTCTGCTGTCACTGTGTTCACTTAAGCTATACTCTGAGCAAATCATGAGAAATGCCATGGTTGGATGAGTTACAAGCTGGAATCAAGACAGGCAGGAGAAACATCAACAGCCTTAGAT
The DNA here is from genome assembly GCF_014754425.2 of Oryx dammah. Taxonomy (NCBI): domain Eukaryota; kingdom Metazoa; phylum Chordata; class Mammalia; order Artiodactyla; family Bovidae; genus Oryx; species Oryx dammah. The sequence goes on along the minus strand of NW_024070202.1, from coordinate 13,352,924 downwards.
ATGGAGATGATACCATTCTAATAGTAGAAAGCAAAGAGGAACTAAAGAGCCTCTTGATGAGGGTGAAGGAGGAGAGTGAAAAGGCTGGCTCAAAACTCAAATTTTTAAAAACTAAGATCACTGTATCTGGCCCCATTACCTCATGGCAAATAGAAAGGGAAAAGGTGGAAGTAGTGACAGATTTCCTCTCCTTTGGCTCCAAAATCTTTGAGGATGGTGACTGCAGCCATGAAATCAGAAGATGGTTGCTTTTTGGCAGGAAAGCTATGAGAAACCTAAACAGGAGAGTTTGAAAAGAAGACGCATTACTCTGCCGACAAAGGTCCGTACAGTCAAGGCTGTGGTCTTCCCTGTGGTCACAGTAGATTGTGAGAGCTGGATTGTAAAGAAGGCGGAGCACAAAGAATTCATGCCTACGAACTGTGGTGGTGGAGAAGACTCCTGAAAATTACTTGGACAGTAAGGAGTTCAAACCAGTCAATCTTAAGGGAAATCAATCCTAAATACTTGTCAGAAGGACGGATGCTGAGGCTGAAACTCCAGTATTTCGGTCATCTGATGCAAACAGCTGACATTGGAAAAGTCCCTGATGCTGGGAAATATTGAGGGCAGAAGGAGAAGAGGGTATCAGAGGATGAGATGGTTGCATGGCATCACAAAAGTGATGGACATGAACTTGGGCAAACTTTGGGAGATGGTGACGGACAGGGAGGCCTGGCGTGCTAAAGTCCATGGGGTCAGAAAGAATTGGACACAACTAGGTGACTGAACAAGAGCAACAACGTAGATAAAGGTCATAAGAGGTGCTTCCTAGAAGGAAATGGAGCTTTTAAAGAAATTTAGGATCCAGCCAGGAGAAAAAGGTACAAGCAGACTGCAGAAAAGAAGAAAAGTGTAAGTAAAAGTCTGAGGACCAGAATATACATGGAGCACAGGCAGGTATATGTGTGTGTGAGTATCTTGTTTATAAACCCATATGTGTTGGAGTTGACAGAGGGAGAGAAAGGCCATAAAACAAAGGTGATAAATTGTATGGTGGGGTAAAATGAAATAAAGATGGGTATACATTATCAAAGATCTTGAAAAGTATAAGACATGATCTGAAAAATAATAGGGAGCCATAATCAATTTGACCAAGGAACTGAATGATCAAAGTAGCATTTTATAAAAATTAGCACTGCCTTCGCATACAGGATAATCTGGCGAGGAGACAGGCAGTTTCACAGCTCTGTAAAAGTGCCTTTGAAAGTCAAAACATTTTTAGATCTTTGTAGAGCTAAATTGAAGAACTCCCAACAAAACATTTTCTTTCTTTCCTCTCAAAGGAATGCTGACATGGCAAGAAAAATAGTTTTACCACATGTTTGTACTTTCTTTTTATAAGGAGTATTAAAGAATTGCTATACTCTTTTCATCTGAGGAGCTCAGCCTACAGAAACTTTAACTTCTATCTAGAAATTTTATTGTGGGAAGCTTTCCTCTCAACATGCATACTAGATATTTTTTCTTGATGCCTTAATAATTCATCCCCAGTTTGGTGATTTTTATCTTAACATGGAGAAATTGATGAGGGCTCCCTGCCTAAGAATTCAAATAACTAAAAGTTGAAAGCTAAAATCTTTAAGATTAGAGAAACTGGTTATTTAGTGAAGACTAGAGAATAACTTAAAACTTTCCCCTCAGTGGACATAGTTTTATCTTATTACATAGCTTTTAATCTCTTACTAAGGATAGTGCAAGAATAAACACATTTGTTTTGAAATATGGTTTCAAGGGGAGCCCAGAAAGAATTTTTTATACAGTGGAGCAGATATTAAGGAATGTTATAGACTTTCCTAGAAGAGTTTTGCTAAGGTTGTGGAGGTCCAATTTGAGTTTAGGCAAGACCCAAACATGTTAAAAGCAGAGTTTACAGAGGTCTAGGGAAATTAGGATCAAAGAAATATTAAAATAAAATACCTTTTGACTTTTACATTTAAAAGACAAACAAATTTCAGGCAATGAATGGCAGTCTAATAAGGTGGACATTACAAAAACATGTTCTGCAGGGTTAATCCGGGTGTAATAAACCAGTTAAGGAGTATGGAACCTCAATAAACAAGGATGCAATTATGAAATTTTGAGTATAGGATGTTTTCTTTCCCTCAGGTTTTTCTAGCTCAGTTCCCACCCATATTAAAAATTTTATTAGAAATATATTTTTATTCCTAAATAAATTAGAAATATATTTTTAAAAGATAATTGTTTAAAAAAATACTACAAGTGCTTTGACTTTAACTTTGTTAAGCACTGGGTTCCATGCTGCACTGCTCTGGAACTCCTTAATTAGAACGGTGAAGGTCCTCCCCCACTCTATGAGTTTCCGGGGTCAGCTATAAGAAAAGACAACAGTCTGGGTGGCTTAAGCAATAAAAATTGAATGTCTCACAGATCTGAAGGCTGGAAGTTCAAAATCAAGGTGTCAGAAAAGTTGGTTCTTTCTGAGGAATGTGAGGGGAAGTCTGCTCCACGCCGCGGTCCTAGCTTCTTGTAGCCTTCGGGGTTTCTTGGCTTAGAGATGGCACGATCGCTGTATCTTCAGATTACCTTCCTTCTGTCTCCATGTTCCCATTTCTGCTTTGTATAAGGATGCAGTCATATTGGATTAGAACCCACCCTAATTACTTTATATCAGACTGAGCGACTGAACTGAACTGAACTGAACCTGATCATCAACAAAGACCTTACTTCCAAGTAAGGGGGCATTCACAGATGCTATGGTTAGAACATCAACATCTTCTGTGGGCGCACTATTCAATCCGTAACACCCACCAGCACTGACCTCACCATTCACCCTAATGCAACTTTGGCACCAAGAGAGTGCCAATGCTTCTGAGGGGGAGCAAATCTAAGTGTAGGAGAAGTGTAAGGTGGAACAGAGAACAGAGGAGTTGCTGGCAACAAACTCAAACTCTTTAAAGCATTAGGTGGATTAAAACCATTTGGTGTCTATCTAGGGACTATCAAAGCTTACCAGTTTGAAAAGTCTGTAGCCAATTTTACCTAAAACCTACCAGCCATCAAAGACATGGAACGTTAATCTGGTACTTTTGAAAATGTTCCTATTTTCCTAACAGGACCTAGATGTGACTTTTTACATCCTGTTTTTAAATCATGATATGAGGAAATAGGTCTTGAGTCACCATAACAGTTTGTTCACCTTAGAAAAGAGGGTGATTGCTTTAAAAGAAAAGCTTCCTGAAGTTTCACTTTTCTCCCTCATCCCCAAAAGAGAAAGAAAATCACTCTGTTCATCAAAACGTGCTACTGGGAAGATACTGTAATGAAGCCTAAGTTTCAGGAGACAATGAATAACAAGGAAAACGTCTGACTCCCTGGAAAGTTTCCTATAACCTCATACATTTACATAAAACAATCTCCAGAACTTAACCACTTTTCTTTTTCTTTTCCTTGAGTTCTTCCCTTTTCTTTTGCTAGAAAAGAAAGTACTGGGAGTTGGCACTCACATTGTAAACAGCAGAGCCAAAGTTTCTGTAAAGCAAGACTGAAATTTCTCACAGCTAAAAGGGGTAGAGGCCAACAGCAGAATCTAGCTCTTCTAATCCTCTGTGTTACCTCCCTACATAGTGCCATAAGCCATAGAGGCAAAACCATTTGCCCTCACACAGTAATTCTCTGCCTATAGCGCCTGCGTGAGTGCTAAGTTGTTTCTGTCATGTACGACTCTGTGTGACCCCTTGGACTGTAGCCCACCAGGCTCCTCTGTCCGTGGGATTCTCCAGGCAAGAATACTGGAGTAGGTTGCCATGCCGTCCCGCAGGGGATCTTCCTGACTCAGGGATCAAACCCACGTCTCTTATGCCTCTAGAACTGGCAGGTGGGTTCTTTACCACTAGCACCACCTGGGAAGCCCCCTAACTATAGTAAGCCCTCCTTGTCTGTACCAGTTAGGAATACTTTCAATTGCAAATAACAACAAAAGAGACTAACCAAATCTTAAGCAGATGGGGTTTGGAGGCAGGAGTGGGTTTTGTTTTTCCCTTGGTTTTGTTTTTCCATAACCCACACCCTGAAATTGAGTCCAGGACCTGAGTGTTGATTCAATCTTGTCAAGAGGAACTGGGCTCTTTCTGCTCTTCCTCTCTCTGATTCTCAGCAAGTCTTATTTTTATCACATCACGGTTTCAAGATGACACTCACAGCACTAGGCATCTTGTCTTTCAGGTTAAAAGGGTCCAGAAAGCTACCTTTTCACCTCTGTTGTTTTTATTAGGGAGTAAAGGCTTTCCCATAAGCCTCCAACTTTTCCCTTTTCAGTCAGGTCTCAGTCACCTTAGTTATAAACAAGGGGGGGGAATACAGAATATGGTAAAGGGACACAGGACCATCATGATTTGCTTAGATTCAGGCTAAAAATATCCTGACACTGAAGCCAATCGTGGTCCTACAAGCAAGAAGGAACAGAAAAAAATGCCTCTGGTTGTGCCAGAACAAACAAGGGTATTTGGTAAGACTCTGGGGAATCTTTAAATGATAATCCATCATTGGAAACTGAAAGAACAAAAAAAAAAAAAAGAGAGAAAAACAATTAGCTACAAGAGTAAGTTAAAAAAAAAAAAAAAGGACTGTTTCTCACTTTCAGTTCAGTTCAGTCGCTCAGTAGTATCCGACTCTTTGCGACCCCATGAATCGCAGCATGCCAGGCCTCCCTGTCCATTACCAACTCCTGGAGTTCACTCAGACTCATGTCCATTGAGTCAGTGATGCCATCCAGCCATCTCATCCTCTGTCATTTAAATACCAATGAATAAAACAGAGGTCCTTGTGATAACAACAAAAGTTGACTAAATTAATAATCCACATACAGTAGCATTGACAGGGACACAAATAAGTATTTGCTGATCCTTAGTGGACATTTACAGTTTCGCTGGTAGCTCAGACAGTAAAGAATCTGCCTGCAATGCAGGAGACCAGGGTTCGACCCCTGGGTCAGGAAGATACTCTGCAGTAGGAAATAGCAACCCACTCCAGCATTCTTGCCTGGAGAATCCCATGGAAAGAGGAGCCTGGCAGGCTATAGTTCATGGGGTTGTAAAGAGTCAGGCACAGCTCAGTGATTTTCACTTCACTTCACTTCAATGGACATTTGCCATTTTAGACATTGGATATATTTAAATGCTAAATGGAATCATTTCAACAACTGGCCTTATGAACAATTATACAATATCAAAAATGGAACTTTGAAAACTCTAATGTGCTTGCAAATCACATGGGAATATTATTAAAATATAGACTCTAATTCAGTAGGCCTGGAAGGGGCCAGAGACTGAATTTCTAACAATTCCTACATGATGCTAATGAATCTGGCCCATGGGCCATACTTTGGTAAGGATCTAGAAAACAATGCATATCTTTTAAATTATTTCAGCATGATATGAATTTTACTTTTTTGGGTCAGTTGAGATTTTTGCAAATAATCATTCTTGCTTTGGATGAGAACGTTTTCGTGAGGAAAACATTTTCTGGAATGTTGTTAAAAACCATTTTGAATAATTACACACATCACTTTTGCTTCTTGCACATTGCTTCAGTCTCAAACAAGTATTAGTCTCAAATGCTTTTTCCTCTTAACATTATTGGGAAAAAACATTTTCTTTGACCACATGGCATGCAGAATGTTAGTTCCCGAGCCAGGGATTGAATTCACACCCCCTTGGCAGGCTAGAGTCCCTGGGGTTGCAAAGAGTCAAACACAACTGAACATAGCACACACACAAAGAGCTAATACCCATGAAGAAACACAGAACCTTGAATGTACCTAAATGAATTTGACTTCTTGGTCATGATCACACATTAAAAGAACCTTAACAAAATGTGCAACAACTTCTCCCTAATTTCATATTTTATCTAGAAGGTCTGCTGAAGGTAATAGACCCAGAAGCATCAAATAATTGGCCTACATCTAAAGGGCTTTTGGCTAAAATCTTAAAGTCAGACTCATCAAAATGCTCACAAGACAAAGAGCATATCTGAGTCCATTTCTAAGGCTTTTCTATCCTAAAAGGCTATACAGAAGAACTATACAAAAAAGATCTTCACGACCCAGATAATCATGATAGTATGATCACTCACCTAGAGCCAGACATCCTGGAATGTGAAGTCAAGTGGGCCTTAGGAAGTATCACTACTGACAAAGCTAGTGGAGGTGATGGAATTCCAGTTGAGCTATTTGAAATCCTAAAAGATGATGCTATGAAAGTGCTACACTCAATACGCCAGCAAATTTGGAAAACTCGGCAGTGGCCACAGGACTGGAAAAGGTCAGTTTTCATTCCAATCCCAAAGAAAGGCAATGCCAAAGAATGCTCAAACTACCGCATAATTGCACTCATCTCACACGCTAGCAAAGTAATACGCAAAATTCTCCAAGCCAGGCTTCAGCAATACATGAACCATGAACTTCCAGATGTTCAAGCTGGTTTTAGAAAAGGCAGAGGAACCAGAGATCAAATTGCCAACATCTGATGGATCATCGAAAAAGCAAGAGAGTTCCAAAAAAAATCTACTTCTACTTTATTGACTATGCCAAAGCCTTTGATGTGTGTATCACAACAAACTATGGAAAATTCTGAAAGAGATGGGAATACCAGACCACCTGAACTGCCTCTTGAGAAATCTGTATGCAGGTTAAGAAGCAACAGTTAGAACTGGACATGGAACAACAGACTGGTTCCAAATAGGAAAAGGAGTGCATCAAGGCTGTATAGTGTCATCCTGATTATTCAGCTTATATGCAGAGTACATCATGTAAAATGCCATGTTGGATGAAGCACAAGCTGGACTCAAGACTGCCAGGAGAAATATCAATAACCTCAGATATGCAGATGACACCACCCTTATGGCAGAAAGCAAAGAAGAATTAAAGAGCCTCTTGATGAAAGTGAGAGAGGAGGTGAAAAAGTTGTCTTAAAACTCAGCATTCAGAAAACGAAGATCATGGCATCTGGTCCCATCACTTCATGGCAAATAGATGGGGAAACAATGGAAACAGTGACAGACTTTATTTTCAGTGCAGTTTAGTTCAGTCGCTCAGCCGTGTTCGACTCTTTATGACCCCATGAATGGCAGCATGCCAGGCCTCCCTGTCCATCATCATCTCCCAGAGTTCATTCAAACTCATGTCCATGGAGTTGGTGATGCCATCCAGCCATCTCATCCTCTGTAGTCCCCTTCTCCTCCTGCCCATAATCCCTCCCGGCATCAGGGTCTTTTCTAATGAGTCAACTCTTCGCATGAGGTGGCCAAAGTATTGGAGTTTCAGCTTTAACATCAGTCCTTCCAAAGAACACCCAGGACTGAATGGACTGGTTGGATCTCCTTGCAGTCCAAGGGACTCTCAAGAGTCTTCTCCAACACCACAGTTCAAAAGCATCAGTTCTTCGGCGCTCAGCTTTCTTCACAGTCCAACTCTCACATCCATACACGTCTCTGCTTTTGAATATGCTATCTAGGTTGGTCATAACTTTCCTTCCAAGGAGTAAGCGTCTTTTAATATCATGGCTGTAATCACCATCTACAGTGATTTTGGAGCCCCTCAAAACAAAGTCTGACACTGTTTCCACTGTTTCTCCATCTATTTCCCATGAAGTGATGGGACTAGATGCCATGATCTTCGTTTTCTGAATGTTGAGCTTTAAGCCAACTTTTTCACTCTCCTCTTTCACTTTCATCAAGAGGCTTTTTAGCTCCTCTTCACTTTCTGCCATAAGGATGGTGTCATCTGCATATCTGAGGTTATTGATATTTCTCCCGGCAATCTTGATTCCAGCTTGTGCTTCTTCCAGCCCAGCATTTCTCATGATGTACTCTGCATAGAAGTCAAATAAGCAGGGTGACAGTATACAGCCTTGACGTACTCCTTTTCCTACTTGGAACCAGTCTGTTGTTCCATGTCCAGTTCTAACTGTTGCTTCCTGACCTGCATACAGGTTTCTCAAGAGGCAGTTCAGGTGGTCTGGTATTCCCATCTCTTTCAGAATTTTCCACAGTTTATTGTGATCCACATAGTCAAAGGCTTTGGCATAGTCAATAAAGCAGAAATAGATGTTTTTCTGGAACTCTCTTGCTTTTTCCATGATCCAGCGGATGTTGGCAATTTGATCTCTGGTTCCTCTGCCTTTTCTAAAACCAGCTTGAACATCTGGAAGTTCATGGTTCATGTATTGTTGAACTCTGGCTTGAAGAATTTTGAGCATTACTTTACTAGCATGTGAGATGAGTGCAATTGTGCGGTAGTTTGAGCATTCTTTGGCATTGCCTTTCTTTGGGATTGGAATGAAAACTGACCTTTTCCAGTCCTGTGGCCACTGCCGAGTTTTCCAAATTTGCTGGCATACTGAGTGCAGCATTTTCAAAGCATCATCTTTCAGGATTTCAAATAGCTCAACTGGAATTCCATCACCTCCACTAGCTTTGTTTGTAGTTATGCTTTCTAAGGCCCACTTGACTTCACATTCTAGGATGTCTGGCTCTAGGTGAGTGATCACAGCATGGTGATTATCTGCGTCATGAATATCTTTTTTGTGTAGTTCTTCTGTGTATTCTTGCCACCTCGTCTTAATATCTTCTGCTTCTGTTAGGTCCATACCATTTCTGTCCTTTACTGAGCCCATCTTTGCATGAAATGTTCCCTTGGTATCTCTAATTTTCTTAAAGAGATCTCTAGTCTTTCCCATTCTGTTGTTTTCCTCTATTTCTTTGCATTGATCACTGAGGAAGGCTTTCTTATCTCTCCTTGCAATTCTTTGGAACTCTGCATTCAGATGCTTATATCTTTCCTTTTCTACTTTGCTTTTCACTTCTCTTCTTTTCACAGCTATTTGTATGGCCTCCCCGAGACAGCCATTTTGCTTTTTTGCATTTCTTTTCCATGGAGATCGTCTTGATCCCTGTCTCCTGTACAATGTCACAAACCTCCATCCATAGTTCATCAGGCACTCTATCAGATCTAGTCTCTTAAATCTATTTCTCAGTTTCACTGTATAATCATAAGGAATTTGATTTAGGTCATACATGAATGGTCTAGTGGTTTTCCCTACTTTCTTCAATTTAAGTCTGAATTTGGCAGTAAGGAGTTTATGATCTGAGTCACAGTTAGCTCCTAGTCTTGTTTTTGCTGACTGTATAGAGCTTCTCCATCTTTGGCTACAGAGAATATAAATCAATCTGATTTGGGTGTTAACCATCTGGAGATGTCCATGTGTAGACTTTAGTTTGGGGGGCTCCAAAATCACTGGAGATGGTGACCTCAGCCATAGAATTAAAAGATGCTTGCTCTTTAGAAGCAAAGTTATTACCAACCTAGACAGCATATTAAAAAGCAGAGATATTACTTTACCAACAAAGGTCCATCTAGTCAAAGCTATGGTTTTTCCAGTAGTCATGTATGGATGTGAGAGTTAGACTATAAAGAAAGCTGAGCAGTGAAGAATTGATGCTTTTGAATTGTGGTGCTGGAGAAGATTCTTGAGAGACCCTTGGACTGCAAAGAGACCCAACCAGTCCACTCCTAAAGGAAATCAGTCCTGAATATTCATTGGAAGGACTGATGCATAAGCTGAAACTCCAATACTCTGGCCAGCTGATACAAAGAACTGACTCATTGGAAAAGACCCTGATGCTGGGCAAGACTGAAGGCAGGAGGAGAAGAGGATGACAGAGGATGAGATGGCTGGATAGCATTACCGACTTGATGGACATGAGTTTGAATAAACTCTTGGAGTTGGTGATGGACAGGGTGGCCTGGCATGCTGCAATCCATGGGGTCACAAAGAGTCGGACACGACTGAGCAACTGAACTGAACTGAATCCTAAAAGGCATTTGGGTTTATAATAAAAATGCTTTGGGAACTTCTTGGCAGTCCAGTGGGTAAGAGAGGAAGAACTTCTCTGGCCAATCTTTAAAACATATTATGAGTATCAACAGTCATTTCCTTAGAACAGTACCCCCTTGAAGTGATTTAAGCAAAATAGGTTTTGTTTTGTTTTGAAGTGAAGTGAAGTTGCTCAGTTGTGTCCGACTCTTTGCAACCTCATGGACTGTAGCCTACCAGGCTCCTCTGTCCATGGGATTTTCCAGGCAAGAATACTGGAGTGGGGTGCCATTTCTTTCTCCAGGAGTTCTTCCTGACCCAGTGATTGAATCCGGGTCTCCCGCATTGTAGGCAGACGCTTTACCATCTGAGCCACCAGGGAAGCTCTCTTATTTTGTTTTAATAGAGCATTAAAAAGCTTATAAATTAATTAAGAGAGAAACAGTCTCAGTTTGAGCATCCAAGAGAAATTTCCAAAGCTACACCACACAATCGAGCCAGCTGGAAGCCTTAGGCAGGGCCATGATAGGAAGTCTGATCCTGGCTCCTGTCTACACACTCAATCCCTGCTACAATTGCATCATAAATACTTTTATTGCCATCTCCTTCAGTTCTGAATTCAAGTGCTTCATGACTGTGTCTTTTAGACACAACCTGAATCATCCCCAGAACTCTAGCTGCATCAGAATCTGAAAAGTGCTAGTTTTACCTTTCCAGCCTCTGAAGTTCAGGAAGGAAGTTGAAAAGATGACTGAAGTTAAAACCACACTATCAATCATAATAAGCAAAACAAACTGGGCAAATTTCAAACTCAGATCAACTTATAAATCCTAACTTCCTGAAATGTCATCCAAAGGATACCATACATAAATCACTCATCAGCCTGGGACCTATTCCCCTACACATGCTTATTTTTTCACCATCGATTTTCATCCCTGGACCAGTCTCCTCACATCCACAAGGCCTCAATGCATGCTAAGTCGCTTCAGCCACGTCCAACTCTGTGCTACACCATGGACTCTAGCCTACCAGGCTGCTCTGTCCATGGGATTCTCCAGGCAAGAATACTGGAGTGGATTGCCATGCCCTCCTCCAGGGAATCTTCTCAACCCAGGGATCAAACCTGTGTCTCCTGAGTTTCCTGCATTACTGGTGAATTGTTTATCACTGGGGCACTGCAGAAGACCCCCATAAAGCGTCATCTATCCCCAACTTCAGTGCTGCTTGATCTGACTTCTGGTTGAGAGCAGGCCAGAATGGCTGACTGACTCGTGCCATTGCAAAGGTTATTAAAACCTTGAAGACTCATCATTTAACCCTGGTTATCTCAGCCTCACTGCAAATCCTCAAGAGAAAAAGCCAGACTCTGATATGACCTCCATCACCCCTATCATGGCAGAAACCACAACAGCTGTCTGGTGGGAAGACGGGAAAGTTAACACTCTGGCAAACCAGAGATGAGAAATAGGAGGCAGAAAGGTGTGGGTAATAAGCTGTTCACCCTTCTCTCCTTTTCTGAAATGCTGTGAATTCATGATGGAGATCACTCTCTGGAGGTGTTCCGCATACCTGAGCAACCATTTGAATGTTCTATAACTAAATCTCCCTGACATTATTTTTAAATTCATTTTTAGCCTTCCTTTTTGTCTCACGGTTGCTTCTCTGGGATTGCATTCCAAAGGAAAGCGAACACTCATAAGATTAACCTCAGACCCTTTCTCAGGAACCCAAGCTAAGATAACACCTCGGTATATATCAGTCCCTCAGTGTAGAAAGACATTTTCTTTCCGCCAAAAACGTTAAACTTTTCAAAACCTGGCTCAAAATATTCCCCTTTAAGGAAACCCATATTTCACTAATCATTTTGCTACTTCTTACCCAACCTCATTTATTCTTAATTTTTTCCTAAATATTTTCTGATTATATACATTTGTGTGTTTCTTCACTTCTTTTGTGCACGCCATCACCGGCAAAGCCCACTGCGGTCCCAGGAAAAAACTAAGATGGCATCTAGGTGCTAAAATAAGGTCTAACCTTCTCTCTTGCGCTTCATCTAGTTTCACGTGCAGAGGTCTCAAACTTGGCGCTTTGGACCCAGAGATCCTGGTGAGAAGTGGCCTCGGGGATGTCTCAGCACCTGCGTGGCTGAGGCACAGACCGCTGTGCAAGACACTGATAGTCAAGACGGCGGCGGCGGGCCTGCGCAGAGAAGCGCTCCAGGCGCTGTCGTCTGGAGTCTGAGCAGCACACTTGTGCCGGCTGCGGGAAAACTCCATCCGCTCCCTCGCCGGGGGGATCCCAGTAAAGCAGCCCCGCCCACTGCGGTCTGTCCCGGGGGGCGTGTGTTCTAGAGGCAAGCTGCCACCTCTCCGTTCCTTGATCAGAGTACAGATTTCATCTGTTCCTCATACAAATTGGGTCTTGTTCTGTTGACCCCAGTGACACAGAGCAGGAGGACTTCTGTTGGAGACTGACTTGGGAGGATCAATAACCATATTAGGTCTGATTTTCTCCCTTCCTCAAGCTGTTAAAAGCCTGGACTGTCACTTTTTAAAAATACATTTCTCAGGGCTTCCCTGGTGGCTCAGAGGTTAAAGTGTCTGCCCGCAATGCGGGAGACCCGGGTTCGATCCCTGGGTTGGGAAGATCCCCTGGAAAAGGAAATGGCAACCCAGCCACACTTAACACAATGGCTTTGCAACAAACTGTGCCCACTGTAAGCGCGGTGGAGGAGAGGTGTCTGGCCACCCTCTGACTCTTCCCTGCCTGCATCAGCATTTCTTCCAGGCCCACTTTGTCTTCCTGAGGCAGCCCCAGGCTTTCTAGGCCCAATCTACTGCCCCTCCCTCCTGGGTCTGACCCTCCAATCATAATTCTCTTCCTCCTACCTGCCGTTCTCTGTCCACTGCTCAGCTTTGAAAAACAACAGACTTGGTCTGCATCCCTCTCAATAACGACTAAAGGGAGGACACCTGGTTGTTGTTCGTCTGGCAGTCCTGTTTGACTCTTTCACTCCGGAAGTTTGCCCAAGTTCCTCTCCATTGCACTGGACTTACAATGGACATCTTAGGTGTATTCATGTATCTTAGGTGTATTCATGTAAACATCTGCCTTAAATCAATGTGGACTTACTCTAAAAATGGAATTTAGACACTTAGCTTAATGAAGGAAAAACTTCTGAGCAAGATGATTTAAATTAGTGACTGCAATGCTGAATTTCAGTATTCTAGAACTCCGGTATATCATGCTAGTGATGGTCAAGTATCAAAGAACCAATCTTTTTGTTGGTGTGATACCATTATTTCGATATTTTAAAAATCTGAAATCTGAATTATTTATGTCTTGAGAAGTACCTAAAGAGTTAAACCCAGCATTTAAAAGGAGGCTTTATGATCTCTCAAGGCATTTGAGCTTGTAAGTGAAAAAGAGTATAACTCTTAGCACAGATTTTCCCAGATCAAATTCTCTCTAGGTCTACTTTTTGAAAGAGGTATTTTTAAAATTTATTTTTAGCATTAATCTGAATATATAAAGAAAGAGAACTTCCCTAAAAGAGAATTATAAAGAACAAAGACTTAGTCTTACCCTCAAGATATCTACACTTCGAATGGGGCCAGGTTGATAGCAAAAACAATAAGTGTTCAGTGGTGGAAACTCCTTATCTGTTTGATTGATTTGTTTTGTTTGTTTGAACAAAGGCTGTTTGTTTCATAGCAGAAACTAAGAACCAGGAATCTTGCAAATCAACTGCTGGGCCTTAGAAACAAAAACTACAGCTCGCTGTTAATAAAAATATTGAAGTCTTTAATAAAAGTAAAAAGTTTTAAAAGATTAGTACACAGAAATAAGATTGTGTGTGTGTGCTAAGTCGCTTCAGCCACATTTGACTCTGCGAACCCATGGACTGTAGCCCGCCAGGCTCCTCTGTCCATGGGATTCTCCAGGCAAGAATACTGGAATGGGTTGCCGTTTCCTCCTCCAGGGGATCTTCCCAACCTAGGAATCGAACCAGAATCTCTTTATGTCTCCTGCATTAGCAGGGTGGTTCTTTACCCCTACCACCATGTGGGAAGCCCAGGAAATAAGATTACTTGTATGTAAAAGATGCTGAGAAAGAAGTTTGGATTTAGTTTATATTTATCTCTTAACTATTTCTCCAGCTAGTATAAAATATGAAAAAGCTTTTCTAGTGGCTAGAAAAATTTGTCCCAAAATTTGGCTCAGCATTAAAGATGATACCACTGATACACATGGTTCTTAAGATCAGCCCTGCAAAAAAGTCAAAAAACTCATTGTTAATTTTCAGGATTTATTTTCTTCACTTTTTATAATATTAGTTTATTTAGTATAAGTATTTTTATTGTGTTTTCTCTTGCTATTAATTCAAATTAGAATGATAATGTATGTTTAATATTTAATTTTTGAAATCTAGTTCATGTTATATATTTATACATTTTGTAGGGGAAATCTACCAAATATTTAGTTTCAATGATTTTTGAAAATTTTGCTGAATTCTGACATTGTTTTTGAATAAACAACAGATATTAATACCAGGATATCAATACATTATGAAATCAATATGAAAACACCAGTATGTCATTCTATTCCAATAGTGTCACTATGATATTCTGTGGTTCCTGTTAATAATGGCACTTAAGTACCAGCTCTAGTCAACCGTGCAAGTGAAAGTTTAGTGATTTTTTTCCTGCTATTCACCTTCCCAATGCCTCTCTCTCTGAATAACTTATTATTTCTTCTTCCCAGGGATGTCTTCTGACCCTGCAAGGTCAGAAGGAGGAAACAGAAAGGAGGAAACAGCTACTCCTTGAGCCTCAGCTGTGTTCCTAGCAGTGTGTTCCATGCTTTACATAGTCGTCTCACTTAACCATCGTGATGATCCTGTGGGGTCCTTGTCACAACCCCCATTTTTTAGCTGAGGAAATGGGTGCTAAGCAGGGTTGCCAGCACACGAACTGTAACATTGCTGGAATCTTCTGGCTCCTCTGTGCCTAGCAAGCCCAGTGTCCTCTTCCTTCTGCTTCACCACATCAGGACTTTGGATTTCCTCATTGTGTACTAACTCTGCGGAAATTGCTTTATTGCAGCCCTGTACAAGATACTTCATTTTTAAGAAATTGAAGTATCTTTCTAATAATAAATAGTATTTTATCTTCACCTAAGTTGGAGGTGGGAATAGATGACCTTTATGATCCTCTCGTTCCCTGAGAGGGTCTATGAAATATAAAGGCAAATGCCTAAAATAGCAAAAGGAATGTGGTGAAACAATCCAGAAAACATCCTGAGAAGAACTTCATGAGAAAAACGGAAGACATCATGAACATACTATGTTTCTCTTACAGCAAAAATACAAATTGAGCATCTTACTTGCTCTTTGATATTGAAACACATAGACATTTTCTGAGTATTTATTCTCTTTAGGTGACTAGGAATAATGATATCTTTCATTTGTGAAGCAGTGACTGTTTGCTAAGCACTTCACATTTGTCAGCAGTTTATTGAATACTGTGAATTCAGCAGGGTTCAAACTTCATAGGGTTTTATTTTTCTTCAGTCACTGCTTTAAAACATGCTCCTTTGAATCCCCCCTTCCCAAGACTTAATGGCATCTCCAGCAGATGCCACTTTCCTCATCTTTTCAGCTTCTAAAAGACATACCCCAGCACTTTCCACTTCCATTTTCATACAATTTAAATGTCCATCTCCTCCCTGGATCCTGGGACAACGCTGAGGAATGAATGAGGGCAAGGAGAGGGGCATCTCTTCCTGATCCCCACCCCCTGTTCCTGAACTCCGCCCCCCTTCCCCTCACCCCCCGCCCCCGCTCCCCTCATCTTCTGAGTCCTTTACTATGTTGAAGGCTGGGAGGCAGCATTCTCAAAGGGAGCAGAAAAATTTTGTTTTTTTAATACTTCAGTTCAGTTCAGTCGCTCAGTCGTGTCCAACTCTTTGCGACCCCATGAATCGCAGCACACCAGGCCTCCCTGTCCATCACCATCTCCCGGAGTTCACTCAGACTCACGTCCATCGAGTCTGTGATGCCTCCAGCCATCTCATCCTCGGTCGTCCCCTTCTCCTCCTGCCCTCAATCCCTCCCAGCATCAGTCTTTTCCAATGAGTCAACTCTTCGCATGAGGTGGCCAAAGTACTGGAGCTTCAGCTTTAGCATCATTCCTTCCAAAGAAATCCCAGGGTTGATCTCCTTCAGAATGGATTGGTTGGATCTCCTTGCAGTCCAAGGGACTCTCAAGAGTCTTCTCCAACACCACAGTTCAAAAGCATCAATTCTTCAGTGCTCAACCTTCTTCACAGTCCAACTCTCACATCCATACATGACCACAGGAAAAACCATAGCCTTGGCTAGATGGACCTTAGTTGGCAAAGTAATGTCTCTGCTTTTGAATATGCTATCTAGGTTGGTCATAACTTTCCTTCCAAGGAGTAAGCGTCTTTTAATTTCATGACTGCAATCACCATCTGCAGTGATTTTGGAGCCCCCAAAAATAAAGTCTGACACTGTTTCCACTGTTTCCCCATCTATTTCCCATGAAGTGATGGGACCGGATGCCATGATCTTCGTTTTCTGAATGTTGAGCTTTAAGCCAACTTTTTCACTCTCCTCTTTCACTTTCATCAAGAGGCTTTTTAGTTCCTCTTCACTTTCTGCCATAAGGATGGTGTCATCTGCATATCTGAGGTTATTGATATTTCTCCCGGCAATCTTGATTCCAGCTTGTGCTTCTTCCAGTCAAGCGTTTCTCATGATGTACTCTGTTACTAGGTGCCATTGTGAGTTCTGCCCTCCCCCAGGGCAGCCAACCAAACGCTGCACCCCTTGAGGGACACCTGATGACTCTTAGGAAGACCCTCTGGCAGGCTCATCACTGAGAGGCCACCTCTCATGGGAAAACCAGCTCCAGGAGACCTTTTCCAATCTCCCTCAACTCCTGTCCCTATATAATCCACCCTACAAACTTTTACTGCTGGGGTCTCTTCTCCTAATCACACTGCGGGGTGTGGTTCCATCACAGTAACTCACGCTTTCCATGGTATCCACTCCTGCCAGATAATGAAAATGTGCCCTATGCCCCTCCTGCCCATTTTCTTTACCCTGGGTTTTCCCCATAAACCTCTTTCCCCTTGCTCAAATAGGCACAAAGTGCAGTTTAGCAAATCCATTCATTGCATAAGTAGGTATCCAACTGAAAAACGAGATTCCAGGCTCAACTTCTTGTGGGCAACCCCCTCCCCAGTCTCTACAAATCATTCTCTTGAGGCACCCCCATTGGCTTATTTTAGAAGGACCACCCTCCAAGGGAGGAAGGAAAAGACATGGAATTCTTTCTAAAGCTGAAGATGAACAATTCAATAGTTTTCTCAGGATTAGTGAGTTGAGAGTGATTAGGAGGGCAGCAGAATGAATTTGCCTTAATAAGTCCCAATCATCTCTTTGTCCCCTATCATCTATTTGTCCCCGACTTTGGAGCCAAGTTGCCAGTTAGAGACAATAAGTCCCTCTTAGTATCTTATCATACATACAGTGTTATGTGTGAACTCCACACACTTCTGAAAGATAGCTATTGTTATGCCTTAGGAGAGTGAAGCCCAACAAATAATCAGTGTTGTAAAGGCAAGGAAATTTCCATCACCTCCCACCGTGCTTGGCACATGTGTGTGTGCTCAGTTGCTTCAGTGGTGTCTGACTCTTTGTGACCCTATGGACTGAAGCCCGCCAGGTTCCTCTGTCCAGGGGCTTCTCCAGGCAAGAATACCGAAGTGGGTAGCCATGCCCTCCTCCAGGGGATCTTCCCCACCCAAGGACTGAACTTGCGTCTTCTGCATTGCTGGCAGATTCTTTACTACTGAGCCACCACCACTGGGGAAGCCCATTTGGCACATAATAGGGCTCAGTGAATACTTACTGAATAAATAATGTGAAAAGCAAGGTCACACTTAAGAAGTAGAGAAATAGCATTCAAAGTCAGTTCTTTTTGACCATCAATACCTCCCGAAATAAAGTGTCATCCTCTCACCAACCCTGATTATAACCACAACTCAGTGTCATAACAGCTCCTTCAGTCTGACTCAGATGTATCTTTCAGTGAATTACCTCATTTCTCTCCCCATATTGGAATCTAGCCCCAGGAGGGTTCCGTGCACATACATGTGAAACCAATTAGCAGGTCCTAAGCACAGAATGAACTTATCCTGCCTGGGCTTGGCTTTCTATATTTTGCAGTTGCATATGGTTGGTGAAATCACTCCATGGCAGGATCTTTAACTCTCACACAGATCATTCTCTCCTGAGCTTTTCTATTTTAAGTTGCTTAATAAGCAATGAGGATCTGTGTGACATTTATCATCTCTTAATTACTGTAGGTTCTCAACTTTAGTGCTAGAAAGGCTGATGAGTTACTTATTAGGATCTTCAAACTCAAAAAGTATAGTATGAGTGAATGAGTGGATGGGTGGGAGGGTGGGTGGGTGCATGGATTAGGTAAATGCCAAAATTTCAGGTAGTTGACGCCATGTATTTTAATCAGAATTCCATAGACCAAAAAGCAGTTGAATTTTTGAAACTTAGAGAACTCTGCAAGCAAATTTTAAACAAGAAGCTATACCCTATACAAATATAGGGAATATATTAAAAACTCACTTTAAAATATTTATTTTAAAATGGACATTTGCCTCTTATAGGCACTTCATAGAGGAAAAATTTTTTAAATATTTGACTATAGAGCTGAACCAAATGGAGACACTGAGGATATAGGAAGACTCTGGGGAAGAGTACCTCTGAGAGAAGATAAATGTTTTTTCAACACTTTGCCTGCACTGGTTGAATTTCAAGTAACCTTTGTGTTCCTTGCCAGAACTACAGCAGAGGGCTAGTGTGGGAGCGCAGTCTGTACCTTTTATGAAATGGAAAAGACTGGTGGTTTTTCTCCTCTGATGTTGCCTCTAAAGTTCACAGCCTGAGGCTAAGAGAAGCAAAACAAATGAAAGAACAAGGAATATATTTGCATTTGGCTTTGAATAGCATGACTACAGTGGCCCAGAGATATGTACTGGTCTCTGCTGCTGCTGCTGCTAAGTCTCTAGTAATTATTTTAAAACTACCCAAGGGGTTGAGAAGTGCAGGGAAACAGTCTGTAGGCTAGGTCTGGAAGGCTTGAGGAGCAGGGAGGGGGTGGTGGCCACCCAGCACCACACAGGGTCCCCTTCTGGGGTGGGAGAGAGGCCTTGGTGTCTATTCTTGGCACTGAGCTAACTCTCTCATAAGTGTCTGGCAACCACCCAGAAAGAACAGTGTGTTCCTGCTGAGTATATACAGAGCTTCACAAACATGTTTGTGTGTGCAGCCCAGTAGGCACAGCCTGGCTTAGTCACTCTTTGTCAACCACTGCCTCTCTGGACTGTCAAGAGGAAGACTTTGGCTCAGACCTGCTATGCAAGTCCTGATGTTTCTGACATGCCCAAATATTCAGTGCAGAGATTAATTTTTAGGGAAACTAAATGTGCCTTGTAGCCCATGTTGCAACAAATATTCTGTTGCCGGGAGCAAATATAGACTGACTTTCAGCTAACCTCCCATTAAGGTCACAAAGGCCTCCTTTACATATGTGCACCTGTTTTTCCAGGGTTAGATCTTCTGGCTTGGCATGGTTACTTACTCTGTGGGAGCTAAGATAAGGCCAATTAAGCGCCAGCCCTGGGCACTGCCAGCTTGAAGGGACTGACTCACTCCTTGCTCCTCAAATGGCCTTTTCAGGGGAGTGAAATCTGAGCAGAAGGAGAAATGAGTCAGCCTGACTTAACAGACACTTGAGGGGGTGTTTAAGGTTTCCAGTAAAAAGAAAAAGGGTGATCAGAATGGCTTTGAGCTCCCGGGCCATGTGGGCAGGTAACCCAGGTCCACATGTCTCGGACTCTAACAGCAAACAGCAGCCAAAATATTGTGGAATATCTTAGGGACAAAGTAATCCAGATTATAAGACTTCATCATTATAGGTCTCTCTTTGTAGATAAGGCAGGTCCATAAAAAATGGGGGCCATGATAGAACTTTCTGGAATTAAACTGTTAGAATTTGTCCATCTTTGAATATATTCAGCACTTTCTGTAACCACTCCTAACATACCTTTCCTAGAATGGTCTTGCACTGTAGTTTACTGAACACACAGGCACAGTCTTACCATACTCTCCTCTCCAGTCCCCCTGCCCCCATCAATAACTTTCTCCTAAGTGTCATAACTGTTGAACTTCTCTATCCTGCTGTTTCACTAACCCCTCAAATTCAACTTGTCCAAAATTATTCTTGTTATAAGAAACAGTAGAATATTATGGCTTAGAAGCAAAACAAAGCACCTGGGTACTGGTATGGGACCGACCAAGCCTGAATCCTGCCTGTACCTCTTAATTAGCTATGTTATCTTGGGTAATTGCATAACATCTCTGTGCTACAGTTTCATTGTCTAAAATAAATTTAACAGTACTTTCATCACAGGACTGTAGGATTATAGTGAGAATTAAATGAGTTCAGTATCAGTTCAGTCGCTCAGTTGTGTTTGATGCTTTGCGTGCCAGGTTTCTCTGTCCATCACCTCCTGGAGTTTGCACAAACTCATGTCCATTGAGTCAGTGATGCCATCCTACCATCCTCTGTTGTCCCCTTCTCCTCCTGCCCTCGATCTTTCCCAGCATCAGGGTCTTTTCAAATGAGTCAGTTCTTTGTATCAGGTGGCCAAAATTTTAGCTTCAGCATCAGTCCTTCCAATGATTATTAAGGACTGATTTCCTTTAGGATGGACTGGTTGGATTTCCTTGCAGTCCAAGGGGCTCTCAAGAGTCTTCTCCAACACCACAGCTCAAAAGCATCAATTCTTCAGCGCACAGCTTTCTTTATTGTCCAACTCTCACATCTATACATGACTATTGGAAAAACCATAGCTTTGACTAGATGGACCTTTATTGGCAAAGTAATGTCCCTGCTTTTTAATATGCTGTCTAGGTTGGTCATTGCTTTTCTTCCAAGCAGCAAGCGTCTTTTAATTTCATGACTCCAGTCACCATCTGCGGTGATTTTAGAGCCCAAAATCATTGTGTTTAAATGAGTTAAATACAAGTAAAATGATTAGCACCATTGTATTTGCAATAATAGATGTCCCATAAGTAACAGTCAAGAGAAAAATGAAGTAACACATTTAATGGTGAATCCTATATTTAAATGGTCAAGCTATTAATAACAAAAAATTAAAAAGTGAAATTATAGAACCCAACGTTGAGCAGCGGTTTTGACAGTTAGTAACCAGGTAAACTGGGTTAAGTCACATAATCTTTCTGATCTCCAATTCCTCACAAAAAATAGGGATAGTATTAGTAGCTGACAAGTGTTGGCTGCTGCCTGTGTGTCAGGCATTACTGAAGCACTTTAGAAGCATTATAAATAACTGAACAAAGATTTAATAATCATTTCAGAATAATCACTGATAATAGAGGATATAACATTCTTCCATTCATTCACTCAATAGCTGTGTAACTCCTACTGAATGCTACCAGTTGAGACTCAAAAGGAACAAATCGCAAAATATTTGAACAGGCAGCCCACCAAAGAAGATAAACAAACACCCAGTAGGCACAAGAGAAGCTGTTTAACATGATTAGCTCTCAGAGCAATGCAAATTAAAAACTACAAATACATATCTGTGCACACCCATTGAAACAGCTAAAATTAAAAAGGCTGACCCCACTAAATGTTGATAAGAATGTGCAACTAGAACTCTCATGCATTGCTGACGGGAGTGAAAAAAAGTCCATAAATTTGGCAAACCATTTGGCACTTTCTTATGAAGTTAAATATATGCCCACTGACTGACCTTTCGATTCCACTCCTAGATATTTACCCAAGGGAAATGGAAACATGTCCACAAAAAGACTTCAGCAAGAATGTTTACAGCAAGTTTGTCCATTGTGTTGGCCAAGGTTCCCCAGAGACACAGAACCACTAGGCTGTGTGTATGTATTCAGAGAGACAAAGATTTATTTGTTTGGAAGAATTGGCTTATGTCATTGTAGGAACTCTCATCTGAAATCTTCAGGGCAAGCTGGAGCCCTGTATAAGAGTTAATGTTTAATTCTGAATCTGAAGGCAGTCTGGAAGCAGAGATCCTTCCTCTGAGGACCTCAGTCTTCTTCTTACAAGGTCTTTACCTGACTGTATGAGGCCCACCAGTATTATGGAGGATAATCTGCCTTCATAATAGGGAGTGTAATGAGGATGAGTACACTCTAAGCCTGTTGATCACTTTCTAAAAAAATACCTTCACAGTTGCATCTAGATTGCTGTTTGACCAAACATTTGGGTATCATAGTCTAACCAAGTTGACCCATAAAATTAACCATCATCCATTATTACCTCAGACTGGAAATAACCCAAATCTCTGTCAACAGGAGAATGGATAAACATACTGTGGGGTGTGTGTGTGTGTGTGTGTGTGTGTGTGTGTGTGTCTTAAGTCGCTTCAGTTGTGTCCAACTCTGTGCGACCCCATAGACTGTAGCCCGCCAGGCTCCTCTGTCCATGGGATTCTCCAGGCAAGAACACTGGAGTGGGTTGCCATGCCCTGCTCCAGGGGATCTTCCCGACCCAGGGACTGAACCTGGGTCTCCTCTGTCTCCTGCACTGGCAGGCGGGTTCTTTACCTCTAGTGCCACCTGGGAAGCCCAAACATATTGTGGTATTTTCATACAATGGAATTACTACTCAGCAATAAAGAGGTACAAACTACTGATATGTGGGAAAATCTGGATGAATCTCCAAAATACCATGTTGAGAGAAAGAAGTTAGACATCAAGGAGTACATACCATATATTTCTATTTCTATGAAATTCAAGAACAGGTAAATCTAACAGCTGGTAATAGAAATAACATGATGTTGCCTATGGGATGTGAGGATTTATTAGAAAGAGGCAGAAAGGAACATTCTGGGGTAATATGTGTTCTTTATTAGAGTATTGATTACACAGCTACATATATGTTTATAAAAATTCATCCAATTATATAAAGGTTGTGCATATTGACGTATGTAAATTTTACCTTAATCTTTTGAAAAACAGAAGCTCTTTCCTTTAAGAAGGTTATAGCATAGTTGGGGAGACAGTAGGCAGACTGATGATACAGATATGATGAGTGAGGTCCAACCTCACTCATATGTATAATTAACCTAATTAGCTTATGAAGATTTTTTAAAGAGTTGGTGGGGAGTGGGCACTAGTATTTCTTAAAATGACCCCATGAGGTCTGGGACTTTGACTATTATTATTTACCTCTGAATCCCCAGCACCTGCTACAGGGGCCAGGTCAACAAACACTTGAAAAAAATCCTATACTTACACACACACACACACACAGAAAACAAACAAAAAATGAAAACAAAAAATCTGTGCCAGTAATTATCACCTTCTTTCTATCTCTTCCAGCTTTTTATTTACATAATATATGACCATGAGTCTGTGAGAATCTTGAAAATAGAACCCAGAGATGACAAAAGTTTTATCTTGCCTATCGACTGGGAGCACTGGTGGTGGCAGTCTACACACTGTGTTGAGGAGGATTCAGTGGCTGAGTCTGTGTTCAACAGGAGTGAGCATCTCAAGTGTTTAGAACTGCCGCCGCAGATGGGAAAATGGACATGCCACCCTTCTGCCATCTCAAGAGAGCTCAAATTTAAGCTCAGGTAGAGTGAAAAAGTTGGTTTAAAACTCAACATTCAGAAAACTAGTCAAAACTTTGGTTTTTCCAGTAGTCATGTGTGGCTATGAGAGTTGGACTATAAAGAAAGCTGAGCAATGAAGAATTGATGCTTTTGAACTGTGGTGTTGGAGAAGACTCTTGAGAATCCCTTGGACTGAAAGGAGATCCAACCGGTCCATCCTAAAGGAAATCAGTCCTGATTATTCACTGGGAGGACTGATGCTGAAACTGAAACTCCAATACTTTGGCCACCTGATGCAAAGAACTGATTCATTTGAAAAGACCCTGATGATGGGAAAGATTGAAGGTGGGAGGAGAAGGAGACAACAGAGGATAAGATGGTTGGATGGTGTCACCAATTCAATGGACATGAGTTTGAGTAAACTCCAGGAGCTGGTGATGGACGGGGAAGCCTGGTGCACTGCAGTCCATGGGGTCACAAAGAGTCGGACATGACTGAGCAACTGAACTGAACTGAATATCTAAGTAAGAAAGGTAAACTATACATATAGAGGCAGAACGTGTTCAATGAGTTAGTCAGCCCTGTCCCAAAGCAGAAAAGAAAATGCAAGGACTATTGAAGACCATCTCAAATATCAACCCATTGCGAGAGGACCTATAGATTTATTTAGATGTGTCCTATGTTTAGAAATGGCAGATTTCCTCCTGTGCACTGCAACACATACTGATGGCATATTCTTGAATAGATGTATCCATGCATTCTACTCACCTGTTTGCTAGACGTGTGTGTGTGTCTAAACGTTTCTAACATGCATGGGGTCTACAAGTCACTTTGTTGTTGTTTACTTGCTAAATCATGTCTGACTCTTTGGACCCCATAGACTGTAGCCTGCCAGGCTCCTCTATCCGTGGGATTTCCCAGGCAAGAATACTGGAGTGGGTTGCCATATCCTTCTCCATGGGATCTTCCTGACCCAGGGATCGAACATGGGCATCCTGCATTGGCACGTGGATTCTTTACTGCTAAGCCACCAGGGAAGTCCCACAAGTCATTTATAAACTTACAGAGTTCAGCTGGAAAAGACAAGCAGGATAGGACTATAATAATAGTAATCACCACTTCGTAAATGTTAACTATGTGCCTGGCATTGTATTAAATATGCTCATTTTTATTTACTTTCCCATCAGCTCTACAATGAGGCGATTACTGCCCCTAGTTGCAAAGAGAGAAACTGTCTCAGAGGGAGTGAGCGGCAGAGAGGAACTCTAATCCAGTGTGGCTGAGTTGCTTTGTTCATCCATGTGGCCAGCTAGCTGCTAGATGATCTTGGGAAGCAACCCCTCTGCTCTCTCCGAAAGGAAATACCTGGACTTCACTGAAGAGTTGTCTGATGGTGCAGCAATATGTGGGTTTCCTGGGTGGTGCAAGTGGTAAAGAACTTGCCTGCAAATGCAGGAGACGTAAGAGATGCAGGTTTGATCTCCTGCCAATGCAGTAGACATAAGAGATTGGCAGAACTTGCCTGCCAATGCAGGGGACAAAGAGGTTGGGAAGATCCCCTGGAGGAAGGCATGGAAACCCACTCCAGTATTCTTGCCTGGAGAATCCCATGGACAGAGTCTAGCGGACTATGGTCCATAGGGTTGCAAAGTCAGACACGACTGAAGCAACTTAGGAAGCACACACACAGCAGTATGAGGGATGCTAAGAACCAAGACAGGGTGACCAGGCCCCTTCTCTGGCACTGCCAAGGCAGACAGACCTGAATCATGCAGGTGTCATCTTGGAAACTTTTCTCATTACCTCTTTGGTAGTTTTTGCTTCAGGCTTGACCCTTATCTCTAACCTGTAATCTATTGCTAAGAAGAAAACAAATTCCTCCATAATTGTGGCTTTCAGACTGGGAACAAGGAATCAAAGATTAAGACAGGGAGAAAGAAGCATAAAATGTCCCAGTTTATGCATGACTTATGTGTCACCTTCATGCATCCTGAAGCAAAGTTGCAGGAGATACTGGTCTCATCAGTGACTGACAGTCACTAGAAATTCACCAGCATTGCCTCTGCGTAGCCCACACTGAGATCCTGGCCAAGCAGAGGCAACAAGGACACTAAAAACTGAGGATGAGAGATAAGAAGAGAAGGGAAAAGGAGAGAGAGAGGACAAGAGGGAAGGAGGACAGAAAATAGAAATCAGAGGAATGGAATTACTAATGAAATTGTCCATTTCCATGCCACACGGAGAGAAACTCAACTGCTGCTGCTAAGTCACTTCAGTCGTGTCCGACTCTACGCGACCCCATAGATGGCAGCCCACCAGGCTTCCCTGTCCCTGGGATTCTCCAGGCAAGAGTACTGGAGTGGGGTGCCATTGCCTTGTCCGAGAAACTCAACTGCCCCACTGCAATTTTATTTTTCCTCTGGATTACGTAAAACAGGATAGAAAACTGTGGTTTTCAGACCTCTTCCTTATTCCCAGATCAAGGGGCAGAGCAGGTTTCTTTGAAACCGTAACCAGGAGATTAATGAAACTTGCTGTGGATCTTTTTGTCTTCTTTGAGCTTTCCAGTTTGGTTTTCTTCAGAGATGCATTTTTTTTTTTAACTTTTTAAATTGAAGTATAGTGGATTTACAATGTTGTGTTAGTTTCTGGTGTACAACAAAGTGATTCCGTTTTCAGATTTTTTTTTCCCATTACAGTTCATTACAAGATATTGAATGTAGTTTCCTGTGCTATACAGTAGGACTTTGTCGTTTATATGTTCTATATGTGTGTCTGCTAATTCCAAACTCCTACTTTATCCCTCCCCCTCCTTCCACTTTGGTAATAAGCTTGGTTTCTACATCTGTAAGTCTATTTCTATTTTGTAAATATGTTCATTTGTAGCATTTTTTAAAGATTCCACATATAAGTGGTATCATATAATATTTGTCTTTTTCTGTCTGACAGACTTCACTTAGTAATGGTAATTTCTAGGTCCATCCATTGTTGCTGAAAATGGCATTGTTTCGTTCTCTTTACGGCTGAGTACTATTCCACCGGGTATGTATACCACATCTTCTTTATCCATTCATCTGCTGATGAACACAGGCTGCTTCCACGTCCTGGCTGTTGTATACAGTGCTGCTGTGAACACTGGGGCTGCATGTACCCTTTTGAAATAAGAGTTTTCTCTGGATATGTGTTTAGGAGTGGGATTGCTAGATCACATGATAACTCTATCTTTCCTTGTTTAAGGAACATCCATACTGTTCTCCATAGTGGCTGCACCAGTTTACATTCCAACCAACAGTATAGGAAGGTTCCCTTCTCTACACACCCTCTCCAGCATTTATTATTTGTAGACTGCCGGGAGCCAGCGTGGGGAATCCCGCCCGTGGCAAAGGTCATGAGGAAAGGGGCCTGACAAAACACAAAGGCGAGATCAGGCCTTGAGGAAAACCTCCTGGGCTTTCTCAAGCATCTACCCCCAAAACCAGAGTCTGCCTGCCTTACTGCATTATGCTTTCCACCTATTCTTCTGACATTACATGGGGGGCCATCCCTGACCATCTTTCTCTGGAAAAAGTTAACTTAGAGCTCCAGTTAACAGTCTCCTGCATATAAAAGGAGTGTTTCAGCTCAAACCCCTCTGATGGCTCTCTAACTTGCCTTACCCGGACTTTTACAACTGATTGTTTACAACCCCCAACTGTGAGAGGCACCGGAAGCCTAAAACATAAGGCCTTTCAAAGAGTTAAAGAGTTATTAGAGTAGTGCTGATGTAAGATTTCACTGTTGAGCCAATGCTTGTTGCTAAGTTCCCATATCTCTTATCCACTGAGCACCTGGGAGTACATTTGTTAACATAGTTAGAATGTAAGAAAAAACTAATGTAGCCTTGAAACTAACCACATCAGACCTTTGAGCTAATTGGTTCTTTCTCTGTTGTAACTTACTGCACCTTTGCTTCCTGAAAATGTAACTTTGTTTGATACTTTCTGAGGCTGAAATAGATTAGAAATATAAAGAAAAAACACTTCAAGGGAAAATAAGTTTTCTGGTTGAGCAGCCTTTATCAAAAGAGGGTCTTAAAATGTTCACAGGCCTCCAAGGCCAGAAGATAATGTACACAACATCATTTGTGGGAAAGGTATAAAAGTTCTTTTGAACATAAAGTTATGGGGCCTCGCTCACCAAAGCAGCTTGGTCTCCCTGTGTCAATCATTCTCTCTCTCTCCCTCTCTCTCTCTTTTTCAGGCTGATCCCTTGGAGCATAGAGGCTCCCTGCGTTCACTTATCTGCCCGGGTTTCTAAGACCTGAAGGGGAAGACGTTCTGTGTCTTCACTCCCTTGGGAGACAGGGAGGGCCCCCTGTGGCCTCCGTGAACAGGGCAAACTTCTTGCCTTGAAGTTTTATTGGCTTTCTATGTAAACCAAGGAATATCAGCCTTAGGAAACTAAGCCCTTGTAGGTTGCATCATTTGTAAATATTTTCTCCCAGTTCATAGGTTGTCTTTTTATTTATGTTTTCCTTTCCTGTGCAAAAGCTTATAAGTTTGATTAGGTCCCATTTGCTTATTTTTGCTTGTATTTCTCTCGCTTTGTGAGAGTGATCTAAGAAAACATTGCTGCAATTTATGTCAGATAATGTTTTGCCTAATGTTCTCTTCTAGGATTTTTATGATGTCATATCTCATCTGTAAGTCTTCAAGTCATCTTGAGTTTATTTTTAGAATTGAGACCTGATGGTAGTTCCAAAGCCCTGGTTCCCAGTAGGGAGAACACTCTCCTACACAGCCTCTTTCAGGTCAAACTGCCAAGAGCAGAGAACCATTAATGAAGTCAGCTTGGAACAATTTGCTTCAGAGACTTGGTACCACAAGAAAAAAATCGTTGCAGTTAAAATGCAAACAAACAAACAAAAAGCCCATGGCCCACCATGCATGTCTTAGAAGCTCTGCATGTTCTCAGGTATATTCTACATAATGCCTCCCACCCAGTAGACTCAGGCACCATCTGAGCATCGACTGATCTGGTGTGTCAGATAAAGAAATTGACCCATGGGTTAAGAAACTAGCCCAAGTTCACACAGATATTAAGTAGCACATTCAAGATTAAAACTCAACTACTGGATTCCAAACTTCAGATTTTTCCTCCCATGTCACCCTGTTTTGCTAATGCATGGGGACAAAGCTTTGCAGTTTCTTTGTATGTATCTTTACGGTAGAATCAGCCAAAGTTACTTAGGAACAATTCAGTGCTACCTGAGCTCTCCCTGATGGATCACCTTACGAAGAGGCCTTTTGTTGTCCCTTTGACTTCAGCAGTACTGGGAGTTCTGAGGTTCCTGAAGGGCTGTAATTATGTCAGTGATTCTGTAAACAATTTATCAGTTGAACACTGCTGTGGCAAGAATTATAAGCAGTGCTCAAACTCCAAATTTGGTGTCTGCTCCTTTATCCTCTTTTGCACTGGAAGAAAGGTTTCCCTTTTTAAAAAAGGCTTCCCAATTTAAAAAATTATTTAGCTTTTTGATATTTACAAAAATGCAAAGCTATCATTCCTTTCTGCTCCAGTAAAGTATTCCATTTGATTGGAGTGTTTTACATGGAAAGAAAAGAGTTTATTAATCTCATGCTTTATTTTTTTTTTTCACATCTAAATCTTCAGAATTGTAAATTTTTTTGGCATGGAAGAAGAGTTGAAGGTAATGGTAAAGGCAGTTATATTTATTAAGCATCATGAAGATGCTCTGAAAATCATAAAATATATGTTATGTAGTTGTATCATAAGTATTATTACTGTTAAAGCTATAGGGGTAGAAAAGAATAATTATGATAATAATAATATTCCATTGATTTCCCACTGTGCTTCCACATGGTTAAAGATATCTCATGACTTGATCTCACCCAGCCCTGCCAACCTCATTCTCCACTCTCTACAACAAATGTCTATCTTTTACTTGCACCAAGCTTGTCTAATTGATAGTAAATGCTCACTGTATGTTACAGTTCTACCCCTTCACTGAGGCTACTCACCTTAAGCTCCACCCCTTCCACTGCCCTATTCTTACTCAACTTATTACCCAACCCTCCCTTTCTTCAGGTCACAGCTCAAGACCACTGGCCTGACCACTGGTCCCCAGTGACCCCTCTCTTCCCTCAACACTGACAGCACTTATCGTCTGGCCCACCACCTGAGATCTCACTGACTTACCATGGTCTTATGCATGGTTTATGCATTTGCCAAAATCCCCACAAGAAATGAACTCACACTTAAGGGTGACTGAAGAGAATTTCATCAAGGAGAATAGTAGCTTAAGAGAAGGGCTCATCATAGGAACTGTGGCCTTGAGGAAGGAATTCATCCACCATCAAGAGAAGGCCCAGCAGGGAAGGAGCCAGGAGTGTCCCCCTCTCCATCTCCTCCTGGTCTTCAGTCTCCTGACGGTTTTCCCATTGAGTGAAACCACCAGGAAGACAGGGGAGAGAAGACTGGCCAATGCAGCCTGCTAAAGTCACCCTGCCGGACCCTGAGCAGGCCACAGAGAGAATTTGTGTTCTGAAAGGCAGCTGAGTTTATTTGTCTTGCTTCCTAAATTAAAGTGATTATAATCTCCATTAATTTCCACCTCTTCTCAATCAGAGACTTCCAGGTTCCCTGAAAGCTGATATGGGGCAGTGAGTAGACATCTTCCCTTGTGACTCTGGGCCATGACTGGGCACTTGGAGCTTGAGAAAGCCTCTGATACCTAACTTCTACTTCAAAGCCACCCAAAACACTACATGATGGCAGTTCTGCTTTGTCAAATCTTCTGCGCTTGATTAAGCACTAAGAGCGAAGCCACTGGTGTCTTTAAGAAGCACAAGGTAGCATCATTATTTTATATCCTTGGCTGGATTAGCATATATTTGCATAGCTGTTATGCAATATGATTGAGGCATACCTCTATCTGAGAAAACCTACCACTAAATAAGAAATTTCAGCACACCTAATCAACTCAGTGTTGCTAAAATTAAAAAAGGAAAGAAAGGAAAAGGAAACAAAAGAAGATAATCAACTGCTTCTTGGAGGTTGTTTTTCCATATTTCACATACTGCTTCTCATTGGTGACAAGCGTAACCAAACATAAAGTCGCTCAGTCGTGTCCGACTCTCTGTGACCCCCCTGGACTATATATATAGCCCACCAGGCTCCTCCGTCCATGGGATTCTCCAGGTAGGAATACTGGAGTGGGGTTGCCATGTCCTTCTCCAGGGGGTCTTCCCGACCCAGGGATCGAACCCGGGTTTCCCGCACTGCGGGCAGACACTTTACCCTCTGAGCCACCACGGAAGCTCAAATATAGGAGGAAGGCCGTTTGCCACTGAAATACAGGTTTTGAAAATCATTTCTAATCAACCATTTTATGGCAGGTTGACAGAAAAACAGCTCCGTTAGATAGCATCTAACTTTAAAAAACCCACTGTATACCTTTTATTCTTACTTCTTAGTAAAAACACAAACAAATAGACCAAAAACAAAAAACAAAAAACTTTGAGCTACTGAAAGTGAACCTTGTAGGAATTTGGTATCAACACTCCCTTCTTCTGTCCATATTTTGCACCAAACATGTATTAGTACTGAATAAACCCTTGAAAGTGAAAGAATAATTAAATTAAATCCTCCAACACTTCCTGTGCATTCACTCTGATGTGCAGTAACCGTCACTGCTGGGAACCTGAATTGCCAATCTATATTCCTCCTGTTACCAAGATAACTTCCTCCTCTTCCCTCAGTGAAGGTGGAAACAGCTGATTGACACTCTTTATCCACATGATAAAGTGATTCCGCAGCCTTCAGGAAATGGTAAAAAGGAGTCATTGCATCCTTGATAAACCCACTTTAAGAAAGGGCAAAATTTCACAAATTAATCAGTTTGCCTGTTTGCTAATCCTCCACATCAGTGTCATTTCCATCTCTGGCCCCCAACTCAGAAAACCCCAAGAAGGTCAGGGACCTGGTTTGTCTGCTTGTCCGTTGATTCCCAGCTGCCAGCAAAGTGCCTGGTACATAGAAGAAGCTCAACAAGTAGTTCCAAATGTGAACAGAAATCTAGCACATGTCACCTTCAGCTGCAGCCTCACTCGATGAAAATGTTACTCGGTGGTAGGTAGCTCTCCCTAAATAACAATGAATATGACAGTAACAAGGACAACGATAATATTAAAGTCCTTACTGAATGTCATACCCTGCTCTGTGTTCTTTAATGGACTAAAGATTTAACCCTCTGATGGGTTAGACACACCGTTCCCATATGTGGCACCTTGGCATAGTGACTGTTTTAAACTGAAGTTCAAGGAAACGGCAAAAATAGGCAGATCACACTGACCATCCCGACCCCTTCCTCCCTGAAATAGGTCATAAAACCCTCCTTCAGGAGGTGTTCTCCCTAAATCTGGAGGAAAGGCGCACCCTTATCTTCTAAGCAGAGGGACATCAAGAAGACTCGTAACAACGCCATACTGCTCAGCCATAAAAGGGGAATGAAACTGGGTTGTTGGCAGAGACACGGATGGACCTGGAGACTGCCATACAGAGGGAAGCAAGTCAGAAAGACAAAACCAGATATCGTACATTAACGTGTATAGAAAAATGGAATAGATGGTCTTATTTGTAAAGCAAAAAGAGACACACAGATGTAGAGAACCAATACAAGGATACCAAGCGGGGAAAAGCGGTGGCGGGAGAAATCGGGAGACTGGGATTGACACATATATACTGTTGATGCTGTGTATGACATAGGTAACTACGGAGAACCTGTTGTATAGCTCAGAGAGCTCTGCTTAACGCACTGTAGTAACCTGAATGGGGAGCAGTTCCAAAAGGGAGGGGACATGTGTGTACGTGCGGCTGATTCACTTTGCTGTGCAGCAGAAACTAACACAACATAGTAAAGCAAGAATTAATTAAAAGAGAAGAATCCTAATGAACAGTGAGGATTCCCAGGCTCCCCCTAGTTTACCACACTGACCTCATATTCCTTAATCTATCATATTTCTACACAACTACCCACTTAGCATCAAGCCTAGCATGAAAACCCTCAAGGTTGTTTCTTCAGGATCTTCATTTCCTCATAAAGGCTTCCATGTCACGTGAAACATATTAAGTAAATGTATGTGCTTTCCTCCTGTTAATCTGTCTTTGTCAGTTTAATTTTCAGACCCAGTCAGGGGCCCTAGGAGGGTCTAGTGAAACTTTTCCTTCCCTGTACTTCAAAGTGATCATATAAAAGTTTTATGAGGTAGGTACCTCTACCATTTGCATCTTTACAAATGAGGAAACTGAGGCATGGAGCAAGCATGTCATTTCCCCCAGATAACAGGTCAAATTAGGTTGAGAGTCAGGATGAAAACTTAGACAGAAGGCACCAGAGCCAAAACTTCTAACACTTCACTGTAGTGGCTCTGTTCATACCCCAAAGAAAATGACAATGAATTCCTTCCATCTACTAGATCTGGTGTCTGCATTTCAAAAAAATAGATCATTGGATTTTTCTAAAAAGTTTTGAAAGTGTGTAGTTCAAAACAATCAGCTGAGTAACAAAAATGCAAGGCTCAGCTGTTTTTTTTTCTCCAACATTGATAGGCCACTGCAAATGGTTTGTTACTTTTTTCATCCTTACAGTCGGCTTTTGACTGCTGTATTTTTTATTGGAAACCACTGGGTTCAGGATGGAAGGACAAAGTGATAGTGTAACGCCAAGTGAGTTAAAAACAGAACCTGTGTGTCTAGCTCCTAAGAAGGGAGAAAACAGAAAGGGTGGTCTTTCCCTCATCTCAAAGATTCTTTTTCACGTGCCACTATTGACTATCTATCTTCTTCCTCACCGAGTGACTATTTACAGCAAGTTAACAAAGCTATCATGAGGATATAATTTCCTCTGTTGCTCCTGCTCATGGCTGCTTGAATGAGGAGAATGAAAAGAAATTAGAAACCCAAGAGGACAGAGGGTGACAGACAGAGGACTATGATTCAGCACAATTTCTTTATTATCGTTAAAACACTTTCTTTGTTCTCAAAGCAATCACCTGTTTTTTATTTGTGTTTACCCTTTACTTTCTTTTGAAAATATTATTTATTTACAGGCATATCTTCTCATTCTCTTTTTTTTCTCAATGTGGAAGAAATGTGAATCATGTAGAATTCTTTAGTCTAACTGCTGAGAAGCCAGTTAGGAAAAAGTCTTATCAACAGAAAACTCACAACGATGAAAGGAAAGGGAAGAGCTTTATTTAAGTCCTCTAAATGCAGGTTCAAAGATGAGGAGAAACGATTTTAAATCTACAAATAAACCATCCAAAACGAGTTGTTCTGTATCATACACTAGATTAACACAGAATGCCTAAGCACAGCAGGCAGCCTGAGAAACGTTATTTCCCCATGCAAGGAACATCCTCTCTTCTTTCGTCCTCAGCCTCAGCATTACTGCTGAAGTCAGCATCACAAATATTTCTCCAGAATACTCCTGAAACTAGCCGGGGGTGGCAGGGGGCAACAGCTCCACCTGGCATTCTAGAACGTGTTCTACACCACTTGCTGCAAGTAAACAGTTTTTTTTCTTTTTTTAAAGATCATGTTTTATATGACTAGTTCACACATATAGAGTATTCTATTCCATAATACAGATCTCATTTTTGTACAAAATATTCCTCCCGAAATACCTGAGTAGAACTGATACTTTAGAAAGATGATTGCATCTACATTATTTTTCCTACACAGCACCAGGAGAATGCAAAACCCAAGATGCGAAGCACAGTCTAGATGGCAGGTGAGTGGAATACTTGACTTCATCTCTACTCAAGACTCAAGCCTGTAAACTTCAACAAGATGGAGAAACATACACATGTACATACACCCCAGCCCTGGAAAAAAATCCTGCTCACAACTGGCAAATAGATTTATTTGTGCTTAATTACTTCTGAGGTAAGCTCTAAAACGTAATGCTGAAAGTCTCTGAGCATATCTAAAAGTGACTAGCAAGAACAAATACGTGAAGTGAAAAGTGGCCTCATAAACCATGAATTCCAAAGGTTAGCCATCTACATTTCTCTTTCTGCAAACCGTTAACAAACCTGATTAACACACTAGCCTTTCCAAGTTTCTCAAACTTCTACTATTTTCAAAGTGTTTCTACATGCTTTCTGTACCCAGCCATCACCAGTAAAATTTTTCATCTTCTAGCTAAAATGTTCTGAAATGTCAGTCTCTTACATGAAAAGACTGAAGTAGCCAAACTAAGTCCTTTCATACATTTCCGTGCACACATTTTCTAAAACTTCTTTGTGACATACATGGGAGCCATCGTGTGTGCAATATTTTCCCCAGGGAACCTAGGACAGTACAATGCAGCAAAAGATACGAAAATAAAAATATCTAGATGCGCCAGGAAGCTGAAAGTGAGTCCTTTTCTATGCACATTCACAGCAGCCAGAGATCCCCTCCACTTCACACTATCAGGCTTCAAAGAAAACCACACTTCATATCAGAAGCATGACTTTAAAAGGCAAGCACGAGAATGAACCTGCCTCTGTGCTCCTGCCCCTGACACCTGCCCCTGCAGTTCCCAGCTTAAATGTCTGGATCCTCTGCTAAAGTATGACGTCCTGGGGGGCTGGAGTTCTTGCTTCGGATTCACCTTTGCATCTCCGGTCTTGGGCTCAGTGAGAGTGCGTTAATATGAATATTTTGACTTTCAAGTGGGTAAGTCTTTGTTTGTCACTTCTAATTTGCTTCTAAGATCCCCTTGTTTTGACCATGTTCATGCTTTCTTCACTGAAAGTAAGTTGAGGAGCTCGGTATGGGGAAAGGGGTTGGCAAAACTAGCAACAGTAATTTCTGCTAAGTGGGAGAGGGTGGAGAACACAAAGATTAAGAGGCCTATCACAGAGCCTTGCATGTTGGCAACTGAAGGGTAACGTAAACTTCTTACTGATAAGGGAGAGAAAATGAGATTGGTTGTAAGAAAACCTGGGTCCCCTCTCAAATGAGATAATATATGAAAATTTTTACAAAATTATAGCAGGTACCAAGTAAGTACACCATACACAGTATTATTGTTACGTCAGTACCTTCTGAATATGCTTTTATTTTTGAGAATACCTTCACTTTACTTCTTGTTTATTTCCCCTCACCATGATACCCTAGGATTAATGACACAGTGTATGCAAAGTGTTTTTACATCCCTGAGGTGTTATAATCAACCCAAGTACCATTTTATTTATGCAAACTGTGTCTACCCAGCGAGTCCACTTAAAGATCTAGGATTGTGAACTTCTGCCTCATAAGGCTTAATAAATGATTCCCTCCGGCTCTAAAAGCAAGTACTTTTTCAATGACAATGGGAGGGAAAGCAAAGGAATTACTCTGTGACATCTGCTGTGTAACGTTCTTCGAATGGCGCATCTTGATAAATGCATGAGAGTCCTTGGAGAATTACTGCACACGGTGAAGAGAGAGTGGTAAAAATCCCAGTGTCTCTGAAAAAGAAGGCAAGACATGTTAAAGTCAGAATAGCCTCACCATTTACATCAATAGAAATCAACAGTGATGTGTTTAGTCCCTACTTTATACCTAATGGTGGCTATCCACAGTCTGATGGTGAGGCAAAATTAAACATGAATAATAATGCTAAGACAGGTTAAGCAACTTTTCAAAGCTAAGGCAGCTAATAAGTAGCAGAATAACATTGCATCTAAGCCATTGACCTCTAAGCCCAGTGAGCTCTGCACTCTGCCCAACACCTCTCCCATGTTGGGTACAGCTGTGGTGACTAAAACCAAGAAAAGAAGGCTAGTGAAATAGCTGGTTCACAAAGGCAGCAAAGTCCATGTGTGGCATGAGGACTCAGCTTTGCAAAGCTTTCTGCATGAGTCATCACAGAGTTTTTTTTTAAAATCTTACTTTATGCACATTTTTGCCACAGTTTTATCCATCTGTCTCTTTATTTATTGATGGCTCCACTGGGTCTTCTTTGTGGCATGTGGGCTTTCTCTAGTTGCGGTTCAATCGCTTTGGCTTGAGGGCTCTGGAGCTGGGCTCAGTAGTTGTGGGGCACAGGCTTAGTGGTCCTGCAGCATGTAGGATCCCAGGGATCCATCCCAGACCGGGGATGGAACCCACGTCTCTCGCATTGGCAAACGGACTTTTAACCACCAGGAAAGTCCCACAGTTTTTAATACTCTGTTACCTGCTTACTAAAGACTTTAGGATATTTAAAAGTGAATGAAAATAATCTATACAAAGCAGTTTATTAAAGTCACTGATATAATCTATACAAAACAGTTTAATCTGCTGGTAAAAATGCTATATGAGCAATACCAAATGTTGTTGTTGTTGTTATTAAATTCATCTAAATTGATGGGGAAGAAAGTAAAACTGCCAACTTTATATAATTGTTCAACTTGCCCCTTGATGGAGAAATTCTCAAGATGCTCCCAAGTGTTACATACCTATTTATTTATCTATTCTCACACCTGCATTTTATAACCCTTTGTCTCATATTGGAGTGGCATTCTCAAATTCTTAAAGCATTCTCAAAACCCATTTTTTTAAAATTAGAATTTCCTGTACTTCCATTGTGTTCTGGAAGTCCTGGGGAGTGAAAACCCAGAGGAAGTGAATGGATGCTTTACCTCCAAGTCATCATCAGGGATAGCTCTTTTCCACTTCACGTTCCACTTGATGTGTTCATAGGCATTAACAACAACTTCAATTGCTTTGGGATATGAATGGCAGGCCTGTATCACCTACAGAGACACCGCAGAGTTTTATTTGTTCAGTGCACATATATGATTCATCCAGTCCACTCACAGAGACATCAAGACTTCATGGACCTATAAGCCTCCCTTTAGCCCTGAAATGCTCTGACAAAGTCTCAAGCTTTTAAGTATTCGGACACACTGCCAGCTCCCGTGGTAGATGGGAGGATTAAAATAACATAAGACTAATTTCCTTCATCATTCTGGAGAAAGTAAAAAAGAGGTTTCTAACAAAGAAGATGGAAGTCTGATGAAATGCATGCCCTGCCCGTAACTGAAGCAATTTTGAGAGAGGCTGATCTTAAAATACACTTCCAGTGGTCTGGGAAATCTTCTAGTTCTATAGCAAGTTTTATTAGCAAAAAGCTGAATATTCATAAACCAAGAACTTAAGCCTACTGGTGACTATGAGGTAACACAAACTATAGAGTAGCGTGAATGTTGATCAAAGGCATCTTCCCAGTGCAACACCTAAAGAGGACCTGTGTCATACACCAAACTACACTCACCGCTATTTTCACCTTCATCAGCAATAAAAGAAAGACTGCATGAAGATTCGTTCTTTCATGAGCATGCTCTGTTCAACAGTTCATTGGGCAAACACCAGCACCACCACCACCAAAAACAAAACAGAAAGCTGAGTCCAGGGAGCCAGCATCTCCATCAGGAGACAGGAAGATTTAGCTTTAGGTTTTAGACTAAACTGAATATTTAACTAACCTCTGATGGCACCATAAAATCTGGACACATCTGACCAATCAATCATGCAACCTTTATTAAGTGACAATGGAGGGATATAGGAGACATAGCCCCAAAGTAAAATATACTGGTTGCTGGTGAGAGGCTTACTATAAGAATGAGAAGCAAAAAACATATAAATGGAACAAGCGAAGATCAATGAAGATGTATGGTTGGTTCACATATGTAAGTGTTAAGTTTGAAAAACAGGAATTATAGAAATTCCAAGGAGAGCTGTGTGATTTGGGCTAACCGGGAAAGATTTCTTGGAGGAGATGAGTGCGACTGTAGAACCTAAATGGTAGAAAGGGGTGTGTATGTGTGTGTATGCAGTCATGCCTGCCTGCATGCTCTTAGAGACCTGTCTACATGTATAGCATCGGCAAACATAACAGTTGTGTTAAACAGACTCGCTTCAAAGGGTATAAAGAAAACACCACTTTATTATTTCCGCTTGTCCGGCTCACACTAACTCACTGCCTATAACCCTTCTCCATTTCTGACATGACACCCTGGGCAGGACTTACATCTATTTCTACTTAACTTCTTCTAGACAGGAGAAAAATGTCATTTCAGTAATAAAAATGTTGATTTTACTTTAGTAACTGAAACTCTAAATTTTATTCAGAAGGTTCTCCTCTCCCATAGCCTAGGCTTATTTCAAGCTGCAGTTAGAAAGGAGGTACCTATGGATGTGGGATAACAGGAAATACATACTTGATCTTTGCTCTGGTTCCTAACACACAGAGGTCCTTTACATCATTCAATCATGCTAATGAAGTAACTCTCAATGGGGCTCCTAGAGAGAATTTAAGAATTCTTAAATTTTTAAAGAGATGGGAATACCAGAACACCTGACCTGCCTCCTGAGAAATCTGTATGCAGATCAGGAAGCAACAGTTAGAATGGACATGGAACAACAGACTGGTTCCAGATCGGGAAAGGAGTACGTCAAGGCTGTATATTGTCATCCTGCTTATTTAACTTATATGCAGAGTACATCATGAGAAACGCTGGGCTGGAGGAAGCACAGGCTGGAATCAAGATTGCTGGGAGAAATATCAATAACCTCAGATATGCAGATGACACCACCTTTATGGCAGAAAGTGAAGAGGAACTAAAAAGCCTCTTGATGAAAGTGAAAGAGGAGAGTGACAAAGTTGGCTTAAAGCTCAACATTCAGAAAACGAAGATCATGGCATCTGGTCCCAGGGGCTGGAGATAGTTCAGCCACCAGTGGCCAGTGATTTCATCAGTCATGCCTAATGAAACTTCCTAAAAGATGGTGTTTCAGGCAGCTTCTAGGTGGGTGAGCACATCAATGTACTTGGAGGGTGATGTGCTCCAAAAGGGCATGAAAGCTCTGTGTGCCTCCCCATGCCTTGCCTGATGTCTCACCTCTAATTGTCTATTCCTGAGTTTTACCCTTTATGATAAACCAGTATACCTACCATTAGAAAGTGGGCATGGTTCTGCACTTAATTAACTTTTTGAAGGAAAATTTCTTCCTAATTTCCTGGTCCTTCTGAACCTCCAGCTATTGTTATTGGGCAAAAGTCACAAAACTGGTTTTTCCCACCTTTACAAGTCCTTCTTAGGTGGTGTGGCATTGCATTTTTCAGTGTGAGGTGGTAAGTATCCAATATCTTGGGACTTCAAAAAAAAAAACTAAGATGGAAGGATGATCATTTTAATACCAAGATCAGCCCTGATTTATCTTTGGAAGGAATGTTGCTAAAGCTGAAACTCCAGTACTTTGGCCACCTCTATGTGAAGAGCTGACTCTGATGCTGGGAGGGATTGGGAGCAGGAGGAGAAGGGGACGACAGAGGATGAGATGGCTGGATGGCATCACGGACTCGATGGACGTGAGTCTG
Source organism: Oryx dammah (assembly GCF_014754425.2). Taxonomy (NCBI): domain Eukaryota; kingdom Metazoa; phylum Chordata; class Mammalia; order Artiodactyla; family Bovidae; genus Oryx; species Oryx dammah. Next base: position 13,312,928 of record NW_024070202.1, on the reverse strand, counting down.
AGTGAACTCCGGGAGCTGGTGATGGACAGGGAGGCCTGGCGTGCTGCAATTCATGGGGTCGCAAAGAGTCGGACACGACTGAGCGACTGAACTGAACTGAACTAAACTGTGTGTACCAAAGTCACCTGACTAAAGGGCCCATTTCAGGAAGATAAAGTTAAGAGCAGGTGAGATAGAACCAGCTGACAGTATAACTAGAAGGTCAGCTTGAAGAGCATGGGACTGATCTAACAGGCATTAGGAAGCTACATATTTACATCTAGCTATGTCATCTAAAAAATTACATATTCTTAGAAAAGGAAATGGCAACCCCCTCCAGTATTCTTGCCTGGAGAATCCCATGGACAAAGGAGCCAGGCAGGCTATAGCCCTTGGGGTTGCAAAAGGGCCACACACGACTTAGTGGCTAAAACAAGCAACAACTTAAAACATACTCTTAATAAGAAAGGGTTATATTCAATCAATTCATCCCACAGGGAAGCCTTTATTGAGCACTGGGTTAAGCACTGTGACAGTAATTCTGAGTTCATATCCTGCTTTTGTCATCAAGGAGGTTACAGCCTAGTTGAAGAGAAAAAGACATAGATATTTCCAAGAGTTCAAGAGCAATGCATGTCAGTAATTAATAAAAGACTAACTTATTAATTAAAAGATCATCAGTGTCTCTTGAGCACCATGACCACAAACGGAAAAATAAGGCTATCAAGGGATGGGAGTGCAGCAAATGGCTTGTCAGCCAGCTTCCCTGTTAGTCATGAGAAGGAAGGGTAACTGAGGCTGCGAGAAAGAATAAGTAGGGTTTAATGAATAATCAGATACAGAGAGTATAGAATGCAGCTTTGAAGCCTGAGATCAAGCACAAATAGGGTACCACCCATGAGAAATGAGAAAACGGGAAGGACATTCTAATCTTAGGATGGTCAGACAATGAACAGAAGGTATTTCCTATGTTATGTCCTAAGGTTGGTTTAAAATGTGCATGAATAGATACCCTAATGAGAAGGTCAAGATGGAGGAGGAGATTTGTGAATCACCAAACAATGTGCTGGTCAGGCTCTGCTGCTGCTGCTAAGTCGTGTCAGTCGTGTCCGACTCTGTGCGACCCCATAGATGGCAGCCCACCAGGCTCCCCCATCCCTGGGATTCTCCAGGCAAGAACACTGGAGTGGGTTGCCATTTCCTTCTCCAATGCATGAAAGTGAAAAGTGAAAGTGAAGTCACTCAGTCGTATCCAACTCTTAGCGACCCCATGGACTATATAGCCCACCAGGGTCTTCCACCCATGGGGTTTTCCAGGCAAGAGTACTGGAGTGGGGTGCCATTGCATTCTCCCAGTTACACTCTAAATGAATATAAACAGAAAAGGTAGAGGACTGTGGTCTGAAGCTTGATGAATCCTAATAGGCAGGAGAGAGGATGTAGGAAAAAAAATTACAGCTACCATTTTTGAGAACTTACATGTGCCATGGCCTGTGTTAAATATATGCTGAATTTTCCAACAACCCTATGAGGTTAGTCTTATAATTATCTCTGCATGACAGACTTAAAATCAAAGGCAGAAAGAATATAAATTCAAGTGTGTTTAGCTAGTAAATGACAGAGATAGGATTCAAACTTAGGTCTGTGTGACTCCAGAAGTCAAAACTAAGTTGAATGAAAGTGGTGAGAGTGGCCATCCATGTCTTGTTCCTAATCTCAGAGGAAATGCTTTCAGCTTTTCACTGTTCAATATGACATTAGCTGTGGGTCTGTCATATGTGGCCTTTATTATATTGTGGCATATTCCCTCTAGGCCTTCTTTCTGGAGCACTTTTCTCATAAACTAATATTGAAATTTTATCAAAAGCTTTTTCTGCTTCACATGGTATGGTCTTAGGAAGCATGGCCTCACCTGAGGACTATGTCAGTCCCAACAAATAGACTAACCAGAAGGGGTCTACCAAGTAGAGGTTTAAGTCAATAGTGTGCCAGAAAATGTTCAACAGGCATTTTGTAAAAAAAAAAAAAAAAAAAAAAATATTGTACACATATCTATATGTATATAAGTTTATGTTTTGCTAATATAAAGAATGTAAAGCCTACAGTTTACAAATAATAAAATATCCAATATGATTTATTTTCCATTCCATAAGGCCAACTGGTGCTCTCTAAATGCTTTAACTTTTTTTTAATATCAATTTTGTATAGACATAAGTTGTGTTCAGAGCTAGTCTGCAACTGGAGAGTGCCTGTAGTTCCTATGTTTATATCGGTTGATATTTTTATTACATTAAGTAGCAATTGCTTCACAAATGGGAAACAATGAAGACACATTGGAAAGTCACTCATTCAATGACATAAGGACTTTTATGTGGAAGCATTTAATAGTTTTTTGAATACTGGAAGCAGATTTTCTCAATTTTTTGCACTGTTCACAAGGTAAGAGCTACAGATACCACACACTGCAAATTTTTAAGTTTAATCTACATTAGTAACATTCTCTCCATTAATTTTGGAAATTTAGACATCAACAAAGAAATAAGTCAAGGTCTGAATGGTAACATTTGCTGGTTTCTGTGGTGTAAACACTTGCATCATGGCCCATGTAAAGTGACCAACATGAGTTCTCTGAATATATGGTAGGGAAGAGGTGTACAGTAATGTCATTATATGTGTTCATCAAACAGCTCCAATATATGCAAATAATATCAAGAGCATAGATATGCCGAGTAAAATAATCAGGAGGTATTAATAATACATTTTAAGCTTTTGTTTTTAATATGCTTTATTTGTTGTAGGTTGGTATGACTTAATTTTTAATAATGGTTGCATTTAACAATCAGCTCACAAAACTCCTGGTAATTTAATAATCAGTTTTTGCAAGCTACAGCAAGCCAGTTCTAGCACACAATTCCTTTCAACTGTCCCTGTATTTAAGAACTGCAGTGCAGACTAAATGTGCATACCAAAGCTCCAAACCAGCTAAGGCATCAGAATCATCCTGCCCAGTGGTGAGGTCCAAATGTACACAACATAAATACTAGTTTAATGAGAAGATCCATTCACATACATATTCTGGGTACAGTGCACAAAGTTGAGCTGCTGACAATATTTCAGCTAGGTCTACATAAATAAAGAATAATCCTATATCATCAACCCCTAAGGGTTGGAGTCAGACATCCATTGCTATGGGACCTCTGAAGAGTCAGCATTTCTGAGTCTATGGAAAATGTAACTAGAAGGATTTCTCTATGGGTACATGGCTGTCAAGGTGAGGAGGTAATTCTTCCAGTACCTTGGTCTTGGGTACTTTAATTGAGGCAGATGTGGCCACTCTTTTCTGTAGTTGGGATGAGAATGGCAGATATGCAGCTCTATGGAAAAGAGACAGGCAAAACCCGAGGCTGACTGACTGCTCTGAGCACTAGTTTACAAGCTACCATAACAGTATCAGAGACTGTGAGGGTTGCAAAGGACCCTTTAGTTCAGTCGCTCAGTCCTGTCCGACTCTTTGCAACCCCATGAATCGCAGCACGCCAGGCCTCCCTGTCCATCACCAACTCTTGGAGATCACTCAGACTCACGTCCATCGAGTCCGTGATGCCATCAGCCATCTCGTCCTCTGTTGTCCCCTTCTCCTACTGCCCCCAATCCCTCCCAGCATCAGAGTCTTTTCCAATGATTCAACTCTTTGCATGAGGTGGCCAAAGTACTGGAGCTTCAGCTTTAGCATCATTCCTTCCAAAGAAATCCCAGGGTTGATCTCCTTCAGAATGGACTGGTTGGATCTCCTTGCAGTCCAAGGGACTCTCAAGAGTCTTCTCCAACACCACAGTTCAAAAGCATCAATTCTTCGGCACTCAGCCTTCTTCACAGTCCAAATCGCACATCCATACATGACTACTGGAAAAACCATAGCCTTGACTAGACGGACCTTAGTCGGCAAAGTAATGTCTCTGCTTTCGAATATGCTATTTAGGTTGGTCATAACTCTTCTTCCAAAGAGTAAGCATCTTTTAATTTCATGGCTGCAGTCACCATCTGCAGTGATTTTGGAGCCCCCCAAAATAAAGTCTGACACTGTTTCTACTGTTTCCCCATCTATTTCCCATAAAGTGATGGGACCAGAAGCCATGATCTTCGTTTTCTGAATGTCGAGCTTTAAGCCAACTTTTTCACTCTCCACTTTCACTTTCATCAAGAGGCTTTTGAGTTCCTCTTCACTTTCTGCCATAAGGGTGGTGTCATCTGCATATCTGAGGTTCTTGATATTTCTCCCAGCAATCTTGATTCCAGCTTGTGTTTCTTCCAGTCCAGCGTTTCTCATGATGTACTCTGCATATAAGTTAAATAAGCAGGGTGACAATATACAGCCTTGACGTACTCCTTTTCCTATTTGGAACCAGTCTGTTGTTCCATGTCCAGTTCTAACTGTTGCTTCCTGACCTGCATACAGATTTCTCAAGAGGCAGGTCAGGTGGTCTGGTATGCCCACCTCTTTCAGAATTTTCCATAGTTTATTGTGATCCACACAGTCAAAGGCTTTGGCATAGTCAATAAAGCAGAAATAGATGTTTTTCTGGAACTCTCTTGCTTTTTCCATGATCCAGCGGATGTTGGCAATTTGATCTCTGGTTCCTCTGCCTTTTCTAAAATCAGCTTGAACATCAGGAAGTTCACGGTTCATGTATTGCTGAAGTCTGGGGGGGAGAATTTTGAGCATTACTTTACTAGCATGTGAGATGAGTGCAATTGTGTGGTAGTTTGAGCATTCTTTGGCATTGCCTTTCTTTGGGATTGGAATGAAAACTGACCTTTTGCAGTCCTGTGGCCACTGCTGAGTTTTCCAAATTTGCTGGCATATTGAGTGCAGCACTTTCACAGCATCATCTTTCAGGATTTGAAATAGCTCAACTGGAATTCCATCACCTCCACTAGCTTTGTTTGTAGTTATGCTTTCTAAGGCCCACTTGACTTCACATTCCAGGATGTCTGGCTCTAGGTGAGTGATCACACCATTGTGATTATCTGGATCATGAAGATCTTTTTTGTACAGTTCTTCTGTGTATTCTTGCCACCTCTTCTTAATATCTTCTGCTTCTGTTAGGTCCATACCATTTCTGTCCTTTACTGAGCCCATCTTTGCATGAAATGTTCCCTTGGTATCTCTAATTTTCTTGAAGAGATCTCTAGTTTTTCCCATTCAGTTGTTTTCCTCTTTGCATTGCATTGATTTTCTTTGCATTGATCGCTGAAGAAGGCTTTCTTATCTCTTCTTGCTATTCTTTGGAACTCTGCATTCAGACGCTTATATCTTTCCTTTTCTCCTTTGTTTTTTGCTGCTCTTCTTTCACAGCTATTTGTAAGGCTTCCCCAGACAGCCATTTTGCTTTTTTGCATTTCTTTTCCATGGGGATGGTCTTGATCCTTCATTCCATAGTTCATCAGGCACTATATCTATCAGATTTAGGCCCTTAAATCTATTTCTCACTTCCACTGTATAATCATAAGGGATTTGATTTAGGACCCTGGGGATTATCTAATACCTTTAACTGGAAGATAAGTAAATTGAAACCCCGAGAGGCACACAAAGAGAAAGCATGGTTTTAGGCGTTTTCAAATGTAGTCTGATAACTTTATTTTAATCCTTAAGTAATGACCAGGGAAATGAATGGTTTAAGGACACAGATCTTATTGCACAGACATCTGGAATAAGAAACATTCTTTATTATAATCATTCCAGTAATTATAGGCTGGCTTTTGTTGAAATTTCAAAATAATTCCCTTTTTAATGCAAAGATGTTAATAATAATAATGAAAATAGCATCCATCAAGACCTCTATATACATCCTTCTCTAAAGACTCCCAGATACATCCTTTCTGGAAGAATATACCATGGTGAAAAGTACGCAGGTAATCAGACGAGTAATCCAAAATGAAGATTTAAACGTAAGAGTTACCAGGACGTAGACGCCAGGTGAAATCAATCCAAGGCCAGAGTCAAAAATACACTTGTACAGGAATTCCGGAAACAAAGAGCATGGGGAAGCCAGGCGGTTTGTAGTTCAGGTACCCATTCAGAGCACTGACCTCTGCACTGCACGAATTCCCAGGCTACACTCGCTTCATGGAAACCACACTGGTTAGGCTTAAAGACACAATGCCCACACGCCCAGTACAGGTAATCCGGCTTTAGGAATTCCTTACCTTCCGCTTCCTGCCAACACACTGAACACAGAGGAGATGTGGCCAAAAGTTAACTTTCCTCTTGTAACACACACTTTATTTCTCACCTAGGGTTTCCTGATTTAGTAAATAATAATAAAAATGTAGGGTGTTTTTAGGATAAATATGGCCTCAGTAATACATGGGACATATTCATACTAAAACTTACTTTTTACTGATGAATTTCAAATTTAATTGAGCATCCTATATTTTGTCTGGCAACCCTATTCCCAGCCTCTATTCAGAAACAGTTCAAACTGAGTTATGTATGCTGTGCTAAGTCACTTCAGTCACGTCCGACTCTTCGTGATCCTGTGGACTGTACCCTGCCAGGCTCCTCTGTCCATCGGACTCTCCAGGCAAGAGTACTGGAGTGGGTTGCTGTGCCCGCCTCCAGGGGATCTTCCCGACCCAGGGATTCCAGGCCTTTGATGTCTCCTGCACTGGCAGGTGGGTTCCTAACCACCAGCGCCACTTGTATATAGGAATATAATTCATTCATAGTTCAGGAGCCTAACTTCATACATTTGGTGCTTCAGTTTGCACCTGGCATACTCCCATATATCACACGGAGATAACTAACTTTTCATTAGGATAAAGAATTTCAAGTAGTCCTTCAACATCCATCTTGAGACATACAAAGTCTAAAGCCTGCCTGCCGTGTTGGGTTTTGCTTACATTGACTAGTAAGTTTTCTGCCGACAGAAGATGGTGCTCACAGCAGGAAAGCCTCCTTTTAGCCTGACAGCCTCCCAACTCTGTGAGTGGACACGTCTAGCTTCTTCCAGAACTAAGACTGCTGGACATGACTTCTTTAAGCCTCAGTAATCATTTCACCAGGCAACAACAAAAAAGAGATGCTTGAGAAAGCAAACTCTAAATCATCACTCTACAGTGACTCCCAGGAACCTTGATCACCAAATGAGGAGGGACTGGTGTGGACCCAGAAGGCAGAAGCTTCCGCTTTCTCTTTGCAAACCCGGGAGATTTCACCTTTTGCACATCTCCGGGGCCTCTATTCTTCCTTCTTAGAAGAAGAGTTGGACAAAAGGTGGCAACTGGAGAGACCTTAAGACCCTTCCCCTCATCATCTGACCCCTAAAAGCATAAATCAGAAAACAGATTCAAGGTAAATCTCCCTGCCACCCTTCCAATACAAGTGCCACCTATAAGACACTTCAGCAGAGAAATTCTAAAGCTATGTCTGCCCTTTTATATTGATATCTTTGTGTGCAGAAAGGTACTTGATGATCAAGGAGACTGCTTATACCCTGGGCTTCATATGCAGAATGGTTCAATGGCAGAAATCTTCTTTACCTGCCTTAAACTTTTACATAACTTTTCCTTCCCCAGAAAATGTCTTTCTTGCCCTACAAGAAAACCCAGTCTTGGTTCCCTAGAGTATCACTTCCTTCTGAATTATGCTGAAGGAAAAAAAAAAAAAATCAAATGTCCTTCTGTACCCTGGAAAGCAATTGCAGACCCTATAATTCTTTTTTTTTTTCCCTTTATGTAATTTATACATAAATTACATACTGGTGGCTTTCAGTGAAATACACCCTCTACAAATTTGTTTTGTATTTGGAAGACAGCATCTTCAGCTCTGACCTTGTTCCTTGTAAATAAGGAAACCGAATTCCCCATCCACAAGAGAACAAATCATTTTATCTTCTGGATAAATGAGTCAGTAATACTTGTTTTAAAGATGACTTTCTCTTTGGAAAGTTGGGCTGTGGAGTAGTTGTTCTAAATCACTTTGAAGCATCTGCATGTCAAATTGAATAGTTCTTCTTTAGTTTTCCTTTGGAAAGGGGCCAGTTCTCTTATTCAGTCTATTGGGTAGCAACAAAAATATTTAAAATAGCAACCATCTACCAGTAGCCAACTGAATCCTAAAATCTCTTTAGCATATGGCCAAATTAGAGGAACTCAGAGGAGCAAAACAGAACTGAATAAGATGGCAAGCACAGAGAGCGTTCCCTGGAACATGTAATTTTATATTATTCTACAGATGAGTGAAGCTGCTAAAGTAAGGCTGGTAGGAAAGACTCCTACAATGGACCGAGAGTACATTTTGGGAGGAAAAGGGAAAGGAAGAAATTTTGTTGAGCACCTACCAGCCTCAATGGTTTACATGCCTTACTCACTGTTCAGACATTCCTGGAAAGCTAGTATTTTTAATCTTTGTTTTCTCTTGGTTCTGAAAGATTAAGGGATTTCAAAATCACACGGCCAGATGAGAACTTATACCCACAGTTACTAAGCCCCTCTTCCTACTTCCCTTGCTGTTATCTCTCAGAAAACCGCCTTTGTGAACAGGACTTAAGATCTTCTTCACATTTGGAAGATTTCTTGTGGGAGAACAGAAACTCCATTTAAAGACCTGTCCCCTCTAGTCTGGCACTTTTTAAAAAAGTGTTAACTTCAGTTTCAATACAGTTTGTCATTATAATTGTCTTACCAGCCTCAAGAAGTTACATGTCGAGGAGAGGGATGTTCTACTGTCCAGAGCCATAGGCAGGTCCGGATAGCTACCAATCCTTTCTGCACCACAAGCCGAGGGGGGTATCCCAGAGGGCAACATCTCAATTTCAGGACTTTCAGTGTAGTTATATTCCCTTCCTCCACGGGTAGCCTTCTGATGGGATTTCTTTCTAAAACCGAAATGCTGGTGATCTCCAATCCCAGAAGGAAGTGCTTTCATTCTCTTACACCAGAGGTCTAGCCAAGAAAGTTTGGCAGTAACTGAAAGAAATCTTTAGGAATCTGGCAGAATGTCTTTTTTTTTTTTTTTTTGAAGCAGCAATTGTTTGAGGTTGGAAATTTTAAAGACCTTTCCTAATTGGTGAAGACCACTTTGACTCTAAAATTGAAGAGGAAGACACGATGACCCCTTGGGTACATCTTGGGAAGGGGAGGCGGGTGTGTTTCTAGCTTGACCACTGCTGTTCTCCAGATCAGCAGCCCCGCAGGAAACCTTTCAGAAGCCACTTCCCTCCATCTGTGAGCCAGGAGGAAGCAATCCTTTGGGACCAGGTTCTCCCTCCACCATCTGGAGTCACCTCTGGCTCTGCCCCACTAGCACCACGCTCCTGGGGGGATGGGAAGCAGCAACTCAACCCCTAATGAGATTCTTACCCGGAAATGAGACAAGGATCTTTTACTTACTTTTGATGCTTTCGAACATTGGTGCTGGAGAAGACTCTTGAGAGTCCCTTGGACAAAGGAGATCAAACCCGTCAGTCCTAAAGGAAATCAAACCTGAATATTCACTGGAGGGACTGATGTTGAAGCTGAACCTTCAATAGTTTGGCCACCTGACGCGAAGAGCCGACTCACTGGAAAAGACTCTGATACTGGGCAAGATTGAAGGCAAGAAGAGAAGGGGGGACAGAGGATGAGATGGTTGAATGGCATCACCAACTCAGTGGACATTATTTTGAGCAAACTTGGGGAGATGGTGAAGGTCAGGGAAGCATGGAATGCTGCAGTCCATTGGGTCACAGCAAGTCAGACATGACTTAGCAACTGAACAACTTACTTTTGCAGAAATCCGTTTTATCCACAGTCACCCAGCAGGGGGTTTCAGAATAAAACTCAACATTTAATCTCTAGGCATTCCCAAACCTTGTCTCTCCTGGGAAACCACTGTGGGCAAACCAGGTGTGGGGAAACTGATTCTACTGCTCAACAGATAAGTAATGGTAACAGCAGTTACAGTTACTATTTATTTAATGGTTGCCTGGCAACCCACTCCAGTATTCTTAACTGGAGAATCTTATGGACAGAGGAGCCTGATGGGCTACAGTCCACCAGGTTGCAAGAGTTGGACATGACTGAAGCAACTTAGCACACACCCATGACCAGAAATGATAAACACTTTTAAAATATTACCGTGTTTCATTCTTAAAACAACCTTAGGAGAAGGATATAATTATTCATGGATAAAGTGGCAAGGTATGTCTCTCTGGCACCTCCATGCCCTTGGTCTCTCTCCATCCTCTTCTCTGGAAGGAAGATGGCCTTAGAGCATAAATATACACAAAATTATGCTTTATGAAATGAGTCATATTAGAAAGAGACTGATTTTTTTTTTTTTTGTCTTCTAGAAGTCCCACTATGAAGAGTGAGATGTGGGTGGAGATTAAAAAATGGAGGTAGTCCAAGGGAAAGATATTTATAGATGCAGGATGAAGGTTGGCGTGAGGAATTGGGGGAGGACCTTGCAAGAACCGAAACTGACTCCAGAAAAAAATACAAATATGTTTGGCACCATCTTCTGGGCTCTGAGCATATTTGTGATGTACTATGAGTACGGTTCATTACTTGCTAGTGAAGGAATCAGTCTGCATATTATTGCCAAGGCATAGAGCATATCCATTTCACAGGGGAGGAAATTGAGCCTCAAGAAGTAAGATATTCATTCAAAATCACACTCTTAGGTGAGTGGCAGTCACAGATTTATCTGACGCCCCTCCCACCCAAATTCTATGCTTCTTTATTCCTGATATGCATAGCATGGCAAAGTCTAGAATGAATTTCACTAGTCATGAGTGACAAAGCAGAAGTAAAAATTTTAAATAGGAACCCTTTCATAAGTGGAGAAGGCAATGGCACCCCACTCCAGTACTGTTGCCTGGAAAATCCCATGGACGAGGAGCCTGGTAGGCTGCAGTCCATGGGATCGTTAGGAGTCAGACATGACTTCACTCTCACTTTTCACTTTCATGCACTGGAGAAGGAAATGGCAACCCACTCCAGTGTTCTTGCCTGGAGAATCCCAGGGACGGGGAGCCTGGTGGGCTGCCATCTATGGGGTCGCACAGAGTTGGACATGACTGAAGCGACTTAGCAGCAACAGCAGCACAGCAGCTTTCATATGTAGTTTAAAATGTTGAGTTAGGGTTAGATTGTTAATACCTACTGTTTTAGCCAAATCTAGATATCAGTGTGTATGATCCAGAAAATGGGTGCAAACTAAGAAGTAGATATTCATAGCTAAAAATTATAGATCACTGCTTTAAATATAAGTTGTTCAGTTTATCATAGAATATGACCAACTGACTTTATTTCTAAGGTGCTTGCATCAAAACTTATCATAAAAAAGTATTTTTTCATTCCAAAGCCCATTGGTCAATGAGGAAATTGCAAGGAAGGTGAGAATTAACAACTGAGGCCAACCAGGTGCATTCAACAGTCGATGTTATGAATATTTTTCCAGGCCATTTAGGCAGCAGTTTTTCTTCAAATTTTATAAAGAAAATATAAGGGTTAAGCATTGTTCTAATTCTTGATATTTTCAAACATACCTTGACCAAGATCCAGAAGCAAAAATAAGTAATAGCTAAAAACTTGGGAGAAATACAAACTTTGATGTGGGAAAAGGGAAGCCTTAGGTACAAACTGATTGTTCAGTCACTAAGTCGTGTCTCTTTGCAACCCCATGGACTGTAGCACACCAGGCTTCCCTGTCCTTCACTATTTCTCAGAGTGTGCCCAAGTTCATGTCCATCTAGTTGGCAATGCAATCCAGCCACCTCATCCTCTGTTGCCCCCTTCTCCTGCCCTCAATCTTCCCCAGCATCAGGCACTTTTCCAATAAGTCAGCTCTTGTATCAGGTGGCCAAAGTATTGGAGCTTCAGCTTCAGCATCAGTCCTTCCAGTGAATATTCAAGGTTGATTTCACAAAGATGTAAAAATTTACTAGGATACATATGAGTTATTCTAGGTCAGGAATAAGAAGTAAAGGATTAGTTTATATGATTTACCAAAAAAAAAAAAAAAGGAAGGGATGCTGGAGTAGGGGTAGGGGTCCCAAATCCATGAGATACCCAAGGAAGGCAATGCTGTAGAATCTGCCTTCATGGAGAGTTGCAAACACAATAAGACCACTAGTTCTCCCTAAGGTCTTGAGAATTAAATATAATGACCTCTTTAGGTCTCTTCTTGTGTTGTGATCCTTCAGGTTTAATTACACTTCCTGGGTAATATCAGAAAACACAGTAGAAACTGCTAAATCTAAAGGCTTAGGCTCAGGAATCAGACAGACCTCATTCTGAAGCAAACACTATGACTATTAACCTTTAATAGGCTTGAGCCAATCAGCAACCCTACTGTATTTCCCAAGTCCATTTGCTCCCCATGATAAACATCTCACACCTTCACCTTTGCCTTAAGCCTTCAAACCTCATCTCCATCCACTTCTCATTCTCCACTGAGAAAACAGAAACTATTTTAATAGAACTTGTACAAACTCTTATTAACATATCTACCAACATCCCACATCTGGGTACACAGGCACTGCTTTCCCTTCTACTATGATGGATGAACTGTGCTAAGAACGACACCTCCATTTGGGCCCTAGACCCCATCTCCTGTCTCCAAATCAAGATGGTGCTCAAGTAATTGCCTGCAAAACATTTTTCTCCCTTTCCTAGAACACTCCCGTCAGTCAACAAAGATATCAGCCATCATTCCCTTCCAGCTACGCTTCCATTTTAAGAAAATGCCTTCAATTCTTCACTGGTTTCACTTCCATTTATCCCTTTTTCCTTTGAATCCACTTTGATTAACCTTTTTTCACCAATGTCCCACCAAAATAACTCTTGTTGAGGTCCCCAGTAAAACTAGACTAGTTGTCTAGCCCACTGGCAACTTAGCCCTCATCTTATTTGAAATGCCACCTATATTCAACCAGTACATGCTTGCTAAGTCGCTTCCGTCATGTCCAACTCTTTATGACCCCATGGACTGTAGCCCGCCAGGCTCCTCTGTCCATTGGATTCTTCAGGCAAGAATGCTGGAGTGGGTTCCCACGCCCTCTTCGAGGGGATCTTCCTGGTCCAGCGATGGAGCCCAGGTCTCTGATGTCTCATGCATTGGCAGGTGGGTTCTTTACCACTAGCACCACCTGGAAAGCCCATCAGCACAGCCTACAAGGCCATATAAATGGCCTGAAAACCACCTTCTCATATGCCCCTCCGACTTCTCCTGCCTCTTTCTCACCCCACTTCAGGCCCTCTGGCTTCCTCAAACATGTTTAGTCCTCTCTTACCTCAGAATCTTTGCACCTGCTTTTTTATGCCTAGAATGCTCCCCTCCCACCTCTGCCCACCCCCCAGGTATCCACATGACTTGCTTCTTCACATTCTCATTTTCTCTAATCAGCCTTTGTAAAATAGCACATACGTAAACCGAAGAAACCCCACAGTCTCTTATTTTACTCACCTTGCTTTACTCATATCCACAGCACCTAACATATCAGAGTGTATTTATTTCATTTGTTGTTTTGTTTTTCCCTACCTTCCACTAGAAAGTAACTTCCATGAAGGCCCTTGTTTGATTCACGGCTCTATCTCCATCTCCTAGAACAGTTCCTGGCACATAATAGGTACTCAGTGAATCTTGTTAAATAAATGGATGTATCTGATTCATCTGCTATACAGCAGAAACTAACACATTATAAACCAACTTTACTCCAATAAAAAAATAATTTTTTAAAAGGAAATACACAGTTCAGTAAAAAAATAAATGAGCTTGACCACTTACTGTGTGTGACTTTAGAAAAGTATCTGAATCCATCACCTTTTAAATGAGGATAATATCAATGCCTACCTCAGAGGTTATTATAAAAATAAAAGTAAATAATCTGTATAAAGCCTATCTAGAACTCAACAAAGGATATTATTGTAACATTATTTATTATCTTATTTCTAATCACCATAATCTTTTGGAAGGTGAAAGTCAAAGTCGGTTAGTCGTGTTCAACTCTTTGAGACCCCCATGGACTCTACAGTCCATAGAATTCTCCAGGCCAGAATACTGGAGTGGGTAGCTTTTCCCTCCTCCAGGGGATCTTCCCAACCCAAGGATTGAACCCAGGTCTCTCGCATTGCAGGCAGATTGTTTTACCAGCTGAGCCACAACCACTTGGAATTCTCTATAAAAGTCTGATAAAGTTCCAGGACATTATGGGAATTACATACAATTTTAAAGAAAAAAAAAAAAGTCCTCCATTGAAACACCGACAACCAAAAGGAAATTCCTTCCTGAGATCTCAGGAATCATCAAACTCATCACATCTGTGCTGGGATGTCTGTGGGTTGACTATATGGAATGTGCTGAGTGCACCTCCCCTAAATTCTTTAGTGGAACTTTTCTTCCAACTAACCTTCACACTGCAGGACTTCAGACATTTTACTGAGGTAGGAGGTAGAAGCTGGCTGTGAATTTGGTAAAACTTCTGTCAGCTAACTTTCTGTGACCCTGCATTCGTGGGCACATAAAACTCCTCTGCAGCCTGTTAATTCTTTTGGATGAGTGATATCCTAGGTACATTATCATTTGATTTATTTTAGGTGAAGGGCATTTTGGTTTCCAAATTAAGCACCATCATCAACTTAATGCTAAACTCTCTCCCATGAGCTACAGAACCCTTCACTCCTCTACTTTGTCATTCACCATGAGATAGTAAAGTTACCTCTGTATGTGTCTGTCTCTCCAGCTAGATCCTAAGCTAACTAAGAGCAGTGACCATGTATTAGTCTTGCCAATATTGTTAATATTTGGTCCCTACTAGCCCATTAGACGGAGAAGGCAATGGCACCCCACTCCAGCACTCTTGCCTGGAAAATCCCATGGACGGAGGAGCCTGGTGGGCTGCAGTCCATGGGGTCGCCAAGAGTCGGACACGACTGCGTGACTTCACTTTCACTTTTCACTTTCCTGCATTGGAGAAGGAAATGGCAACCCACTCCAGTGTTCTTGCCTGGAGAATCCCAGGGACGGGGGAGCCTGGTGGGCTGCTGTCTATGGGGTCGCACAGAGTCAGACACGACTGAAGCGACTTAGCAGCATCAGCAGCCCATTAGAAATTATCAATAAATACTATTTAAAAATAAAGGTTGTGTAGTATATTATAAAATTAAACACTAGCACCAAGTGAACTAAGGTAGAATACCTACAGTGCCACTGTGTAAGATCAACAAATTGCTTAACTATTCTGTGCCTGAGTTTCCTCCCTTATAGAATAGGTATAATAATATAATCTACCTTATCAGATTACTACAGAATTAAATGAATTAAATTAAGAAATGTAAGATGATTTATACGTGTGCTTAATAAATATAATTTATCTATAATAAATATTAACTATTAATTCTTAATAAATGTTAGTTTTCATTAAACTAGAAAACTGAGCCGCCCTTTCATATATTCAAACCAGTTCCAAAGCAGGCTTTGTCATCTATAGAGCAGACATCTGCGGAAGAGACGCAGATTCACCGTTTCGGCAGACGATCAGTATCCTTCTGATCTTGACCATTCAGTCCCCCAGGAAGCCACTACCAGTTCATTGGTGTTCACACAAGCCATGGAGAATTACCTGATATTCTTGCTCTTTCTGTGCTCTCAGCCCAGACTTCAAACAAACGTGGAGTAGGCTGAGATAGCTAGGGGTATATACACAAATGGAAGGTCAGATTGAAGGTCAGAGGCAGTTAGCCAGGCCTCCAACAGGCTTGAGGGACTTGGAGATTTCAGACTGAGCCACCCTCTGAGTCCCCATTACCCTGCTGCCCATCGGCCCAGCGCCCCACGTGGCAGCCTCACCTTATGGAACTGTGGAGGGTATATGCGAGCAGCCCCGTGGTTCAGCAGCAGCTGGTAGCAGATCTCGGGCTGGGCGGCGGGCCGCACGGAGGTGACCTTCAGCACGTACTGGATGGCCGCGCAGCCGTTGATGTCCATGAGGTTGGCCTCTGCGCCAGCTTCCAGCATCATGTGCATCAGCACGTGGTCGCAGTTCCAGGCTGCCTTGTGGAGCGGAGACTTAAAGTCGTCGTCCCGGGCGTTGACCTCCGCCTTGTAGTCCAGCAGCATGCGGCAGATGAGGTGATGATCCCGGCTGTACTCCTGCTCTTTGAAGCGGAGGGCCCAGTAGGTTGCGATGGCCAGAGGGGTCTCCATGTGGGCATTCACACTGTCCACGATGGCCCCGTGCTCCACGTAGAAGGCCACCAGCTCGGGGAGGCCAAAGTGGGCAGCCGTGTGCAAGGGCGTCTCCTCATCCTGGTTGTTGGTCTTCATGTTCACGTTCGCCCCTAGAAAGGGAGGTTGAAGCAGACAATTATTCAAACATATTTTAGCATCACTCACAAGGCTCATTAAACAGGCCTTTTCTCGCTGCTTCCCACTACCCGTTTTTCCAGGTTCCATTTCTGGACCCCATGGGAGCCACTGCTTTGAAACGACAGTGCCACCTTCTGGGCAAGCAGTGAATGTATGGGGTGATGGGAGAGTGGGCCTGAGAAGGAAGGATTGGGACTGTGCGCTGCAGCATCGTCAGATGAGTTCTAGTTCCTTCTCCTAGGTGGACTGGGAAATACAAAGCGATTCTGATAACCAAATAGCTTTTATCTATAAAATAGCAAGTATTAAAAAAATAAATAAATAAAGGTTAGATCACAATCTTTAAGGCTTATATATGTGAGGCTTTAAAAGTCATCAATTTCTTGATGAGATTTCTTAAACATGATGTCTTTTTTTTTTTTCTTCCCAAGCAGCTAAACCTAAAAACTTGGTACAAGGCAACGTTAGTGGTATAGAAATTCAGTCTTCTGACTGAACACTAAAATATCAAGCCGCTGAATTCTATGAGGCTCCTTTGGAACACAACTGGAGCAAAAATAAGTACTCTGATGACCAAACTACAGTAAAGGTCACATTTTGAAAGGAAAATAATAGAACCTGGGAAAATAAAACACTCATCGAAAAAAAAACAAAGACTGTTAATATGTGCAATTTATCGTCAACAACGGCTATTTAGAAATACAAATTATGAGTGCTTGGAAATCTCCTTAGAGATTACTTAATCCAACCACTTATTTAACAGACCAGGAAAATGAGTAAATTTTATTTTTTCTGATTGGAAAGTTAACTACTAGAATGATCAATCTGAGAAACTGAAATTTTCCTTCTCATCCTAGTTTAATTGGGGTAAGCTAAATGACCCAGGGGTCTACTCTATAATCAGTTTTATTGGAAATGTTTATAGTTACTTCAAGGATAAATCTGGGAAGACTTTTATCATTATTATTATTAAGGTAGCAACTAATATTTATTAAGCACTTGCCATGTACAACATTCTGGGCTAAATGCTTTTCATATTCCTCATGGAATCTCCCTAGCAACCCTTTGCAGGAGGTGCATTTTTATCCCAGTTTTACAGATGAAGAAAGTTGTACTTAGACTACCTATACCAGGCTAAGAAGCAATAGAACAGAAGTTTGAAAGCAGACAGCCTGGCTTCATAATCTCTCACCACTGTGCCATTCTACCTCATTAATTTCTTTAAAATTTTTTGTTTGCTTTGCTGTCTTTGGATATTTGAAAACTTGAAAGTAACAGAGAAGTCATGTTGCATTTTGTTAATTTTAAAAATCTGTCCTCCATGTGTTACTCCTTTATGCCATTTTTCATGGCATCCTCTGATCATATGGAACACATTTAAGAAAGGTAATACTCCTACCGGCGCTTGCCTGCTGTCTAATACAAAATCCACCCCCTAGTGAGGTTTCTGAAAGCACATTGTTCGGTAAAGTCTGAGACTGTCTCTGCTCGTAACTTCAGACAGCAGAATTATAAGCAAAGAGAGTCCCTCATGAAGATCTGCCATCTGTGTTCATCAGGATTCCACCCTGGAGCAGCTCTGGGTCAGAGCTTTTTGGTCAGCCTTTCGGTGCTCTAGAGTGAAATGAAATGAATGTCTTCCCAGAAGCCAGTGCAGGGTCACTTCAGACACTGGAGATTTCCAGTAAGAAAGGGAATCAGAGGGTCAGGGTGAAATTTACAGGCCAACTTGGAACAAACCGCATCCTTTATTTTTTAATGTATTTGGACATTTACAATGGATCCTTGACCTCTTGCTACAACTAGATATACTGCATGGTTTGTTTTCCTGAATAGGAGAGCCTTATTTTTATATTTGAATTGTGTCTTTGAGTGAACTTTTTCAGGAACTACATATAAAGTAGAATGATTTGACTACTTCTATTTAAAATTTTGTGATTTATTCAAGAAATAAGAGACCATAAACATAAATTCTTGGGAATGTAAATATATATATATATATACATCTTTAATGTGAAAATGTATATTGGCTTCCTAGAGCTGCCACATCAAAAGCCACAAACTAGGTGGCTACAAACAACAGAAATTTGTTCACAAGTCTAGAGATCAGAAGTGAAATTGAAGTGTTGATAAAGGTGGCTGTTTCTGAGAGAGTTTAAAGGGGGACTGTGTCTCGTGCCTCGCTCTGAGCTTCTGGTGATGGCTAGCAATCCTTGGTGTGCCTCGGCTTGTGGATGTATCCTCCAGGGGCTGCCGCCATATTCACGTGGTCCTCTCTGTGTCTCCACAAGGCTGTCTTCTTACAGAGACACCAGTCTTCTTACAGAGACACCAATCGTACTGCGACAAGGGCCCATGCTGCTCCACTCATCTTAATGAATTACATCTGCAACAACCCCGTATCCAAACAAGGTCACACACTGACCTGCCGGAGATTAGGACTTCAGCATATCTTCTTTTTAGGGGGCCAAACAGGGGACACAATTCCACCCATAACATATAACACGCCCTGTGTGTTTGTGTGTACGCCCCGTCGCTCAGTCAGTCCTGTCTGACTCTTTGTGACTCTGTGGCTCGTGGACTGGAGCCCACCAGGCTCCTCTATCCATGGGACTTTCCAGGCAAGAATACTGGAATGGGTTGCCATTTCCTTCTCCAGGGGATCTTCCTAACCCAGGGATCAAACCCATGTCCTTACGTCTGCAGCACTGGCAGGCAGATTCTTTAGCACGGCCCCACCTGGGAAGCCCACAGCATAACATAATCTATAAAGTGTGTTGTGTCTATGTGCATGCTCAGTTGCTCAGTCATGTCTGACTCTGTAACCCGCGAGGCTTCTCTGTCTATGGGATTCTCTAGGCAAGAATATTAGAGTGGGTTGCCATGCCCTCCTCCAGGGCATCCCCCCAATGTCATTAGATGTTTTTAAATAGGTATTGTACCAGTCTGCACTCCCACAAGCCATGTGTGAGGGTTCTCACCAACATTTGGGGTTTTCAATCTGTTTAATTTTAGCCAGTATGGGAGTGCATAGTGATACCTCATTGTGTTTGAATGTTCTGTTTCCCTAATTAACAATCAGTTTAGATATATTTCAATATTTTTAAACAAACACTGCTTTTTATTTACTATTATAAAGCATTTCCATATTGTTATGTTATCATTTAAAATATCATTTTAAAATAATGACATAATATTCCACAGAGTCAGTTTACCCTACTGTTATATGTAAAGACTTTTTCCAAAGTTTTGATCTTATGACTAATGCTACACCTGATAAATTTATATGTAAATTTTAAGATTATTTCCTTAGCATCAGTTCAGTTCAGTTCAGTCACTCAGTCATGTCCGACTCTTTGCGACCCCATGAATTGCAGCACACCAGGCCTCCCTGTCCATCACCAACTCCCGGAGTTCACTCAGACTCACGTCCATCGAGTCAGTGATGCCATCCAGCCATCTCATCCTCGGTCGTCCCCTTCTCCTCCTGCCCCCAAATCCCTTCCAGCATCAGAGTCTTTTCCAGTGAGTCAACTCTTTGCATGAGGTGGCCAAAGTACTGGAGTTTCAGCTTTAGCATCATTCCTTCCAAAGGAATCCCAGGGCTGATATCCTTTAGAATGGACTGGTTGGATCTCCTTGTAGTCCAAGGGACTCTCAAGAATCTTCTCCAGCACCACAGTTCAAAAGCATCAATTCTTCAGTGCTCAGCCTTCTTCACAGTCCAACTCTCATATCCATACATAAATTCCCCCAAAGTGGAATCATTAAGCTGAAACATCTGAGCTATTTAAAGAGCGACTTGATCGACAGGAGCTTGAACAAGCTCCAGGAGTTGGTGATAGACAGGGAAGCCTGGCGTGCAGTCCATGGGGTCACATGACTGAGTGACTGATCTGAACTGAACTATCTCTCATTGGTGAATGAGTGCTATTTTACTCACCTAGTATGTAGTTACATAATTTAAAATTTTTTGCAATTTTGGAAGTAAAAAATGGTATCAAAAAATCCCGTTGTATTTTTGTGTGCATTTATTTTTGATTTTGGTATTAGAATGCCCTACTCCTCTCAGAGGTTTCAACGTTAGCCAGATTAATTACAATTTAATTTGTATATATTTTAAAACATTTAACATTTAATTCACGTGGAAGTTATTGTGGTGTGCTTACCAACTTAGGAAGAATTGATATTCTTACAATATAGAGTCTTTTCATGTAGGAACACAGTCTGTTTCTTGAAAAGTTTTCTTTATATTTGTGTAAACTATAGCCCCACAAAATTTGTAGCAATTTTCATTTTAGGGAAGAAGAGTAAGTTATTTCTGGGGTAAAGTAACTTCTAATGAGAGAAAGACCTTCATGAACTTTTTAATTTATGCAAGATAGACTCCAGAACTAGTCTGAAATGGTAGCAAATGAGACAGAGAAAATTTTAAATTTGCATTGCTTTATAAAGAACCAGGACTTTTTAGACTTCATCGGTAGGCAAAGAAGAACAGATATGTGTGCACTGAGAATAAGATGCAGAGGGGACATAGGGTAAGAGTGGCACAGAGAGGACGCTGGCCACAGGAATGGCACTCTGATGCCCCTGAAGCCAGGAAAACAGGGACACAGTCCCCAGGAGGGACACAGTCCCCAGGAGGAACACAGTGTCCCTCAAAATTAAAGTTTTTCTGTTCTCCCATACTGCATGATAGTCTCCTTTCATCACCCTTCAACAGACAGAATCAATTATCTGAATCCTAGTTATGTGACCTCACATTTCCTTTTTTCCAAGTAAAATTAAAGTACCTCCAAGGACCCATTTGTTGACTTGGCCGGTCACCCGTGGTCCATCATCGTGTGGCTCCCTCTGCTGGGCTCTGCTGCTTTCTACAGGCCATGAGTTGGCCCTCAGAAGCACGCTTTCCAAAGAACCCACCTTCCCCGCCAAGGTCTACCACCTCCGAAACTCCGTGGGAGTGGGGCCAGGCCTCGGTTCCCACAGAAACTGTCACTGCTTCATCTTCCCAGACTCAGCGAAGCCACGTCTTTACTCCAGCCCTAAGCCAGCGCCCGCCTCCCTCCTTGTCCTGATGGACTTGATTTCTTGCCGAGTTTTCTTCTACAGACTTTTGTGTGTAGGTGGGGAGATGGAAGTTGAGGCCAGACCAGTGCTTCGCAACCCTCTGAGACGTGCCTTTTCTATTCCACAATGAAATTCATAAATAATATACATCATCCACTCTCATACGTAATCTTTTAAAAATAAATCTAGTACCTAGCTAACCTGTAAAGGCAAAATAAAAGTAGCTTCTGATAATCATAAATATAGTTATGATTGTTAAAAATAATATAAATTACAATGATGTGGTATAAATTTTAATGTTATTGACTATCCTAGATGACCTCATGAAATATTCATTTGTTTGAATCCATATGTAGACTCCCAGCAACTATATCGTTGAATTGACACAGGGGTTTGTACCATAACTCAAATACCACACATCTCATTGCCGTAATGAATGATGTTTCAAATGAGAAAAGAAATCTTGGTTTAGTTTTGCCTTGATTTGCTGCATAGCTCTATTCCTGGAAATTTCCATGTTTATTTACAATTCAAAAGTATTTTACGTTTATATATGTAAAATGAAGTTGGGTTAGAAATCTACTGTGTTACTACGTCTAAATATCTATTTTTACATCAGTGCTAAATCTAAGCTTTTTTTAAAAAAATTACGAAAGAACTTAAAAATACAGAAAATCTCAGAAAATATAATAGACATCTATATACCTCTATCCATATTTGACAGATACTAATCTTTGCTTTATTTGCTTTGGTTCTCTTTTTTCTAAGAAAAAATTTTAAAGAAAAAAAAAAAAAACCAGCCCTTTTCTCCTTTCTTCCCTCCCTTTCTTTCACCTCAGAAGTAACTACTATTCTAAAGTTGACTTTTGTCATTCCTTTGTAAATTTTTGTTCTTTTATTATTCGTGCGCGTGCTCAGTTATGTCTGACTCTTTGCAACCCATGGACTGCAGCCCACCAGGCTCCTCTATCCATGGGACTTCCCAGGCAAGAATACTGGAGTGGGTTGCCATTTCCTTTTCTAGGGAATCTTCCTGGATCAGAGATCGAACCCTTGTCTCCTGCTTTGGCAGGTGAATTCTTTACCACTTAGCCGCCTGGAAAGCCCATTACTCACATATGTATCCATAAACAACATAAACATTTTTATTTTGTTTTCCTAAAAACCATATAAGTAGTACTCACTTTTGCAACCTCTTTTGTCAGCCATGTTATGTTTTTGAGCAGAGAACCGATTTTTGTTTTTTTCATTTCAACTGCTGAACAGATTTATATTACATAATTAAACTACAGTTTAGCCATTTCTCTACTAAAGACACTTAAGTTGTTTTAGCATTTTATAATAACAAATATCTTTTAAATCATGCAGGAGTTTCTTTATAGAGAGAAACTGAATTAGTACTAATAGCATATGAACATTTGCAACCATATTATACTCATCAGTGTTATATCAATTTATATATCCATCAGTAGAGTTTAAAAGTTCAACATTATTTCCAACACTTGATACCATCACACTGTTTAATGTTTGCCAATTAGTATGAAATGGTATTTTGATTTAATTTGCATTCTCCTTGTTAGCAGTAGTGTTTTCTCATATGTCTACAGGCAACAAGATTTTCACTTATATGAATTGCCTATTCATAGTCTCTGCCCATTTTTCATCGAGTTGCTTATGTTTTTCTTGTTTACTTTTTAGGATATAAACAAGATCACTGTGGAGAATATGATAAAAACTTTACTGAAGGCAAAGGACTTAAATGTAAAGTGCTGCTATGTTCACTATTAGAAAGATTCAATAGTGTAAAAGATGGCAATTCTCCCTGAATTAACCTATAATTTCAGTGTAATTCAAATATTTTTTACATAATTTTTCAAAAAGTAATGAACAATTCAATTTAAAAAAAAAAAAGAAGAAGAAGAAGAAAAGAAGAGATGATGAAAGGGGTGTACTTATCCTACCAGCTATTCAAGCAAACTATAATTAACACCACTTTAGTTCAGTTTGGTTGCTCAGTTGTGTCCGACTCTTTGTAACCCCATGAACCACAGCATGCCAGGCCTCCCTGTCCGTCACCAACTCCCGAACTCCTCCCAAACCCATGTCCATTGAGTCGGTGATGCCATCCAACCATCTCATCCTCTGTCGTCCCCTTATTCTCCTGTCCTCAATCTTTCCCAGCATCAGGGTCTTTTCAAATGAGTCACCTCTTCTCATCAGGTGGCCAGAGTATTGGAGTTTCACCTTCAAAATCAGTCCTTCCAATGAACACCCAGGACTGATCTCCTTTAGGATGGACTGGTTGGATCTCCTTGTTGTCTAAGGGACTCTCAAGAGTCTTCTCCAACACCACAGTTCAAAAGCATCAATTCTTCGGCGCTCAGCTTCCTTTATAGTCCAACTCTCACATCCATACATGACCACTGGAAAAACCACAGCCTTGACTAGATGGACCTTTGTTGGCAAAGTAATGTCTCTGCTTTTTAATATGCTGTCTAGTTTGGTCACAACTTTCCTTCCAAGGCATAAGCATCTTTTAATTTCATGGTTGCAGTCGCTATCTGCAGTGATTTTGGAGCCCAGAAAAATAAAGTCAGCCACTGTTTCCACTGTTTCCCCATCTATTACCCATGAGGTGATGGGACTGGATGCCATGATCTTCGTTTTCTGAATGTTGAGCTTTAAGCCAACTTTTTCGCTCTCCTTTTTCATTTCATCAAGAGGCTTTTTAGTTCTTCTTCACTTTCTGCCATAAGGGTGGTGTCATCTGCATATCTGAGGTTATTGATATTTCTCCCATCAGTCTTGATTCCAGCTGTGCTTCCTCCGGCCCAGTGTTTCTCATGATGTACTCTGTATATAAGTTAAATAAGCAGGGTGACAATATACAGCCTTGACAGACTCCTTTTCCTATTTGGAACCAGTCTGTTGTTCCATGTCCAGTTCTAACTGTTGCTTCCTGACCTGCATACAGATTTCTCAAGAGGCAGGTCAGGTGGTCTGGTATTCCCATCTCTTTCAGAATTTCCCACAGTTTATTGTGATCCACAGAGTCAAAGGCTTTGGCATAGTCAATAAAGCAGAAATAGATGTTCTTCTGGAACTCTCTTGCTTTTCCATGATCCAGCGGATGTTGGCAATTTGATCTCTGGGTCCTCTGCCTTTTCTAAAACCAACTTGAACATCTGGAAATTCACAGTTCACATATTGCTGAAGCCTGGCTTGGAGAATCTTAAGCATCACTTTACTAGCATGTGAGATGAGAGCAATTGTGCAGTGGTTTGAGCATTCTCTGGCATTGCCTTTCTTTGGGATTGGAATGAAAACTGACCTTTTCCAGTCCTGTGGCCACTGCTGAGTTTTCCAAACTTGCTGGCATATTGACTGCAGCACTTTCACAGCATCATCTTTCAGGATTGAAATAGCTCAACTGGAATTCTATCACCTCCACTAGCTTTTTTCATAGTGATGCTTTCTAAGGCCCACTTGACTTCACATTCTAAGATGTCTGGCTCTAGGTGAATGATCACACCATCGTTATTATGTGGGTTATGAAGCTCTTTTTTGTACAGTTCTTCTGTGTATTCTTGCCACCTCTCCTTAATATCTTCTGCTTCTGTTAGGTCCCTATCATTTATGGGAATGTAAATTGGTGCAGACACTATGGAAAACAGTATGGAGGTTCCTCAGAAAACAAAAATAGAGCTACCATATGATCCAGTAATTCCACTTCTGAGTATATATCCAAAGAAAATGAAAACACTAATTTGAAAAGATACATGCATTCTAATGTTCATAGAATTGGAGAAGGAAATGACAACCCACTCCAGTGTTCTTGCCTGGAGAATCCAGGAATGGGGGAGTCTGGTGGGCTGCCATCTCTGGGGTCGCACAGAGTCAGACACGACTGAAGCGACTTAGCAATGTTCATAGCAGCACTGTTTACAGTAGCCAATTCATGGAAGCAACCTAAGTGTCCAACAACAAAAGAATGAAGAAAGGACATGTGACTGTGTGTGTATGTGTGTGTGTGTGTATATATATATATATATATATATATATATATAAATAATGTTATCACTTATGTGTGGAATCTAATAAACAAATCAATAAACAAAATAAAACAGAAACAGACTCACAGATACAGAGAACAAACTAGTGGTTACCAGTGGGAAGAAAGAAGAGGGTAGAGGCAAGGGAGTAGAGGGTAGGAAATTAAGAGGTACAAACTATGATGTGATGTATAAAATAAATAAGCTACAAAGATATATTGCACAGCACAGGGATTATGGACAATATTTTTAACAACTATAGAGTGTAACCGTTAAAAATTGTGAATCACTATGTTGTACACCTGAAATTTATGCAACATTGAAAATCGACTAAACTTCAATTTTTAAAATAGAGTATGAGAAAGAACGTACAGCCTAGAAACAAACCTACTTCCAGAAAGCATCTGGAATGACAGATGGGGCAGTGGAGTCAGTGGAGCAATAATGGAATATCTAATAAAAGTATTGGGATCAAAGACCAACAATGCTGTGGAAGCACAAATTAGATCTTGTGTCTCTGTGTGTGTATGTTTGTGTACGTGTGTGTTAAATTTCAGGTAAATAAAACTCAAGCAAAAAGCTAAATAATAAACTTATAAAACAAAAGCACAGGAGTTGGTACTGGAGGGGAGTGGACAGTCATCCACATTCAGTCATTGTATCTACAGAATACTCTCTTAGCTTATTAACTCTTGATGGAGACAGTTTTATCCAAGCCTTCTATTAGATGCAAACCTTTTATTACAGTTAAAACAATAGAGTGCAATCTTCTTGAATCTTACTCTTCTCTGACTTTCCCTCCACCAGTTTATCTTGTTTTCTCTCCTGGAAACCTGAATTTGTACAGTGTTGACTATCTTCACTTTGTTCAGACCTTCAGCTGGCTGCAAGAGGTAGAGACAAGGGGAACACTGCTAGCTCTATGTTTTGTTTCTGCTCTCTCTGTGCATAACTTCCTTAAGCACCCTACATTGGAGAGCCAACCACCCTCTGTCAAGGGAACACTCTCGAATTCTGAATTATCCCTCGACTTAGGGCTGCACCTTATTATTTGATAAAATACTGTGGCATAAATGTCACTGGGAAGTGGTTTGTCTCATTTCTACATTTAAATTTTCTCTTTTCCTTATCTTCAGTCCAGCCTCTTTCATTTTCCTTTAGGTCAGAAGAGCAAAAATGAGAAATCCTACCATGCTTTCAGAATTCCCTGGGGTTCTGACTTCTCTTTAAGCTACTACACCGTTGGTCCCAACAGTGAACATTTCATCCATATTCTTTGAGATGCTTTCTTTGCTAACAAGGATCAAGTGTTCATCTCAAGATTCATCCATTCATTCACGTAGCCTGTTCTGTGTCAGGAACAGAGAGAGACTAGTATGAAAAAGGATCAAGACCTACTACCAAGGAATTTCCATACTAGTTGAAAAAGAAAAAAGAAGCACAGCAGTAAGTGAATGACAAGACAATTTCAGACAGTGAGAAACACAATAAAGAAAATAAACCAGGCTGTAATGATACAGGTTACATGGAATATAACCACGAGGACTGGCTGCTGGCTTCCTTCCTTCTTTCCTATATTTATTTATTGGGTTACAATATTATTTAGTTTCAGGTGTGCAACACACTGATTCAATAGTTCCATAGGTTATACACCATACAAAGTTACTATAAAATATTGACTATACTCCTTGTGCTATACATTACATCTCTGTGACATTTATTTTGTAACTGCTGGTTTGTATTAGTACCTCTCAATCCCTTTCACTTACTTTGTCCCTTCTCCTCTCCCTTTTTAACCACTAGCTTATTCTCTGTATCTGTGAGCCTATTTCTACTTTGTTATATTTGTTTTTTAGATTCCACATGTAAGTGAAAAGTACAGTATTTGTCTTTTTATGTCTGACTTATTTTACTAAGCATCTCTCTCATACACACACAGACATACACACACACAACAATACTACTCTGCCATAAAAAAGAATGAAATTTCTATTTGTGACAACATGGAGGGTATTATGCTCAATGAAACAAGCAATTTACTTTTTATTTACTCACTGTTTGTGTACTTGTACTATTTTCATTGTTGAAAGCTGATGTTTTATTGAAGATATATCTAGGCTCAGGTTTTATTTTTCATTTATTTTTACTAGGAACAAAATTTATCTATTTCATCTTCACATAAATAACTGGTTTTTATACAAGAAATTTTTTCTACTACCCTGTTTTAAAGTTTTGGTCATATTCAAAAAGGGAACATTTTTATATGTATTGAAAGCTATAATTTTTTTTTGCTCAAAATGTTTATCACCCACTAACAAGTTATGGTCAATGATTAAAAAAAAAAAAGATCCCTTCACGGTTTTTTAAACTCCTATCCTAAATGCATGAGTGAAAAAGTGGTACGTTACTCATGGCATTCTTCTTAATATCACCTTTAAATATTACACTTTTCTTAGAAAAACTGTGGTAAAACAAAGTGAACAGTAATTAGTCTCATTGGTTATAGAGGCCTGCAGTATATATAAGAACAGATGGAAATGTGTTCTTTCCATTTCTTGGAGAAAACATTCTTATGGGTTATTGTAGTAAGGATTTGAGAAGGAATTTTCTTCAGTTTATTAACTGCAGGTAGAAATTTAGAATCCTAAGTAGCTAATAGTTTTGTCTGAGACACTTTCTTCCTCATCAGCTTGAAATTCACCTGCTTCAGTTTAAAACCACGCTAGGGTTTTGCATAGGCTTTTATGCAGAAAAAGAGAGCATATTTGTTCAGTGTTCTTTTATGAAAATATTAACAATGTCTGCTTTTTTCAAGCACTCGCTAGGATTTTTACATATACTGTCTTGCTTATGATTAATAGTTAGCATTTTTCAGAAACACCTATTATTCAAAGATTAGATTTTTTCATATTCAGGGCTTTTCACTTTCTGCAAGTTCTGCAATTGTTTCTCAAGTCGGCTTCTTTGTCAAGGATGCAATTTTGTGTAGCGTCAAGTTTGTTATTAACTGTCAGCAAAGCACGTTTTCAGTAGCCTGCTTTGTTCTAGTTTCAGTTTTGCCCTTTCAATCTACAGTCTATGGCAAATACATTTTCCTGTATCTTTCATAGTCTTATCTTAAATGAAATCTTAAATGAAACAGCATTTCCCCTAAAGCCCCATTTCTATATACTTACATCCTCCAAGGTCTGGAGTTGAGAACTGCCTTCTTCTAGATCAACAATGGTGCTTCTGAACCATCACTCTCTCAGCCTTGTGTACAACCCCTCATCAGTTAAGGTTTATGTCACCCAATGAGGTTACTCTTTATACTCTCACCTACATTTCACAAGCTCCCAGTCACTCTCCCATTTTCACCAGACATAGGTATCAGGCTCAGTCTTTATTTTATCTGTCCTGACATCACTCTGCAATATCTTTGCAGATGACTGATCCAACATGATGGCATTCACAATTCCTATATCTTCTGGAGCAAATTGTGTTAATATCACCATTACCAAATATCTTATTGGTCCTGCCTGCTGAGGCTTCCCTGTTGAAGGTTCATATACCTCCACCCTGTTGAACTCAGTTTGAAATACTGGTTCTTGCTGCCCAGTTACATTTCTATCCTTCCCTTAGTGAAGTTACTCAACTCTTTCTTGATTGCCAATGTATTCTAAATTTTCCTTAGGCTAGGATTTAATTAGGATAGACTAAATTATAGTGTTGTGGCTGGATGGCATCACAGACTCGATGGACGTGAGTCTGAGTGAACTCCGGGAGATGGTGATGGATAGGGAGGCCTGGCGTGCTGCGATTCATGGGGTCGCAAAGAGTCGGACACGACTGAGCGACTGAACTGAACTGAACAACACTCCTGGTAGCTAGAAGGCTTCCCTGGAAGCTCAGGTGGTAAAGAACCCAGGTCTTCCGCCTGCATTGCGTAAGACCTGGGTTTGATCCCTAGGTTGGGAAGATCCCCCTGGAGAAGGGAATGATTACCTACTCCAGTATTCTGGCTTGGAGAATTCCATGGATAGAGAAGCCTGGCTGGCTATAGTTCATGGGATCGCAAAGAGTCGGACACGACTGAGAGACTTTCACTTTCTTAATAATGCTCAAACTTCAGTGGCTGAATATGATAAAAGTTTATCACTCTCACATTGTCCACTGTAGTTGCAGAATATCAGGAACCCAAGCTACCTTGGTCTTCTGGCTTCCCCATCTCTATCTGAGGTTTCCTCCAGTACCACAACAACATAGGGAGAAAAGGACTCTAAAAATCCTGTGTGGGCTTTACATTGCCTAAACCTGGAGGTGATGCACTTCTATTCACGTAACACTAGTCAAAAGGCTCACATGATCCTGCGGAACTGTAAGAGGGCTAGACGTGAAAGTGTGGTCTTCCATGAGCCTGGAAGGAAAGAGATATAGATGAGCACGTTACTTCTCAGTTCAGTTCACCTTCGCATGAGGTGGCCAAAGTACTGGAGTTGCAGCTTCAGCATCATTCCTTCCAAAGAAATCCCAGGGCTGATCTCCTGCAGAATGGACTGGTTGGATCTCCTTGCAGTCCAAGGGACTCTCAAGAGGCTTCTCCAACACCACAGTTCAAAAGCATCTTCGGTGCTCAGCCTTCTTCACAGTCCAACTCTCACATCCATACATGACCACAGGAAAAAGCATAGTTACTTCTACCCTCGTGAATTGAGTTTCTGGGAGTTACAGTAAGACAAACGATGGTTCTGGCTGATTTGATACCTACCTTTATCTCGTCTCTGTTTCATGTTAGGAAAGAGAGGTCTCTACTTCAAGGCAAGACAAGTACCTCCATCTTTGCAACCGATCATCTTCCCAGAAGTCAAATGTTGCTCCACAGATAATATCTCTTTACTCTGTATCCAACATCTCTCTATCAATTTTTTTGTCCCAATCCTTTTCTTTCCTTTTCTCCAATTTCCTTTGATCTCTTTTTAGTTAAGCTTCTTGAAAGTGTGGTCTCTGCTTCCCTACCACCCATGATTCCCTTGGTCCATCACAACTTGCCTTCTCTCCACGCCACTAGTCTGGAACTGCTCTGACAAACGCTGCCAGTGGCTTCCACTCGATCATTCCCACGTGCAGTTTTGAATCTTCATCTTACCGTACTTCTTTGCAGCATCCAGTAGAGCTGACCATTTACGTCTACAGTTCTACTTCTTCAGCTTCCCTGGGATGCTTTCTCCTCCCTTTCTGGCTATTCCTTCATTATTTTTTCTATGATTTCTCTTCTTCTCAACCCCTAAATCATGTTGTTTCACCTGGGTATCATTTGGTTTCTTACTGTATGTAACTTCCTTGAATAGTCATAACTACTCTTTTCACTTTACCTATGAACAGATGACTCTCAAAATTATATGAACTATAATATGTCTGATAAGGGACTTGTATCTGGAATATATAGCTATTATATCTAAATAATAAAACGAGAGATAAGCCAATTTTAAAATGAGCATAGTATATAAATAGTTATCTCTACAACGATATATAAGTGGTCAATAATCACAGGAAAAGATGCTCGGTGTCATTGCTGCTAAGCCGCTTCAGTCGTGCCCGACTCTGTGCGACCCCATAGACGACAGCCCACCAGGCTCCCCCGTCCCTGGGATTCTCCAGGCAAGAACAC
>NW_024070202.1:13253605-13281816 GCF_014754425.2 Oryx dammah | reverse complement strand
GATTCTCCAGGCAAGAACACTGGAGTGGGTTGCCATTTCCTTCTCCATCGGTGTCATTAGTCATCAGGGAAATGTAAATCAAAACTACAGTTTGATACCACTTTATGACCACCAGAATGGCTATCATCAAAAAGACAGTATAAGGAGAAGGGGCAGTACTGGAGTAGGGGATTAAGAGGCACAAACCATCAGGTATAAAATAAGGTACAAGGATATCATGTACAATATGGGGAGTATAGTCAATATTTTTTAAAATGTTTTTTTTTTTTTTTGTGGTGGTAAGAGTCACATGATACAAAGCATACTATTTTAACCATGTTTAACTGGAGAAGGAAATGGCAACCCACTCCAGTGTTCTTGCCTGGAGAATCCCAGGGACGGGGGAGCCTGGTGGGCTGCCGTCTATGGGGTCGGACAGAGTCGTACACGACTGAAGTGACTCAGCAGCAGCAGCAGCAGCCGCTGTACGTTTCAGTGGCACTCCACACTCTCACATTATTGTGCAGCTCTCCCCATCCTCAGCCTCCTGAATTTTTCACCTTCGTAAAAACTCTGTCCGCATTAAACACTAAGTCCTCATTCTTCTTCCCCATCCCACCACCCCCTCCCGCCCCCGGGCATCTACCAATGTACCTTCTGACTCTTATAAATTTGAGTATATCATGTGAGTGGAATCAAACAGCATTTATCTGCACCAACTGTATATTGGAATGAATTTTAAAGATTAACTTATGTCCTACAAAGATTGTCCCTTCCTTTTTTTCTCCTGTGCTATATAGTAGGTTCTCATTAGTTATCTATTTTATACATAGTAGTGAGAGAGACAATTCCTAGGTAGGTTGGTAAGAAGTCTGGGGTCCCCAAGAAGGAGAGAGCGGTCTGGGGCTCTTGAGGAGGAGATAGGGGTCTGGAGTTCTCAAGGAGGAGAAAAGGACAAACATTTTCTTTTCTTTAAGCCCAGAGCTGATACAAAACACTCATTTTAAACTCTATTCTAAGGATTATATAACAACAATGTATCGCAACAAAACAATTCATCTTAAACTCTGTACTAAGAATTATATAACAACAGTGTATCCTGCTTGAGGACATGTTACTCCTTCTTGAGAACCTTCTGACTAATCCTGGCATCTTAAAATGTATATTATGGGAGTGGGTCTGGTAAGATTTTTCTGTTAGTACTAATCCCCTTCTTTTAAGACTTGTGGGATGTGGGAGTGGGTCTGGTGAGACCTTTCTATTGTTAGTTCTAAGCACAAGCTGGAATCAAGATTGCCGGGAGAAATATCAATAACCTCAGATACGCAGATGACACCACCCTTATGGCAGAAAGTGAAGAGGAACTAAAAAGCCTCTTGATGAAAGTGAAAGAGAGTGAAAAAGTTGGCTTAAAGCTCAACATTCAGAAAATGAAGATCATGGCATCTGGTCCCATCACTTCATGGCAAATAGATGGGGAAACAGTGGAAACAGTGTCAGACTTTACTTTTTTGGGCTCCAAACTCACTGCAGATGGTGACTGCAGCCATGAAATTAAAAGACGCTTACTCCTTGGAAGGAAAGTTATGACCAACCTTGATAGCATATTGAAAAGCAGAGACATTACTTTGCCAACTAAGGTCCGTCTACTCAAGGCTATGGTTTTTCCAGTGGTCATGTATGGATGTGAGAGTTGGACTGTGAAGAAAGCCGAGCGCCGAAGAATTGATGCTTTTGAACTGTGGTGTTGGAGAAGACTCTTGAGAGTCCCTTGGACTGCAAGGAGATCCAACCCGTCCATTCTGAAGGAGATCAGTCCTGGGTTTTCTTTTGGGAAATGATGCTGAAGCTGAAACTCCAGTACTTTGGCCACCTCATGCGAAGAGTTGACTCATTGGAAAAGACTTTGATGCTGGGAAGGATTGGGGGCAGGAGGAGAAGGGGACAACAGAGGATAAGATGGCTGGATGGCATCACCGACTCGATGTATGTGAGTCTGAGTGAACTCCGGGAGTTGGTGATGGACAGGGAGGCCTGGCATGCTGCAATTCATGGGGTCACAAAGAGTCGGACACAACTGAGCGACTGAACTGAACTGAACTGAATCTTGTTAATTTAAGACATATGTTGAGGGAATGGGTCTGGTAAAAGTATGTAAGGCCTTGATAAGACTAGAGAGTGGGGGCACTCTGTGTTCCCCTTCTGATATCTGTGTCAGAAGCTTTTTCTGTCCCCTTTTACACTTCAGCAAAACTTGGCTACACAAAAGCTCTTGGGTGATCAAGCCTGGTCCCTGGTCCCGAAGCCAAATCTTCTTTGGAGATCACGCATCTGACACGGTTCACCGTAAGCTATCAGTAGCGTGTCTATGTCAATGCTAGTCTCCCAGTTTATCCCTGCCTCTCCCCTCTTTGGTGGCCACGTGTTTGTCCCTATGTCTGTGTCTCTATTTCAGCTTTACAAATAGGTTCATTGGTACCATTTTTTTTTAGATTCCACATATATGCATCAATGTACGATATTTGTTTTTCTCTTTCCAACTTCCTTCACTCTGTATGGACACTCTCTAGGTCCATCCACATGGGTGGACCATCCATTTGCCATTCTGCAAATGGCACAATTTTGTTCCTTTTTTGGCTGAGTAATATTCCATTGTATGTATGCACCACACCTTTTTTATCAATTCATCTGTTGATGGACCTTTAGGGTGCCTCTATATACTGCCTATTGTAAATAGTGCTGAAATGAACAATGGAGCACATGTATCTTTTCAAAGTATGGTATTCTTCAGGTATGTGCCGAGGAGTGGGTTGCTGGGTCATATCGTAGTTCTATTTTCAGCTGTTTAAGGAAACTTCATACTATTTTCCATAGTGGCTATATCAATTTTCATTTCCACTAACAGTGTAGGAGGGTTCCCTTTTCTCCACACCTTCTCCAGTATTTACTGTTCGTAGATTTTTTTGACGATGGCCATTCTGACTGGTGTAAGGTGGTACCTCATTATAGTTTTGATTTACATTTCTTTAATAATTAGTGATGCTAAACATCTTCTCATGTGCCTCTTGGCCACCTGTATGTCTTCTTTGGAGAAATATCTGTTTAGGTCTTCTGCTCATCTTCAGATTGTGGCTTTTTTTTTTTTTTTTGGTATTGAGCTTCATGAACTGTTTGGATATTTTGGAGGTTAATCCCTTGTCAGTTGCTTCATTTGCAAATATTTTCTCCCATTCTGAGGGTGGTCTTTTTGTTTTGTTTATGGTTTTCTTTGCTGTACAAAAGCTTTTAAGTTTAATTAGATCCCATTTGTTTATTTTTTTAAAAAATTTCATTATTCTAGGAGGTGAGCCAAAAAAGATCTTGCTGTGATTTATGTTAAAGAGTGTTCTGCCTATGTTTTCCTTGAAGAGTTTTGTAGTGTCTGGCCTTACACTGAGGTCTTTAAGCCATTTAAAATTTATTTTTGTGTATGGTGTTAAAGGAGTGTTCTAATTTCATTCTTTCACAGTTAGCTGTCCAATTTTCTCAGTACCACTTATTGATAATTTTATAATATTTTATAACAATAAATGGAGTATAACCTCTATAAACTGTAAATCACTATACTGTATGCCTGTAACATATAATATTGTATATCAATTATACTTCAATGAAACAAGCAAAAATATAGTACCAGTTGTTGTCAGGAAATAGGAAAATGAGAATTCTCATACATTGACTGTAGGAAATGTGAAATGGTGCAGCCACTTTGGAAGACAGTATGGCAATTCCTCAAAAAGTTAAAACACAGAGTTACCTTCAGTTCAGTTGAGTCACTCAGTCGTGTCTGACTCTTTGTGACCCCATGAATTGCAGCACACCAGGCCTCCCTGTCCATCACCAACTCCTGGAGTTCACTCAGACTCACGTCCATCGAGTTGGTGATGCCATCCAGCCATTTCATCCTCTGTTGTCCCCTTCTCCTCCTGCCCCCAATCCCTCCCAGCATCAGAGTCTTTTCCAATGAGTCAACTCTTCACATGAGGTGGCCAAAGTACTGGAGTTTCAGCTTCAGCATCATTTCCCAAAAGAAAACCCAGGACTGATCTTCAGAATGGACTGGTTGGATCTCCTTGCAGTCCAAGGAACTCTCAAGAGTCTTCTCCAACAGCACAGTTCAAAAGCATCAATTCTTCAGTGCTCAGCCTTCCTCACAGTCCAGCTCTCACATCCATACATGACCGCTAGAAAAACCATAGCCTTGATTAGATGGACCTTTGTTGGCAAAGTAATATCTCTGCTTTTCAATATGCTATCTAGGTTGGTCATAACTTTCCTTCCAAGGAGTAAGCGTCTTTTAATTTCATGGCTGCAGTCACCATCTGCAGTGATTTTGGAGCCCAGAAAAATAAAGTCTGACACTGTTTCTACTGTTTCCCCAGCTATTTGCCATGAAGTGATGGGACCAGATGCCATGATCTTCATTTTCTGAATGTTGAGCTTAAGTTACCTTATGACCCTGCAATTCCATTCCTGGGCATTTACTCAATAGAAATGAAAATATATGTCTACACAAACATTTACATGGAACTATTCATAGCAGCATTATTCATAACAGCCAAAACATAAAACCATTCACACATGCAGCAACTGGTTAGATGTCTGAACAAAATGTGGCCTATCAATACAATTGAATATCATTCAGCAATAAAGAGGAACAAAGCACTAACACATTGTTTCATTTCATCATTTCAACACTGAAAACACTATGCTAAGTGAAAGAAACCAGATACAGAAGACCCCACGCTGCATGACTCCATGTATATGAAAAGTCTAGAATAAGCAGGTTCATAGAAATGGAAAGTAAATTAGTGCTTGCCTAGGACTGAGGTGGTGGGGAGTGGCGGTTGAAGGACAAGGGGGGATAACTGCTAAGGATACAGTTCTCTTGTTGGGTGATAAAATGTTCTAAAATTGATTGTGGTGGTGGTTGCAGAATTTTGTGAAAATACTAAAAGTCACTGAATTACACACTTTAAAATGGATGAACTGAATATAAGTGAATTATATCACAAAAAAGCTGCTAAAAAATAAATGACCAGTCTTAGGACTTCCCTGGTTGTCCAACAGCTAAGACTCTGGCCTGGTAGCCTGGATTTGATTCCTGGTCAAGAAACTGGATCCCACATGCTGTGACTAAGAGTTTGCATGGCTAAACTAAGACCTGGTGCAGCCAAATTTTATATATATATATGATTTCCCTGGTGGCTCAGACAGTAAAGCATCTGTCTACAATGCGGGAGACCCAGGTTCGATCCCTGGGTTGGGAAGATGATCTCCCTGGAGAAGGAAATAGCAATCCACTCCAGTGCTATTGCCTGGAAAATCCCATGGACAGAGGAGCTTGGTAGGCTACAGTCCATGGGGTCGCAAAGAGTCGGACACGACTGAGCGACTTCACTCACTCATATATATATATATATATATATATATAACCAGTCTTGAGCTAACCCCTGAGTTTCAGATGCAACTGCATTCCGAACAAAAACAGCTGGAGGCTCATTGAGCACTACAACTTAACATGTCCCAAACTCATTTCCTTCTTATCCTGTTATTCATATAAACTATATTTCAATAAAC
The DNA here is from genome assembly GCF_014754425.2 of Oryx dammah. Lineage (NCBI taxonomy): Eukaryota > Metazoa > Chordata > Mammalia > Artiodactyla > Bovidae > Oryx > Oryx dammah. The sequence goes on along the minus strand of NW_024070202.1, from coordinate 13,276,218 downwards.
AGCAATGCTTTGGCCCTGGTGAAGCGAACTGAAAGTCAGAAATTCGCACTGCGTTCCTCGTTCTTTCTCACCCCCCTGACTTTCATTCCAATCCTGTGGCCACTACCTGGTTTGTATATCTGCATTTGCCCACTCGGCAGCCATGTGCTCAGACCCCCCCTCAATTCCGAGAGTAAGGTATTTAAAATGCATATCTGACCGTACCGCTCTGTCTCATAAAAGCCTGTAACGGCTTTCCATTTTCTGTACGATACAGTCTAAGCTTGTCATCATACGAGATAAAGCCATCCACAGTCCAGCTTCCACCTCTCCAGGCTTCTTTCCTGCTGCCTTTTGTCTCACGCTTTGCTTTCATTACTGAGCATCCTGCAGTTCTGAGCAAACACCTACGTGCCTTTGCTTATGTTGTTTCCTTGACCTGAAATGACTTGAATTTCTTCTTTGACTGATTAACTTTACTCCTCCTTAAAGGTTCAGCACTGTGTCATTTTAAAAAACCTTCCCTTACTCCTGGCTGTGCTGGTTGTCCCTCCGCTATAAAAAATTCATCTAGAGTGCTAAGGAACAACAAGTCTGGGTTCCTCACTTTAAGATCCTTGAGAGCAGATGCTCTTTTTATTTGCCTTTGTGTTCCTAGTGCTTGATACATTCATTAATTCAACAAATATTCTTTGAGACTTTACTGTGTACCAGCTTCTGTTCGAGGCTCTGGGAAGACCATAGTAAATAAGACAGGTAATGTCCCTAACGTCATGGACTTCACATGTAAGTGAAGCAGACAGACAAAAAGTTACATATATACACATATATGATAAAATTATAGATAATGATATATAATGAAGAAAAATAAAGCTGGGTAAAGTGATGGAGAATGATGAGGGAAGAAAATGAAGTTTTTCACTTAATGGCTCTAGTAGTACCTGACTTTTGTGTAGCAAGAAAGTAAACCACCTGAAGATCATGAAGAAAAGCTTTCCTTGCAAAGGGAAGGCTACAAGGGAAAAGGCTCTGATGTAGGTAAGAACAACCATGACGTGTTCAGAAAATGCAAGGACACACATCCGGAGGTGTATTGGGATTGACATATATACACCCAGTACTTCCCAGTGGTGGGTTCGATCCCTCAGTCAAGAAGATCCCCTGGAGGAGGTATGGCAACCCACTCCAGTATTCTTGCCTGGAGAATCCCATGAACAGAACAGCCTGGCGGGCTACAGTCTATAGGGTCACAAAGAGTCGGACACGGCTGAAGTGACTTAGCACGCACATATGGACAAAATAGATCACTGATGAGAACCTACTGAATAGCACAGGGAACTGTACACAATGCTCAGTGGTGACCTAAAGGGAAAGGAAATCCAAAGAAGAAGAGATATATGTCAACATAAGGCTGATTCACTTTGCCATACAGCAGAAACTAGAACAGCATTGAAAAGCAACTATACTCCAATAAAAATTAATTAAAAAAATAAAATAGTGGATGAATCAGAGACTTAAAAAAAGAGGTGAGTAACGGAGGGAACAGTAGGAACTAGCATTGGTGAGGCAAGCAGGGATCAGATGAGGTCAGGCACAGAAGGCCTCAGGGAAGACTTGATATTCTAAATACGGGAGGAAGCACTGGAGAGTGAAAAGATCTGATTCATCTTTTGTAAAGATTACTCAGACTGCCTGTGTGGAGGGTAGACTGTAAAAAAAGGAAAGTGCAAAAGCAAGGAAACTATTTGAAGTCTGCTATTGTAGCCAACGAGAAATGGCATGGCTTTGGTTAAGGTGGTCCCAGTGTGGGTGGTTTGAAGTGGTCAGACCTGAGCCACATCAACAGGTCTTGTAGGGTATGAGGTGTGAGGGAAAGTCAGGAAACACAGATCCCTCCTAACGCTTTTGGCTTGAGCAACCGACAGAACACGACTGCCATTCATAAAAATGGCGAGCGTTAAGACGGGCTAAGACCCAGGTGCAATCTGGACATGGTCAGCTTGAGGCGCTTATCCAACATCCAGTGGAGGCGGGTTAGACATAGTGGGATAGGCGAGCTGATTTTCAGAGGAGAGAGCCAGGCTGGGAGATAGCAGGCTGGGAGGGAGCACCACCGATGATATTCGAAGTCCTGACACTAATAAGATCACCAGGGTGACTTTACATGAGAAAAGTGTTTCCTGCTGAACCCTGCCCACCCCCCCAAGCTTTTAAACATGAAAAAGAGAAACAAATCCAGGAAAACAGGACTGAAGAAAGGCCAGTGAGGGAGTAGAAAAACAGCCTGGCTTTATAAACAGCCATTAAACCAGGTCATTTAAGGCACAATCTGTTCTCATAAGAAGTTGCTTCTTTTTTAACAGCTACCTGTTTTTGTTAAAAAAACAAACAAACAAACAAACTGAAAACAGGAAGCAAATATCATGAACTATTTCCTTCTGTCTCCTGAAGCAAATCTTTTTCATATCAAAGCTTATCTGTTGACGCATCCGATTATTGCTTCTCATCCCTTGGGATGTAGACTTCTCATAGAGCCTATGTTTATTTATTCTTCAGTTTATTTTTAATTTACTCAGCCTTAAGGAAAAGATATCTTTCTAGATGTGAGCAATCCACATGCAGGCACTGAGCTCAGTCACCTTAAACATATTTTAATTTTTTATCCTTTTTATTAAAAAAAAAAAACCTTGATTAAAATTTAGTAAAGTAACCATAGATAAGATTGAATAACTCAGACTTTGGAAAAGGTACTATTATCATACTACTTTGCTCTAATCTTGTGCTCATGATATCAGACCATATCTTATGACTGGATGGTGTTTCCACTAAAAAATAACTGCATGCTGCTACTGTCACTCAACTGTTCAGTTCAGTTCAGTTGCTCAGCCATGTCCGACTCTTTGTGACCACATGGACTGCAGCATGACAGGCCTCCCTTTCCATTAACAACTCCCGGAGTTCACCCAAACTCCTGTCCATTGAGTTGGTGATGCCATCCAACCATCTCATCCTCTGTCGTCTCCTTCTCCTCCTGCCTTCAATCTTTTCCAGTATCAGGGTCTTTTTCAATGAGTCAGCTCTTCACATCAGGTGGCCAAAGGATTGGAGTTTCAGCTTCAACATCAGTCCTTCCAATGAATACTCAGGACTGATCTCCTTTAGGATGGACTGGTTGGATCTCCTTGCAGTCCAAGGGACTCTCAAGGGTCTTCTCCAACACCACAGTTCAAAAGCATCAATTCTTCAGCGCTCAGCTTTCTCTATGGTCCAACTCTCACATCCATACATGACTACTGGAAAAACCATAGCCTTGACTAGATGGACCTTTGTTGGCAAAGTAATGTCTCTGCTTTTTAATATGCTATCTAGGTTGGTCAAAACTTTCTTTCCAAGGAGTAAGCGTCTTTTTATTTCATGGCTGCACTCACCATCTGTAGTGATTTTGGAGCCCCCCAAAATAAAGCCAGCCAGTGTTTCCAATGTTTCTGCCTCTATTTGCCATGACGTGATGGGATCAGATGCCATGATGTTTGTTTTCTGAATGTTGAGGTTTAAGCCAACTTCTTCACTCTCTTCTTTCACTTTGACCAAGAGGCTCTTTAGTTCTTCTTCACTTTCTGCCATAAGGGTGGTGTCATCTGCATATCTGAGGTTTTTTATATTTCCCCTGGCAATTTTGATTCCAGCTTGTGCTTCCTCCAGCCCAGCGTTTGTCATGATGTACTCTGCATACAAGTTAAATAAGCAGGGTGACAATACACAGCCTTGATGTAATCCTTTTCCTATTTGGAACAAGTCTGTTGTTCCATGTCCAGTTATAACTGTTGCTTCCTGACTTGCATACAGATTTCTCAAGAGGAAGGTCAGGTAGTCTGGTATTCCCATCTCTCCCAGAATTTTCCACAGTTTATTGAGATCCACACAGTCAAAGGCTTTGGCATAGTCAATAAAGCAAAAATAGATGTTTTTCTGAAACTCTCTTGCTTTTTCAATGATCCAGTGGGTGTTGGCAATTTGATCTCTGGTTTCTTTGCCTTTTCTAAAACCAGCTTGAACACCTGAAAGTTCATGGTTCATGTACTGCTAAAGCCTGGCTTGGATAATCTTGTGCATTACTTTAATAGCATGTATTTCATGCAAAGATGGGCACAATAAATGATAAAAATGGTATGGACCTAACAGAAGCAGAAGAATTAAGAAGAGGTGGCAAGAATACACAGAACTATGCAAAAAACATCTTCATGACCCAGATAATCACAATGGTGTGATCACTCACCTAGAGCCAGACATCCTGGAATGTGAAGTCAAGTGGGGCTTAGGAAGCATCACTACGAACAAAGCTAGTCGAGGTGATGGAATTCCAGTGGAGCTATTTCAAATCCTGAAAGATGATGCTGTGAAAGTGCTGCACTCAATATGCCAGCAAATTTGGAAAACTCAGCAGTGGCCACAGGACTGGAAAAGGTCAGTTTTCATTCCAATCCCAAAGAAAGGCAATGTCAAAGAATGCTCAAACTACTGCACAATTGCACTCATCTCACACGCTAGCAAAGTAATGCTCAAAATTCTCCAAGCCAGGCTTCAACAGTACGTGAACTGTGAATGTCTGGATGTTCAAGGTGGATTTAGAAAAGTCAGAGGAATCAGAGATCAAATTGCCAACATCTGCTGGATCATCAAAAAAGCAAGAGAGTTCCAAAAAAAAACGTCTACTTCTACTTTATTGACTATGCCAAAGCCTTTAAGTGCGTGGATCACAACAAACTGTGGAAAATTCTGAAACAGATGGGAATACCAGACTACCTGACCTGCCTCTTGAGAAATCTATATGCAGGTAAGGAAGCAAAAATTAGAACTGGACATGGAACAACAGACTGGTTCCAAATAGGAAAAGGATTACATCAAGGCTGTATATTGTCACCCTGCTTATTTAACTTGTATGCAGAGTACATCATGAGAAATGCTGGGCTAGAGGAAGCACAAGCTGGAATCAAGACTGATGGGAGAAATATCAATACCCTCAGATATGCAGATGACACCACCCTTATGGCAGAAAGCAAAGAATCACTGAAGAGCCTCTTGATGAAAGTGAAAGAGGAGAGTGAAAAAGTTCACTTAAAACTCAGCATTCATAAAACTAAGATTATGGCATCTGGTCCCATTGCTTCATGGGGATTAGATGGGGAAACAGTGGAAGCAGTGACAGATTTTATTTGGGGGTGCTCCAAAATCACTGAAGATGGTGACTGCAGCCATGAAATTAAAAGATGCTTGTTCCTTGGAAGAAAAGTTATGACCAACCTAGACAGCATATTAAAAAGCAGAGACAGTACTTTGCCAACAAAAGTCTGTCTAGTCAAAGTTATGGTTTTTCCATTAGACATGTATGTATGTGAGAGTTGAACTATAAAGAAAGCTGAGTACAGAAGAATTGTTGCTTTTTAACTGTGTTGGAGAAGACTCTTCAGAGTCTCTTAGACAGCAAGGAGATCCAACCACTCCATCCTAAAGGAAATCAGCCCTGAATATTCATTGGAAGGACTGATGCTAGAGCTGAAACTCCAATACTTTGGCCACCTGATGCAAAGAACTGACTCATTTGAAAAGACCCTGATGCTGGGAAAGATTGAAGGCAGGAGGAGAAGGGGATGACAGAGGGTGAGAAAGTTGGATGGCATCACCTACTCAATGGACATGAGTTTGAGTAAACTCTGGGAGTTGGTGATGGACAGGGATGCCTGGCATGCTGCAGTCCATGGGGTCACAAAGTGTCGGACACGACTGTGCGACTGAACTGACCTGGGAATGATGGTTGAGGGAATTATTACCCCCAGTCCCCTTTGCATTTATCCCTTTATCTCTGCTTAGGCTTCTTCCTTTGGGCTTCCCTGGTGGTGCAGAGGTTAAGCGTCTGCCTGCAATGTGGGAGACCTGGGTTCAATCCCTGGGTCGGGAAGATCCCCTGGAGAAGGAAATGGCAACCCACTCCAGTACTCTTGCCTGGAGAATCCCATGGACGGAGGAGCCTGGCGGGCTACAGTCCACGGGTCGCAAAGATTCAGACACGACTGAGCAACTTCACTTTCACTTTCACTTTCAGGCTTCTTAGAGGCCACTTCCCTTTCAAACTATAAATGGAGCTAAAGCAGAGGGCTTCAATCTTTCTGTCTATTCCTTGTGGGAAAGCAGTTGCAGAATTATCTTTTCCTGAGTTGTCAGGGTAACGTTTCTACCCTGTGGGCCAGTGTATTTTTCATAGCCTCCCAGTTGGACTTCTTGTTACTGTCTTCACACTTGAGAGCTCTGTAAGACAGGTAGTGACTAATCAACTGAGAATACAAGATATTCTCTAATTCCTGACATGTTGCATGCTGTGAGTTTGTATTCTCAGTGGATACAGACTGATGAAGAAATTAAGGGGGGAAGGAATCCATGAAGCCAAATACTGAACCCTGGAGTCAACTTCTCTCCCTAACCTGTAAGGGGGGTGGTACCTATCTTATTCTGTTTAAGAGATAGTATGTGACAGCTCATCAAAAATGTATATCCCAATCCATTCCCTCTGATGATGTAATTAGTAGAAATTTCATTCATTTTTTTAGTTTATAGTTTGCTGATATATTTAGTTTATATAGCTGCAGCTAAAAGGTTTTTTGTTTTGTTTTTTTTTACCTTTAAACATATTGTTGTAGATAGTTAACATAAGTAGAGATTAGATATGCTGCTGCTGCTGCTAAGTCGCTTCAGTCATGTCTGACTCTGTGCGACCCCATAGATGGCAACCCACTAGGCTCACCCCTCCCTGGGATTCTCCAGGCAAGAACACTGGAGTGGGTTGCCACTTCCTTCTCCAATGCATATTTGCTCAAAAGAACCCTGCTGTGTCCAAGAAGGCATAATGTTGGTGAGACAGTAGTTCCAGTCATCAATCAGGACACACAGGGTGAGGAAAAAGAAACAAAGCTAGGAAGGTTGGGAGGCCTGGATAAAGAGACGGGCAAGGAACTGGAGTGACTACATCACTGAAGAACTGGGAAGGTGTGACTGAGGGAGTGACGGCTGAAAAGTCAGGGAGTGAAAATAATGGAGAAATGTAAAGAGCCAGGATGCCACAGTAGGAATGTGTGGTTGAACCGGAGTGAGACGGAGGTCTTTAGCACTGAGGAGGTCCAGGAGCCGAGGCTGAATTTGGATTGGCAATCTATGTCAGAACTGAAATCCGTCGCTGTTGATGGAACTCAGGAAATGGACAAAAACTGAGACCATGACTAGCATTACAGTTACTGGAGAAGGAAATGGCAACCCACTCCAGTGTTCTTGCCTGGAGAATCCCAGGAATGGGGGAGCCTGGTGGGCTGCTGTCTATGGGGTCACACAGAGTTGGACATGACTGAAGCGACTTAGCAGCAGCAGCATTACAGTTGATGGCAATGCTTAATGGGTAGTAGGTGAATGTATCAGTTCCTTATTGCTGCAGTAACAAATTTTTACCACAAATTTAATAGCCCAGAACAACACAAATGTATTTTCTCATGGCTCCGTAAGTCAGAAGTCTAATACAGGTCTTAGTGGGTATGACAGTTAATTTTATGTGACAGCTTAATTGGGCCACAGTGCTCAGACATTTGATCAAAGACTACTCCAGAAGGTTTCTGTGAAGGTGTGTTTTCAGATGAGATTAACATTTAAGTCAGTAGACACAGGAGAGGTGGATTTGATCCCTGGATGGGGAAGATCCCCTGGAGGAAGAAATGGCAACCCACTCCAGTATTCTTGCCTGGAAAATTCCATGGACAGAGGAGACTGGAGGGCTACAGTCCACGGGGTCGCAAAGAGTTGGACATGATTAGGTGGCTAAGCACACAGTAGACTCAGAGTAGACTCTGCGTAAAGTAGGTTACTCTCCACAATGTGGGTGGGTCTCGTCCAGTCAGTTGAAGGTTTACAAGAAAGGACTACGGGCCTTTGAAGAAGGAGGAATTCTGCTCCAGACTGCCTTGATCTCAAACTTCAATTTTCCATGTACTTCTGCAATCTCATCGGTCAATTCCTTAAAACAAATCTCTCCTAACCCCTCCCACCCAACATTGGTTCAGTTTCTTTGGAAAACTCTAATATAAGTCTGCCAAGATCAGGAGTCAGTGTGATAGTCTTTAGGAAAATCTGTCTTTTTGAACTTTCCAACTTTTAGAGAACATCCACATTCCTTGAGTCATAACTTCTCCCTCCATATTCAAAGCCAGCAATGATGTATGTAATCTTTTTCACATAAAATCTTTCTAAACTTCCTACCATAGTTAGGTTTCCTCTGACCACAGTCAGAAAAGAAATTCCAGTTCTAAGGAGATGAGCCAACTCAGACAGTCCAATATCATTTCCCCATTGCAAGGTTTTTAGTTCAGTCACATCTGCAAAATCCCTCTTGCCGTGTAAGTTTACATATTCATATATTCCAGGGATTAGCCTGTGGACAACTGTGGAGGGTCATTATCTGCCTACTATAGTGAGATAGGATTTGCCCTCGGAAAGGAAGCTGGAGGGGAGATTGATGTACACAGGGCTAAGTCAGTGCCTGATGTACCAAATATGAGTTCCCCTTCTAGCTATAAACCTCAATCTCACTCTTCTAAGCCAGTATTTCCCAAAACTTGTTCTGGGGCATTTTTATTAAAAATGAAAGCTCTTAGTTCAATAAATTAGTAATTTTGTTCCCCTTGGTATAGTCACAATTTATATAAGCACATGAAGCATTCTGAAAAGTCCTGTGGTAAGGAAAACTGTCTAATTTAACATATATCTTTCCAAATTTATTGGACCCAGAATCACCTTGGATTATAATCAATCTCCCCATTTAGTAAATGAGGGCTGAGATTCGAAGAGGTTAAATCTGGCCCTCTCTCTGATAGCAAGTGAACAGAAAGGAGGTCAGAATTTGAATGCAGGCAATCTTACTCTGGGAGACGATGAAGGACAGGGAAGCCTGGTGGGCTGCAATCTAGGGGGTTGCAAAGAGTCAGACACAACTTAGCGACTGAACAACAACCAATCTTACTCCAGAGCTACATTCTTATGCACTGTATTTGAGTTCATCTTTATATATCAAGTTGTATTTGAATTCCCTGGCTTGCATACCACCCCTGGTCTAATGGGCTGTGGCGGGGAAGGATCCAGTGTTACTGAACTTAACAACTTAAGCCTTCCCTTCACCAGGGGCTGAGAACAAGGCAGTTCCAGCAGGACCTGAGGAAGCAGCTGGTTTACTGACTGACACGTCCAGCCCACACTGGAGACAGATACGACAGGGCAGCAGGGCTGTCCCCAGATCAGGTTCTGTTCTTGGCAGGATTCTGAGTAACAAAGGAGAGGCAGCCCCACCTAGAGGAAAAAGCAGGTGCTCTGCATTGAGGTCATCCTGCATTCAAAACCTGGTCTTAGCATTAAGCAACTGTCTAAAGCACGGTGTTGTTCAATCTATAAATGAAAAGAATAGTATTACTCTCACAAGATAGTTGTGAGGGTTAATTGAGAATATGGATAATATGCCAGGCATGCAAGAGAAACACCATACCCAGTTATTATTAAGTCCACGCTGACCTTTCCCTGGGGCTCTTATTCAATCTGTTCCTCCTGCCCCAACCCAGGTTAATTCAACTCTGTTTGCAAGAAGCGCATTTACTTTCTGCCTTTCCCACTTGGTTCTTTGCTTGGCATGGCCCTCTTAATTGAAGAGAGTTTCAGAGGGCTTCTGGTACTTCTAAGGCACAGGGAAACAAAGGGGAAGGACGCTCTAGGGGCCTCGCCACAAGTATTCAGCCATCGGTGGCTCCCAGTGGGGGTCGGCAATACCTCTTGTGATTGCCAGGAGATGTTTTATCTCAGAAAAGAGGGGGTCCACTCTTGCTCCATTTCCATTAGCTTTCTAATTAGTAGCAACGTCTTCAGGAAGCTAGCTTATGCTTGATTCTTAGCCTCCAATTCTGCTGCTTTTGCTGTTTTCTCTGTTTGGAGGTTTTCTTGGTTAGCTTTAATGGAAAATTGAGATGGAAGCACCAGGGTCTTGTTTGATTTAACCGTTTCACCTCCAGATCTGGCCCCAGGAGTCTCCTATTAAAACTGTTTAGATTATCCTGCATAAATTATTACTTATGGAAATTACAAAGAAAATACTTACATTCTTGTTTATAAAGCTGATATCTTTTGCTAAATGGTGTTTAAACTGTTCAGAAGATAAGATCCAGTCTCCTCTAAGTAAGAAACAAATTAGACAAGTGGTGATAGGAAAAAATAATAATAATAAAGCAGGGAAAGCCCAAGGAAATGTCATTCTTCAATTTTTGGTTTCTGATGCTTCTAGGTACAAAACAAAGATAAAATATCCAGACTGAAAACTTACAACTCAGGTCACACATGGCTTTTTTTTCCCCCCATGTACGGCCTTTGATCGGAGAATTTAAAGTAGAGAGAGCCAGTTGAAGAAGGAAAACTCTAACACTAATGGGAGAGAGGTCCAAAATTAACACTTTCCCTCTGAAGAAACATTTGGGAATAGTCTGGGGCAATTACCCAAATTTAAGAAAATAGACACAGGATAGTCATATAGTTGAGACCAAAACAATTAGTATTTGAATTAAAAGGAAGTGCTAACAGCTAAGTTCAGTGACAGGGATATCTAACTTGGGCCCAGTTGTTTCCAGTTATTTTAAAACTTGCTGTATTAGAAGCAGAAATTAGAAACTGATCAAAGCGTTGTTTTAATTAAAAGACTTTAATTTTAAGGAAAACGAATTCATGGATTTTTAATATATCTTTGTCCATCACTTTATCACTCTACCTTTCCTGGAGCCAAGCCGGAAAACCCACATGAAGGCATGACACTGAGAAGAAAAAAATTAGCTTCTGTGTTGAGGATCTGCTTTGCAATTCCAAACCTTCTGTTTTTAATTTACTTTTTAGCATATATATGTACATGTACCTTCCAGGGACTTGCAAATGGCAAAGTGGGATGACCGATTACTTTGAGGAGGGGGGGTGAGGGGTGCGTTTTGGAAGAAACCTTCTTTACCACTTTTAATTAAACATGTTTAATATACCCAACTACCTTCTAATTTTTTTTTTCCAACAAGAGCCTTTAAAATCATCTTATGATGGTGAAGGGTTCTTTTAGCTAATGGAATTCTAATACAGCATTTAAAGTTCTCTTTTATATAGGCAGTGTTACCTTAGCACAAACTTTTCTCCTGACTTTTTAAATAGCCAAAAGTCCCAGAACAATCAGCAGTACACAATTTTCAGCAAGGCACTGTAGGACCACTATGGAGCCAAATCAGATAGAGTTAGGCCTGGTTATATTCTCCTGATTGTGTTAACTGGGGCCTTATTTAACTGCTCTGAGTTTCCAGTTCCTCATCTGTAAAATGAAGAAAATAATATGAATAATAAGAACAATCTCACATGGCGGTTGAGAGGATTAAATGAGACATTTTATTTTAAAGTATCTGACATTCCACATCACAGACACTTAATATATGTTTTTTCTTTCCATTTTCCCCTTCATATGCATACATACCAGCAACAGCAATTTCCTTTTTATGTAAAGCCAATGCTGTTAACTTTATTAGGCTAGATTTTCCATTAAGCATTTATCCTTATTCATTAGCTAGGAGGACTGACGCACGAAGATATTAAATTATTTACTCCAGTTTAATGAATGAAATTGAAAACCTTTTTCCCCTGCTTAACATGAATGTGCCCTTTTCAGTATGCAGAGCTTTGTTGCATTTATTCAGAACCTATCGCTAAGTGCTTCGTTTGGAACACAGGATTAATGAGCCCAGAGACAGGGTGTTGGTCACCATGGCAACCAAAGGAGCTTTGCCTGGTTCCAAGCTGAAAGAAGGCATGTGGGATGCTTAACTCTGGCCTGCAGTATATAGCTGGGTGTTTTTTCATATATCTGACTCCCCATTGCTGCTTCCAATTATTCCCTAATACTTTTGAAAAAATAAAAAATAAAAAAATAAAAAGGAACACCACTGCTTCTTTGGGGCTCTGCTTTTTCATCGATACCACCTACCTTCCTTTCTGAATACATTTATCTCCCCATCTCTCCCCATCGATCTCTAAAGATTTCAGCACCTAACTCATATGACCCCTCCACACAAATTCTGGGTTGCCTTAACAATCATTCAGATGACCATTTAATGCCCTGTCTCTCAGTTTCTGGATCTCATTGTCTCCTGTGACTTTCTCCTCCTTTCTGATGTGGTGACTCCTACCTACAGTCATACCTGGATTGAGTCATGACCTGAAAATTTTCAGTCTCCACGATTCTTAGTTGGCTCAGTGGTATAGAATCTGCCTTCCGACACAGGAGATGCAGGAGACTCAGAAGACAAGTGTTTGATCCCTGGGTGGGGAAGCTCCCATGGCAACCCACTACGTGAGAAATGGCAACCCACTACGGTATTCTTGTCTGAAAAATTCCATGGACAGAGGAACCTGGGAGGTTAGTCCATGGGGTTGCAAAGAGTTGAACACGACTGAGCATGCACACACACAAAAATAACAGGTTCCCCAATCCAATTCTCAGATCACAACTGCCTATCTTCACATCTTAGTTTTGCTGGAACCCCTCTCCGCGGTCTCTTTGTCCATTAGCCATTCCTTACACGCCTCCCCTCCCCTTCCTATCCAGCTGAGTTCCATTCCCCATCATTTCAATCACTCTTTTGCCAAAACTTTAAACGACCTCTTACTCTTCATAGCTTCTGCCTGGTGTTATGAATGAACTTAATCCTGAGTGAACCCAGTTATCTACACTCTCAGCACGTGCACCCAAGCAGCCGAGAGCTATGTGGCAAAAATCACACCGTACAGATGCAATGCCACCTGTACAAGGCTGGTATCACCTTAAGGTCAAACATAAGTACTCAGCTGGGTCCCTGGGCCTGCCCAGCAAGTCAGTATGTCTCTACTCAGTTTATTCCCCCACTCTTCATAATAATTACTTCAAACCTTTTTAAGTTTCTCAATCTTTCAACCCTTTCCCCTCTCTCTTCACTCATATTTCCTCACCTCTTTTTTACATAAAGATACCTTTCAGAGAAAACTTCCAAGAAGCCTGACTACCCCATGTCAATTTCTATTCTCTCTCTTTTCTTGCCTCCAACTACAACAGAAGAGGTGTTCCTCCCTTTAGAATCACATGCCTCTGCCTTTGTTCTCAACCTCATTCCCATACTTACTGGATTCTCATACCATAAAATATCCCTCCTCTCTCCTTTGTCCTCAGGGTCTGATTCACTAGTGAATTCTGCCATCAGTTTCTTAAATGCTCCGTTTTCTATCATCTAGAAGAAAAAATTTCTCAGCACCATCTTCTTTATCTGCTGTCTTGCCTCCTCCTCACAAACTCTCTTTAAAAGTTTTGTTCACGCTCACACTCCTTTTTATTATCAATCCCCTCCATTGTAACTTCTGCATCCATACGTCACTCAACTGCTTGCTACAGTCTCCAAGTCCTTGCATGTCACTGATTCCAAAGGAACTTTTAAACTGTCCACTTACTAGACTTCTCAGTGGTACTTGACAATTCTGACTTTTCCCTTCGAATCCCAACTTGCTTTCTTCATTTGGGAAAACAAGCAGAGAGTGAAACAGACCATAAACTCAGAGTCATTTTGACAGTAATGGTCATGGAATTGCTCTGGTTCAATCCCACTGTCCTCCCTTCCGAGTTCTAGTATTTGTTCTTTATCAATCATTCAATGGAAGAACTGATGTTCATTGGAAGGACTGATGTTGAAGCTGAAACTCCAATACTTTGGCCACCTCATGCGAAGATTTGAAAAAACCCTGATGCTGGGAAAGATTGAGGGCAGGAGGAGAAGCAGGCGACAGAGGATGAGATGGTTGGATGGCATCACCAACTCAATGGACATGGGTTTGGGTGGACTCTGCGAGTTGGTGATGGACAGGGAGGCCTGGTGTGCTGTGGTTCATGGGGTCACAAAGAGTTGGACATGACTGAGTGACTGAACTGAACTGATCATTCAATAAAAATTCAACAAACAATATGTATTATGCATAGGCTATGCTGAACAAAACTGGAAACTCATATGAAACTCAGAGTTGTTAAGGGGTGTAACACTAATAAAAGGACTAGGCAAATAAAATATAGGTGCCACAAAGGAAAACTACAGTGTACTATGAGAATACAGGATAACATAGGGGCCTTAGTTTAAGGGAATCCAAGAAGAATTATCTTTAGAACTGATGTCTGAACTAAAGCCTTAAGTGGCGTAGAAGTTAGCTCAGCCAGGCAAACCATTCTAGAATATATGTACACTACATTTGCAATTTGTATTCCAAGCTCTTTTTCCCACCTGGACACCTGGAATACTGGCAATCAGGCCTTAGTCCTCCAGGGAGAAGCTAGAAATTTCTATGGAGAATCTGACCAGCTTAAGAAAAAAGATCTAAAGATACTATGTCACCAATTTGTCAAAAAAGGTCCCATTAGATCACCTATAGTGAAGCCAATAGGCAGCTAACCCCAATCATACATATAGATTCCAAATCAGTGTTTAGTTATTCAACTTTAAATAGTAAATTTAACAGACAGCCAAAGTTTATAAAATATCTAAGGAAATCGTTTGATGGTAGATACAGACAATATGAAATTAAGAAAAATAAACTGGAGTAAGTCTCTCAGAAAGTAGAGAATTACTATAAAGAAATGTAAAACAGGAGAAACAATACAACAATTAGAAGAATGTCCAGAAGGTACAATATCCAAATAATAGCAATTGAGGGAAGAGAGCATACAGAAGAAAAGAATTCAGGTAGGAAATAATTATGGAAGATTTCTCAGAACTGAGAGACAAGCACATTTCAGGGTTGAAAGAACCCAGACAACGGGTGAAAATCACCCATTAAAGCACATCATCATGAAACTTCAGAAAATGAATAAACCAAAAGAAAATCCTAAGGATCTCAGAAAAGGAAGATCAGTTTAGTTCAGTCGCTCAGTCATGTCTGACTCTTTGCAATCCCGTGGACTGCAGCACGCCAGGCTTACCTGTCCATCACCAGCTCCTGGAGTTCACTCAAACTCACGTCCATTGAGTCGGTGATCCCATCCAGCCATCTCATCCTCGGTCGTCCCTTTTCCTCCTGCCCTCAATCCCTCCCAGCATCAGAGTCTTTTCCAATGAGTCAACTCTTCACATGAGGTGGCCAAAGTACTGGAATTTTAGCTTCAGCATCAGTCCTTCCAATGAACACCAGGACTGATCTCCTTTAGGATGGACTGGTTGGATCTCCTTGCAGTCCAAGTGACTCTCACGAGTTTTCTCCAACACCACAGTTCAAAAGCATCATTTTTTTGGCACTCAGCCTTCTTTATAGTCCAACACTCACATCCATAAGTGACTACTGGAAAAACCATAGCTTTGACTAGATGGACATTTGTTGTCAAAGTAATCTCTCTGCTTTGTAATATGCTGTCTAGGTTGGTCATAGCTTTTCTTCCAAGGAGCAAACGTCTTTTAATTTTATGGCTGCAGTCACCATCTGCAGTGATACTGGAGCCCCCCAAAAATAAAGTCTGACACTGTTTCCACTGTTTCCCCATCTATTTGCCATGAAGTGATGGGAACAGATGCCATGACCATAGTTTTCTAAATGTTGAGTTTTAAGCCAACTTTTTCACTCTCCTTTCACTTTTATCAAGAGGCTCTTCAGTGCTTCTTCACTTTCTGCCATAAACATGGTGTCATCTGTGTATCTGAGGATATTATTTCTCCCAGCGATCTTGATTCTAGCTTGTGCTTCATCCAGCCCAGTGTTTCTCATAATGTACTCTGCACATAAGCAGGGTGACAATATACAGCTTTGAGGTACTCCTTTTCCTATTTGGAACCAGTCTTTGTTCCATGTCCAGTTCTAAATGTTGCTTCTTGACCTGCATAAAGGGTTCTCAAGAGGTAGGTCAGGTAGTCTGGTATTCTCACCTGTTTCAGAATTTTCCAGTTTGTTGTGATCCACACAGTCAAAGGCTTTGGCATAGTCGATAAAGCAAAAATAGATGTTTTTCTGGAACTCTCTTGCTTTTTCAATGATCCAAAGGATGTTGACAATTTGATCTCTGGTTCCTTTGACTTTTCTAAATCCAGCTTGAACATCTGGAAGTTCACGGTTCATGTACTGTTGAAGCCTGGCTTGGAGAATTTTGAGCATTACTTTGCTAGTGTGTGAGATGAGTGTAATTGTATGGTAGTTTGAACATTCTTTGATATTGCTTTCTTTGGGATTGGTATGAAAACTGACCTTTCCATTCCTGTGGCCACTGTACCTTAAATCTATTTCTCACTTCCACTGTATAATCATAAGGGATTTGATTTAGGTCATATCTGAATGGTCTAGTGGTTTTCCCTACTTTCTTCAATTTAACTCTGAATTTGGCAATAAGGACCTTAGGAACCATCATTCTGAACAAAGATAGTGGAGATGGGTGATGGAATTCCAGTTGAGCTATTTCAAATCCTAAAAGATGATGTTGTGAGAATGCTACAGTCAATATGCCAGCAAATTTGGAAAACTCAGCAGTGGCCACAGGACTGGAAAATGTCAGTTTTCATTCCAATCCCAAGAAAGGCAGTGCTCAAACTACCGCACAATTGCACTCATTTCACATGCTAGTAAAGTAATGCTCAAAATTCTTCAAGCCAGGCTTCAGCAATACATGAACCGTGAACTTCCAGATATTCAAGCTGGATTTAGAAAAGGCAGAGGAACCAGAGATCAAATTGCCAACATCCGCTGGATCATCCAAATAGCAAGAGAGTTCCAGAAAAACATCTATTTCTGCTTTACTGATTATGAAGCCTTTGACTGTGTGGATCACAATAAACTGTGAAAAATTCTGAAAGAGATGGGAATACCAGACCACCTGACCTGGCTCTTGAGAAAGCTGTATACAGGTCAGAAAGCAACACTTAGAACTGGACATGGAACAACAGACTAGTTCCAAATAGGAAAAGGAGTACGTCAAGGCTGTATATTGTCACCCTGCTTATTTAACTTCTATGCAGAGTACATCATGAGAAACGCTGTGCTGGGTGAAGCACAAGCTGGAATCAAGATTGCCGGGAGAAATGTCAATAACCACAGGTATGCAGATGACACCACCCTTATGGCAGAAAGTGAAGAGGAGCTAAAAAGCCTCTTGATGAAAGTGAAAGAGGAGAGTGAAAAAGTTGGCTTAAAGCTCAACATTCAGAAAACTAAGATCATGGCATCTGGTCGCATCACTTCATGGCAAATAGATGGGGAAACAGTGGAAACAGTGGCTGACTTTATTTTTGGGGGCTCCAAAATCACTGCAGATGGTGACTGCTGCCATGAAATTAAAAGACACTTACTCCTTGGAAGAAAAATTATGACCAACCTAGACAGCATGTTAAAAAACAGAGACATTATTTTGCCAACAAAGGTCCATTTAGTCAAAGCTATGGTTTTTCCAGTAGTCATGTGTGGTTGTGAGAGTTGGACTATAAAGAAAGCTGATTTCTAAAGAATTGATGCTTTTGAACTGTGGTGTTGGAGAAGACTCTTGAGAGTCCCTTGGACTGCAAGCAGATCCACTCAGTCCATCCTAAAGGAGATCAATCCTGAGTGTTCCTTGGAAGGATTGATGTTCTCCAGTACTCTGGCCACCTGAAGAGCTGACTCATTTGAAAAGAACCTGATGCTGGGAAAGATCGAAGGCAGGAGGAGAATGTAATGACAGAGGATGAGATGGTTGGTTGGCATCACCGACTCAATGGGCATGAGTTTGGCTAAACTCCAGGAGTTGGTGATGGACAGGGAGGCCTGGCGTGCTGTGGTCCATAGGGTCGCAAAGAGTCAGACACGACTGAGCGACTGAATTGAACTGAACTGCAGTGAAGGCCCACTTGACTTTGCACTCTAGAATGTCTGGCTCTAGTCCAGTGATCACAGCATCATGGCTATCTGGGTCATGAAGATCTTTTTTTGTGTAGATCTGTGTATATATGTATTCTTGCCACCTCTTAATATCTTCTGCTTCTGTTAAGTCCATACTGTTTCTGTCCTTTATTGTGCCCATCTTTGCATGAAATGTTCCCTCATTATCTCTAATTTTCTTGAAGAGATCTCTAGTCTTTCCATTCTATCGTTTTCCTCTATTTCTTTGCAATGATCACTGAGGAAGGCTATCATATCTCTCTATTCTTTGGAACTCTGCATTCAGGTGCTTATATCTTTCCTTTTCTCCTTTGCCTTTAGCTTCTCTTCTTTTCTCAGCTATTTATTTGTAAGGCCTCCTCAGACAACCATTTTGCCTTTTTGCATTTCTTTTTCTTGGGGATGTTCTCCTGTACAATGTCATGAACATCTGTCCCTAGCTCTTCAGGCAGTCTGTCTGTCAGATCTAATCCCTTCAGTCTATTTCTCACTTCCACTGTATAATCATAAGGGCTTTGATTTAGCTCATACCTGAATGGTGTGGTGGTTTTCCCTACTTTCTTCAATTTAAGTCTGAATTTTGCAAAGAAACTATGAGGAAATAAAATGGCAGTGCAGAAATGCCTTCATCATTCTAAAGGAAAATGATTATCAATGTAGAATTCTGTGCCAAGTCAGGGTGGAATAAACACATGAGCAGTTTCTTGCACCTTTTCTCAGAAACCTACTAACAGAGGCACTCAACCCAAACAGGCAACAAACCATGACCTAGAAAGACCCAAAATCCAGGAAATAGGAAGTCCAACACAGCAAGAGGCAAAGGGACTCTCCAGGACACTGAAGAATGGAGATCCAGGATGGCAGTCATTGGAGCAGATCTGCTGTCTCCAGAAGGAATTTTTTTCACAAAAAAATAAAACTGATGAAATACCTGTTGAATTGAACTATTTTCAGAAAAGATTAAAGCTATTGGCAAAAGGTTTTGGGGTTAAAATAGTGATGATTCATGTACACCCGTGGTGGATTCATGTCAATGTATGGCAAAACCAATACAGAATTGTAAAGTAAAATAAAAAATAAATAAATTAATAAATTTAAAAAAATAGTGATGATTCATAGGAAAAAAAAAGGAGCAAATGCAGAAAATAATACACAAATCCAGGGCAAAATGCTGTAAAAAGAAGAAATGGCTATCCTAGTTTACTACAAGCCTCATAGTTATAATGCAATTATATTATGAGAATGGAAACTAAGAAATGTATGTGTATGGGGAGGGCAGTGAGGAAAAGGAGCCAGATCCTCAACTTCCATCATGATAAATCAATAGACTATCAGAAAACTGCTTACATTTCCACTTACTCTTTTCAATTTTATGCATAAATAAATGGTATTTATTTAGCAATATGGAGATAAATATCAAACTAATCAGCTAAAAGAAGTGAAAGTGGTTGCCTCTGAGGAAGGAGTAATCAAAAAATATATTTTTCATAATAAATGTAGTATCCTCTTAATGTCTTTTAATCAATTTTTATGTTTGTTCCACCTTTTGTTGAATATATTTCCTAGGCTCCTTAAATTTCTTGTGATTTTATAAATACATCTTTTCTTATAATTTCTCACTGCTTGATTCTGGTGTACAGAAATGTGATTGATTTTTGTAAATTGATCTCAAATGCAGTACCTTTTCTGAACTCAATTATGAATTCTAACCGTTTGATCTTAAATTTTCTTTCTTTTTTTTAAATCTAGACAAACATATTGTATGAAATAATGGCTGTTTTACTTCTTTGCTTTCCAATCTTCTTACATCTTATTTTCTTTTCTCTTTGTGTCAGCTAGGACCTCCAGGACAGAGGTGTGAGATGTGAGAGCAGTAAATTTATTCCACTTCTGATTCTAAAGTGGAGGCTTCTAAAATTTGCTTCTAAATAGACCACGAACTTTAAAAAGCCCTGCTTAATCAATGCCTTCCCAAGTGTGCCATGATTTTACATGGGACATTCTTTATTGGGCTGGAATGCCTGCTGTTTGACTGGTTGTGAGAGACAGTCTGCAAACAAATTTCTGGTTCACTCATTCAGAGCGGAAGGACTGAAGACAATGCTTCCAGAAAGACAGCAACCAGAAGATGTGGCTTTTTAAAGCCATTCTCTGCTAGCTGAGGAAAAAAGTCTCTGGGTAGACAGAGGTCAAGAATTTGATTGCCCACTATTTACTTTTACTATTGAAAGTGAAAGGAAAAAGTGTTAGTCATTTAGTCATGTCCAACTCTCTGAGACCCCATGGACTGTAGCCCGCCAGGCTTCTCTGTCCATGGGATTCTCTAGGCAAGAATACTGGAATGTGTTGCCATTCCCTTCTACAGAAAATCTTCCAGATTGAGGGATCGAACCCAGGACTCCTACGTTGCAGGCAGATTCTTTACCATCTAAGCTACCAGGGAAGCCCTGTTCCTACTACCTTCTATATTTGGCAAGGGGTTTTGGCATATTTTTTACAATGATGAATCAATTTTTATAGTGATAGAAAGGTTCCTTTAAAATTAAACTTAATAATAGTGTCAATTTAAAGAACATATAAAATTCATGTTGTGCAGGTGGTACTAACCATGCAGCAGATGGGACAAATATCCCCAAGCTTGTTTGCAAATGACTAGGAGGGTCAGATTTCTGCTACTACAGTGTATAACCCAAGAGATGGGAAGACAGAGGTGATGGACTAATGAGCGAGGTGTGTGTCAAGCAGGCATATCTATTTCTTGACTAAAGTGAAGTCCAGTGACATCTTGTCCTCCTGCGTTCACATCGCTGAATAGGGAGTTTCCTAATGTGCGGGTAACTTGTGTCACTGACAAACCAAGTAGCAGGGGACAGTCTTTGAAAAGGCATGGTCTCCTTTACATTGCCCTCATGCTACATTCTGCTAGGAAACATTTGAATTTTTATGGCTTTCCTGCAGTAACAAATTTTCCTCCAACTGTCAGGATTTGCTTCATGCAGAGAAAAGCAAGTAGCTTTCATTTTCCTCTTACGAAAGGGAATAGGTAGAAACAATATGCTTCTTTTCAGCCAGCTAAACCTGACCTGACTCTCTTTATTCGTAGGGAAAGGCAGGATTCACAGAAAGGACATTTTCACTGAGGTAAATAAGCCCTCTCAACTGATGAACACTATTATACTAATACCAAAGGAAACAAAGGCCAGAAGATGGGGGGCATTAAGTAGGAAGGCAAACAGAAAAATAGCAGACAAAATCCAGCTTGAGAACAAAGCCAGCTCTGCAACATTGAAAAAATCGGGGAAAATCCTTTAAGAGAAAATTGCATGCAATTTTTTGGCCTCAATTAGCCTTTTCCACAAAGAGCATTTCTCCACAAAGAGCCCATTAAATAGCAAATGAAATTACATGGGTTTTCAGTTGCCATGGCATTGGTTTTCCTCTAATGGACTTCTCTGGTCCCAAGTTTAATGTTAGCCTGACTTATTTTCCTGTCTGTGTGCTGTCTCAATTCCCTCTGTCCAGCTACAAAGTGATGTATGTGACTTTTCAAAGTGCCTACACCACATAGTCTGGGAGAGAGAAAATTCATCCCTCGTCTATGTCTCTAGAGACGGGAAGGCTAAAACTGACCAATAGCAGCATTTCATTAGCTGTGAACAGAGCAGTTTATATTTACTAGATGGGCGTGGTTTCCCTCCGTGCACTCAGGGCTCCTGGAGTCCTTCCCAGATGAGTCAGAGACCATTTATTAAGTACTTCCCATGTGCCAAGCATTGTCCAAGAGACTGAAGACATGAAAATGCAGAAGAAAGGCTGCAAGATGCTAAAGGTTTTCTAGAATTTCCAGACTAGATGATCTACCTCCAAGCACTTTTCTTCTCCTTTTCTCTGTTTCTCCATTCATAAAATGGGTGAAATGTTCCTCAGTTACCTGACTTACAGTTTTATTTTGTTCTGATATATTTTCCAGGTACCAACTTTAAAACATATTTATCATGGGAATTTGAATCTGACAAACAAAACAATTTTTTTGAAGTCACTTAGCTACAGCTAGACATTAGTCACGCCACCAAATTTGACTCATCATTCAGATATTATTTTCCAATATGCATAATCATATCTAATTTTTAGAAAAATAAGTTTATCCAGTTCATACTGTCTTATGAACTTATCTTTAAAAATCTTTCTATGTTAATAAACATTCTTTTACAACATCATTTTTAAATGTCTATGATATGGAAGTGACACAGCTTAACAAGGAGATCAAACCAGTCAATCCTGAATGAAATCAGTCCTGAATATTCATTGGAAGGACTGATGCTGAAGCTGAAACTCCAATACTTTGGCCACCTGCTGCAAAGAACTGACTCATTGAAATAGAACCTGATGCTGGGAAAGATTGAGGCAGGAGGAGAAGGGGACGACAGAGGATGAAATGATTGGATGGCATCACTGACTCCATGGACATGAGTTTGAGCAAGCTCCAGGAGTTGGTGATGGAGAGGGAAGCCTGGCGTGCTACAGTCCATGGGGTCACAAAGAGTCAGACATGACTGAGCGACTGAATTGAACTGAATTTTTTCTACTACTTATGCAAGTATTTTTAAGTTTTTCAGTAATATAAATGACTACTTGAGGGCAAAAAA
>NW_024070202.1:13203295-13253595 GCF_014754425.2 Oryx dammah | reverse complement strand
TGGACAGGGAGGCCTGGCGTGCTGTGATTCATGGGGTCGCAAAGAGTTGGACATGACTGAGCGACTGAACTGAACTGAAGTATCTTTAAAAAAAGGCAATATATGTCTTTTAAAACTGTGGCATATTTTAAACGTACTCCTTAACCAATCATGGCTTTCATTGAAAAAATATACAGTAATATACACTGTAACCATACAATTTTGAAGACTCATAGAATTAGGAGAAAAGCTCAATTTCTAGTGTACTACAGATCATGTGACTGAGCACAAATCTGTTACATGGTGTCTTTTTTCTCATCAGTTATCTCTTTGACTCAGTGTATAACTTTGTTTGCAGATATACCCAGAGTCTGAATCTGAGGCCTTACATCAATGAGAACAATGAGTCAAAAAGTGCTGAATTAGTCCCTAATCCTAGAGGCAGAATTTCTCAGTTAGAAAAAGCTGTGAGTTTTTGATATTCCCCTGAATCATACACATTTTCACTCCTCTTAGCCTGTGTAAGCAGAGAAGGCAATGGCACCCCACTCCAGTACTCTTGCCTGGAAAATCCCATGGATGGGGGAGCCTGGTAGGCTGCAGTCCATGGGGTCGCGAAGAGTCGGACATGACTGAGCGACTTCACTTTCACTTTTCACTTTCATGCACTGGAAAAGGAAATGGCAACCCACTCCAGTGTTCTTACCTGGAAAATCCCAAGGACGGGGGAGCCTGGTGGGCTGCCGTCTCTGGGGTCGCACAGAGTCGGACACGACTGTCGCGACTTAGCAGCAGCAGCAGCAACCTATGTAAGAGCACTGCCCCACGTGCTTGTCAGCACATGTATTATCATCTTTGGTATCTTTGTTAACATAATGAAACGAAAACATCCAATTCTTATTTAAACTGACATTTTACTGATTATCAATACAGATGATCATTGCCTCACCTTTATTTATTGTTCACATGCCTTTTTCTGAAATGCCTGTTCCTGTTCTTGGTCCCTTCGGTTTTCTTTTTTCTCTTAGTTGCTATCCTCCTAATTTTAATTTTTAAAGTTTCTTTATATATTAGGGGTATGAGTCCTTTGTTACATTGTCCCAACTGTTTTCCTCAGTTGTAGGACTGCCTTTTAATTTTATAATCTATTTGCCACACAGATGTTGAACATTTTGTTTTTCCTAATGTATCTCTCTTGTTTTGGCTCAGCCTTTGACGCAGTAGTGGTAAAGAGTGAGCTATCTTTGATGGGCTTCCTTCTGCTCTTTCTCCAAGATTGTTATCAATCTAATTCTTTGTCTCAGCCTAGAGGAAACCAGGCTCAATCTCCCCCTACCTCTCTAGTGGGGTCTTCTTCTGTCCACAAGGATAAAGGACATGTGGGATAACTGTGTCGATATCTCAGAGGAGAGACAGTGTTGACAGCTTGCTATTAGTCTGTAGCTGATGAAAACACAGCAATATAAAAGGTCAATAATTAAACAAATATATATATATAACATATATAAATATATTTCTTAATGTTTTTCCAAAATTTGTGAAAACAGCTTAAAAGTTTAAATGAATTAAAATATAGATAAAATAAAAACTAAATCTAAACATAAATGTATAAATAACTATGAAAGCTGGTGATGGCCCCGTGCTCCAACAGATGCCTGTCCTTCTCTGAGTATCACTGCACTAGGCCCTTCCTCCCAGGGCAGGCAAGAAGAAGAATATGCCAGGCTGATGTTTTTTTCCTTTTCATCCTCACAGGTTGAGAAGATCATAACATCTTCAAGCAAGTTCTCGCATTCTTTCCCCATGATCTTTCCCCTCTCAATACATTTCCAATCTTTCTTCTCTCACTTTGGCTGAGGACTTTGCATCAGAAAGGGACCCCCTCATCTTACAACAACCAAATATGCAAGTGCCCTGGCATTAAAGCCATATTTTACTTTGGCTTGCCCGCTGAAAATGAGGATGTGTCTTACAGTCTCTGGATTCCACCCCATCTCAGTTTCTCTAAGATTTAGACCTTTCAGTTATCCTGTCTCATGCATCTTCAACTGTTGCTTTCTATAAATCATTTCCAGCATATAAACATTTCCTTTTATCTTCAACTGTAGATAATGGTCTAGTATGATACACCCTAATCCCCTTCAGCAATCATGCTACTCCTAGGCTCACATTTGCGGCCAAAATTAAGAATTGTCAGCTATGCCATCTCTAGTTTCTAACCTCTCATTCATACCTTCTGATCTGGTTTCTGCACCTACCATTTCACCAAAACTATTTTTGTCAGTAATAACTCTCTTAATCCAATGAACACCTAATTAAACCTCTCAGTAGCTATCAGTACAGCAGACCATTCTTCCATTCCCGAACCTGCCTGTTTCTTAGTTTCTTTGATGCCAAAAATGCTTTTGAGTTTTCTCCAATTTTATTTGCAAATCCATTTCACTCTTTATTTTCCAGCGTGGAATATATTTTAATACACTCTTAGAAATAAAAAATAGAGAGAGAGGAAAGTGGTCATCACAAGGAAAAGAAATCAAAGGTAGAATCATTTCACTTTCGTTTACTGCCTCCTCTTCATCCTGCTAACATCTAAACATAAGAATTTGTCAGAGCTTGGTCCTAAGTTCTCTTTCATCTTTCTACCCCATTTTTCCAGGTGAGTTCATTGATTGTCTTGGTTTCAAATACAATCTATAGGCTAATGGTTCCTAAACCTAATGCTTTAGTCCAGAGTTCTTTTCTGAAATCTATACTTTTATATCAAGTACATCCTTGACTTATTTGCTTTGTTGTCTCAAAGAGGGCTGAAACCTTTCATGTTTATATGTGCTTCTTAGACTAGATGTAAAGCAAACAAGTCAGAGGAGGATTAGCAAAAAAATAGATATATAGATCAATGGACCATACATATTTGGCCAATTGACTTCTGAGAAAAATATCAAAACAATTCAATGGTGAAAGAATAGTCTTCCACAAATGATGTTGAAATAACTGGCCATCCATACACACACACACATACACACACACACACACAATGAGCTTTAACCTATACTTCCCACCATATGCAAAAAAATAACTCAAAATTAATCAAAGACATAAAAGTGAACCCTAAAATTATAAAACTTCTAGAAGAAAATACAGCAGAAAATCTGTTACTTGGGTTAATCCAACATTTCTTAGCTAAAACACAGAAAGCACAAACCATAAGATGTAAATACTGAATTTATCAAAATTTTAAAAGTTCTACTCTTTTAAAAACACCATTAGAAAATGAAAATCCAAAGAGTGAATTAAAATATTTGCAAAACACTTATTTATAAAGGGCTAGTATCCAAAATATATAAAGAACTCCAATACATTATGAAAGACGGTATGGAGATTCCTTAAAAAATTAGGAATAAAACCACCATATGACCCAGCAACCCCACTCCTAGGCATATACCCTGAAGAACCAAAATCGAAAGAGACACATGTATCCCATTGTTCACTGCAGCGCTATTTACAATAGCTAGAACATGGAAGCAACCTGGATGTCCATCGACAGATGAATGGATAAAGAAGTTGTGGTATATATACACAATGGAATATTACTCAGCCATAAAAAGGAATGCATTTGAGTCAGTTCTAATGAGGTAGATGAACCCAGAGCCTATTATACAGAATGAAGTAAGTGAGAAAGAGAAAGAATAATGTTGTATTCTAACACATATATACAGAATCTAGAAAAATGGTACTGAAGAATTTACTTACAGGGCAGCAGTGGAGAAACAGAGAATAGACTTATGGACATAGGGAGAGGGGAGGAGAGGGGAGGAGAGGGTGAGGTGTATGGAGAGAGTAACATGGAAACTCACATTACCATATGTAAAATAGATAGCCAACGGGCATTTGCTGTATGGGTCAGGAAACTCAAACAGGGGCTCTGTATCAACCTGGAGGGCTGTGAAGGGGAGGGAGATGGGAGGGAGGTTCAAAAGGGAGGGGATATGTGTATATCTATGTCTGATTCCTGTTGAGGTTTGGCAGAAAACAACAAAATTCTGTAAAGAAATTATCCTTCAATTAAAAAAACAGATTAATTAAAAAATAAACTAACAACAACAAAAAGAACTTCCATAGATCAATAATAAGAAAATGGCCCATTAAGAAAAAAACAGAACTGAGCAGATATTTCACCAAAGTGAATACTTAGCTAGCAGATAAATAAACAAAAACATATGCAATGTGTTTGGTCAGTGTGTGTGTGTGTGTTGTGTCTCAGTTTTTGTGACCCCATGGACTGTAGCCTGCCAGGCTTCTCTGTCCATGGGATTTCCCAAGCAAGAATACTAGAGTGGGTTGCCATTTCCTCCTCCAGGGGATCTTCCTGACCCCAGGATCAAACACACGTCTCTTGTGTCTCCTGCACTGGCAGGAGGATTCTTTACTGCTGCGCCACCTGGGAAGCCCCTTTGGTGATTAAGGGAATTCAAATTAAAATCATGAGGTGCTATTATATACTTATTAGAATGGCTAAAACAGTTTTAAAAAATCTGGCATGATGAAGTTCTGACAAGGATGGAGAATAACAGGAACTCTTATACACTACTGGTAGGAATGTAAAATGATACAAGCGCCTTGGAAAACAGTTTAGTAGTTTCTTATAAACTTACCATAACAACCACCACCCCACTCCTGGTGTTTACCTAAGTGAAATGAAACATGTCCATACAAGAATGTGGATGCAAATGTTTATAGCAGTTTTTGTTTTTCTAAATTACCAAAAACTAGAAGCAATCCAAATGCCCCTCTTCTGAGGAGTGAATAAACTGTGTTACATCTATACACGGAATACTATTCAGCAATAAAAAGGTCTGATTTGCTGGTGAGTGCAATCACATTGATGGATCTCAAGTGCATATGCTAAACTGGAAAAATCAGACTCAAAATGTTATATATTGTATAATTTAATTAATATGACATTCTGAAAGGATGAGGTTAAAGGGACAGAAAACAGATCAATAGTTGCCAGAAGTGGGTGTAGAGTGAGGAAATTAACTACCAAGGGCATCAGGGGATTTTCTGAGATAACTGTGGTGAATGGCTTCACGACTATCTATTTCGCAAAACCAGTGAATTTACAGCTTATAAATTATTACCTCCGTAAACTTGACTTTTAAAAAATGATGTGATGGGACGTCCCTGGTGGTTTAGTGGTTAAGCATTTGCTGGCCAATGCAGGGGACACGGGTTCAATCACTGGTCTAAGAAGATGCCACATGCCTCTGGGCAACTAAGCCACAAATCGCAACTACTGAGCCCGAGGGCTGCAGCTCTTGAAGCCTGTGGCCTGAGAGCCCACGCTCTGCACCAAGAGAAGCTAATGCGAGGCTCAGGCACCCCAACCAGAGAAGAGCCTGCGTGCAGCAATGAAGACCCAGAGCTGCCAAACATAAATAAATAAATCCTATAAAATCTGTTTTGTTTTGTTTTTTTTAAAAAGATATAACAATCTTCCCATGTGCTACATTTCTTCCTCAAGTTTCCCCATCTTAAAAATGGCATCACTATCCACCCATTTTCTAAAGCCAGAAACCTGGCAATGATTCTTGAAATTTCTTTTTCTGTCACCACCCTCTGACCAGCAACCTAAATCTAGTCCATGTCCAAGTCCCATCAATTCTGCTTCTAAAACATATTGCAGATCCATTTTCTGATCTTTCTATGTCCCTCAGTACAAATCATCATCCCCTCTCACCTACAGTATTGCAAGAGCTTACTTGCTAGTCTTCTTGCTTCCATTCTTGGCCTTCCCTAACCCAACTTTGGAATAAATCCAGATGACTTTAAAAGTCAGTTAATCTATGTCATTGCCTTGCTTTAAATTTTTCAGTGGCTCCATTTCTGAACCCATACACGGCCCACAGCAGGCCATATATAATCTAATATATCCCATGTCATGCTGTAGCTCTCCCTCTACCCTCATGCCTCTCCCACCCCACCGCACATTCATGATACTCTGGCCATGCTGGCCTTCTTCAATTTGTGGAATATTCCAAGGTTTTTGCTCCTCTAACAACTCTGCACTTGCTATTTCCTACACCTAAGACTTTTCTTCTTTGTTCTTGTTTTTAAAGGTCAATTCCTTCTCATTATAAAGTTTCAGCTTATATATTGTATCTTTAGAGAAATCTTTATACATTTTATACTAGCTTATTCCTGACATTCTCTTTCATACCACCTTGTTTTGCCCTTTCCCAATTTATAATTATGTACTTATGAATTTATTTTCTCAATATTCACTTCCCATCCTAGAACATAAGCTCCAAGAGAGCAGAAACTGTCTTCTCTTTTTACTTACTTATTAGCACATTACCTGACATCACAGGAGTTAATAAATATTTGTTATTAGTAATAAGTGTGTAGATTAACAAGACTCCTACAGTTAAAACAGTAGTAAGATTTCAATATGATTGTCACTGAAGGACCTGGGCAAACACAACCATCCATCTCTCTGTGTATTTTTAGGGCCCCCAAATTAGGCTTTATGCATAGAGATATGTACTATTAATTACATTGCCTGATGTAAGTAAGGATCACCAATTTCTAAAACCATAACCACGCAAGTAGATGACAAGGTCAGCCACCCAGATAGGCTTACCTCTCCAAACCAGTTGCTTGGCACAGAGGATGGAGCTTGGAGTTGTGCAGAAGTGTAAAGCTGTGTGTCCACTTAAGGAGTAGCAGTTGAGCTTTGCTCCACGATCACAGAGGATCTTAACACAATCCAAGTTGGCCATTTCACAAGCCACGTGAAGAGGGGTTTTCCCGTTGGGTCTACAGTTGATCGTGGCATTGTGGTCCAGGAGCACCAGAAGACATTCCACGTGACCAAACAGGACAGAGAGATGCAGGCCCGTGGCCCAGGAAGACTTTAATTTGTAACTAGGCAACCAATAACCTGGAAAAGAAAGGGAAAGAGAGCTTAGCCTCGGATTAGCCCAGGATATCTCCCTGCTTAGTGGGGGCTTTTACACATTTATAAAACTGGGGGGATGATTTGGAACTTGTAACTAGCAGCTGTTGGATCCGCTAATGTTTAGCTTAGTAGCCTCTTTGGGTTATTTAAACAGGCCTGGGGCTCTCGAGTTCTCACTGTCTTTACTATTCCCTATTATCTTGTTCCTTTGTTTACTTTCCCTTCCCGCCTGTCCAAAGTGTTTCTGTTTGAGACTTCATTTATGTGATCGCATTTTATCTTACATGAGATGCTTATTAAAGAATTTTTTTTTAACTCCCAATCATTATCTTGAGCGATTTCAAAGCTGTTACAAGCTTGTAATTTTCATTCCATCACAGTGCTTTTTCCCTCTAGTTGTTGCTGCTGTCAAGCTAAGGTGTGAATGTATTTGATGTCTTTAGAATATTTGTCACACCAAGATTTTATTTGCCTATCAGTTTATGCAACACCTCTTTCCAAAGAAGAATTAAAGAATTTACAGCAGCTTACAAATTTTACACAATACAAGATTTTTAAAAAGTGATCTACAAAATAAGAGCAATGGGAAAAATAAGGTAGGAAAGTAAAAAGAGGTCCTGGGTCAGATAGGTGCCCAAAATAAATATGAACTGTGTTAACTGTGTTCCACATGCTAGAACCACACTGTAAATTTTCCTCTGAACTTCCCAGCAGCCAAAATGAACAAGAAAACATGATGTGTTACACAATTAACTATGCCTGCAAGCACAAGCATATACACAAATTAGTTGGTCAGGAGAACCACAGTTGTTTCTAGAACTGAGATCTTAAATTTTTCCCATTAGTTATTGGAAATCTCCCACCCCACCCCACCCCAACTCCTCTCTCTCTCTCTCTCTCTCACTTCTTCTTTCTCTTTTTCCTTTTTCCCCCCTTACCTCTGACTTCTAAACACTGAGCTAGTCCTTTATTCCAAGTGTCCAAAAATTGCCATCTTGACAAGCTGTAACAAAAATAACTTTGTATGTCTATGTTTTATTGAATTTATTTATTTACATTGGAGGATAATACTTTACAATATTGTGATGGTGTTGGCCATAGATCAACACGCACTGGCCATAGGCATACAGAGTGTTCTCTCCATCCTAAACACACCCTCGCCACCTCCCTCCCCACCCCATCCCTCCAGATTGTCACAGAGCACTGGCTTCCCACATCACAATCCTTCTGGCCATGTCTTTCCCACAGGGTAATGCACGTGTTTCCGTCCTGTTCTCTTAAATCATCCCACCCTCTCCTTCCCCTACTGAGTCCAAAAGTCTGTTCTTTATGTCTGTGTCTCCTTGGCTGCCCTGTACACAGGATCATTGGTACCAGCTTTCTAGATTTCATATATGTGAGTTAATGTACAATATTTGTCTTTCTCCTTCTGACTTACTTCTTTCTGTGTAATAGGCTCTAGGCTCATCAGAGATAACTTTATAAACATTTTTTTTTCAATGTCAATACCCAGAGCCATGGCATCATGCTCACTATGAGTGGGGAATGAAAAACAGGTATGGAAAGATGAAATATTTCATGGCAAGTTGAAGATGTAGACATAACCTGACAGCTCAGAAGAAACTCTAGGGCTGAAACAACAAAATACATTTTAACTTCGGTAAATCAGAAGTTTGTTTTTAAGTTGTAAAAATATTCCACTATACAAGTACAAGGTAGGAAGATTATGATTTAATGGTAATTTATTTGAGGAAAAACCTAGGGATTTGAGTTGACAATAATCTCAAAATGAGCCAACAGTGAGACAAAGCTGCCCAAAAGCAGGCACAATCTTTAACTACATTAATACAAGTGTAGCACCCAGAACAAAAGAAGTAAAAGTTGTATTCTTCACTGATAGATGAGGTCAGAATAAATCTAAAATATTGTGAGTACTTCTGGGCAACAAAAATGAACATTTGCAAGGCACTCAGAAGATGATGACCACATTAAAGGTGAGCCTGGTGATCAGGTATTAAAATTCTCTCATATAAGTGGAAAGTGCTACCTATGTGCCACTCCTGGGTATTTATCCTGCAAGTACATTCATTCATGTGTGAAATGCCATGTAAGGGCCACTGTATTACACAACTCCCAGCAACACTACTTGCATCGAACTCGTTATGAACAGTGTGAAGTTCGTGGCAGTTACAAATCTTGGCAACCTGGCCCAGGACAACGTGCAGTGCACTGTAGCATTGTTCTTAATGGTTGGCGATAGGAAACCATCAATAGAAGACTGTTTAAATAAAGCATGCACATCCACACAGTGGAACACTGTACAGCCATCATAAAGAAGGGGGCAGTCCTGTGTATACTGATATGGAAAAATCTCAAGATACGTTATCAAGTGAGATAAGCAGGGAGCTGAAGAGTGTGCATAAATGCTAATATGTAAGAAAATATTTATAAACACCCGACACAAGGAACTGGTTGCACTGGTGGCCTCCAAGAACTGGGGACTGGGGGACAATAACATAGATTTACTTGTCCTTGAATGCTCCCTTTAAGCTTTTAAATTTAGTTCCTTGTGTGTATACTACTATTTATAAAAATAAAAAAAATAAACTAGGTGCCATGTCCAGGGGGGGAAATAATTTAAAGAGGTCATGCACAATGCTGATTAATCCTGAGGGAATGAATACTCTCAGCTTGAAGTTTTTTTTTTTTTTCTACAGCCTTCCCTCCAACCTAGATACACATATACACACTCACACACACTCCCTCTCACACACATTTTAATTTCTTCATCTCATTCGAAATTCTAGGATCATTTCACTTTCTCTTTCTCCAACTCTTCCCTTATCCAAAGTTATTCTTTAAAAAGAAACCCAAAGTTAATTTACATGAAGGTCTAATAGCTGAGGATTGTTTAAAGTATGACCTTCTTAGGATCATCTGAACTTATGTAGGAATCTGTATTCATACAAAAGAATTAAGTTCTAAGATACTAATTCCAGATTTCATACACTGAAAAGGGAAGGTATTTGGTGATATGGAATTTCCCTGGCAGAGGCAAATAGTGTCACAGACAGTCTGGGCTGGGAAGGATCAACCCTGTGCCTATGTTTGTGTGTGTGTGGAAACAAACATGTACATATAGATATGCAGATATGTATATACAATATATTTGCATGTATCCATATATACATTTCCATTTAATTGTGTATGCTGAATCCATGCTCCAAACATAGTTATTAAGCTATAATGGTATGCAACCTGCTTTTGATAAGGAATGAATCACGTAACACCAATATCTAGTCATCTTTTTTTTATGATGTTTTTTGCCGATGACATGATTTAATTTTTCCCATTTTTTAAAAGTTATTTATTTTTAATTGGAGAATAATTGCTTTACAATATTGTGTTGGTTTCTGCCATACATCTACATGAATCAGCCATAGGTATACATATGTCCCCTCCCTTGTGAACATCCCTCCCACCTCCCACCCCCATCCCACCCCTCTGGGTTGTCATAGAGCACTGGCTTTGGGTTCCCTCTGTCATACAGCAAATTCCCTTTGGAGATGGTGAAGGACAGCATGCTGCATGCAGTCCACAGGGTCACAAAGAGTCAGACACAACTGAGCGACCGAACAAGTCTATTTTACATATGGTGATATGTATGTTTCAATGTTACTCTCTCAATTTGCCTAGTCATCTTAATATTCAAATTTCCTCTACAAGCAATTTGCAAAGGATAGCTTCTTCTAACTCTCTTGCAAAGAAGCTGGTTCCAGATCTGAAAACCACAGTGTGTTTTGCCCACCGATTAGCAGCAAAGATTAGGCAGCTCTGTGCAGCAACTGATTGGAAACTCATGTCTGCTTCTGCAATGGGAAGAAAAATGATCTGAAAAAGGAAGCAGCAGAGAGCTGATTAAGAAAACACCATTTTGATGTAAAATCAAAGAAACACAGAATGCTAGCGCTGGAGGAAAGGTTATCCAGTCCAAGCCTTTCATTTTCCAGATGAGAAAACTGCCACTTTTTCAGCCTGCTAGAGCCGTAAGACGCCTGCTTCAGTCCAAGCTAACGGACTCAGGGTATCTGCAATGCAGGGTTTCCATCTGTCTTTGTCTTTGTGGAATCAGACTAGGTGTAGTGCCAACCCAGCTTCGTAAATCATGAGGAAAGAAGGAAGATTCTGAATTCATCTGTAGTATGTCACACTTTGATATGGAAATACATTTGCTTGTTGATTTTTTTTCTTCCCCCTAAATTCCCAATAGCACCTAGAGAATCTATCCTGCCTGTTTATTACATGAACCAGTCGTCCTTGGCCTCTCAGTTACATCTGTGTCTCCCATAATCATACTCATTAACCAGTAAACTGGGCTCAGAGAGGGCCAGGTCTTAGAATTCAGCTGACTCCTTGCATCGAAATGCACCTACAACTCACCTCTCTTAGAAAGGAACCTGGGCGTTAAGAATGTTCCTGTAGGTGGGTGACAGCAAGATGCCTGAGCTGGTGCCCCAAGGGAGCTGAGTGGAGAGATTAGGAAGAAGACAGATGGTCAGATACAGAGCAGGGTCCCTCGCAGTGTATCTTGAAGCTGTACTGCAGAACTTTGGTGGGGGGAGGGGGTAGTGGGGCAGAATTTCTGGATAATTCAAGCCCTTGCAAAGCAGGAAAGTCCACTACAGAGAAAGCAGCAGCCCACAGCTTACATTAAGGGGGGCAGTACCTTCCTTACCTCTGGCCCTATCATGGGCCACCCACATACAATCACCACTTTCAGTGAGGCTGTGGCCACGGGTCACTGTAGCAACAAACAGGAGTATACTTTCCCCCCTACCCACCCTCACTGGGAACCAAACATGAGGTGATGCCATCATCAGAAACCGCAGTGATGCAGCAATTATTAACACCCTTGTGTCAACGCTGGTATGTCAAGAGATCAAAATCTCTCCTCCAAAATGTAA
Source organism: Oryx dammah (assembly GCF_014754425.2). Taxonomy (NCBI): domain Eukaryota; kingdom Metazoa; phylum Chordata; class Mammalia; order Artiodactyla; family Bovidae; genus Oryx; species Oryx dammah. The sequence continues at coordinate 13,241,694 of NW_024070202.1, read as the reverse complement.
CCCCCAATGGTCACAGCATGACAGAAATACAGTTAACTAACTGTGCAGTCTCTTTCACACTCTCTTCTTTCCACAGCAGTATTGTCCTAGGGCTTCAGAACTCAGAATGTGATTCACTCTCAGCACTTGTCTTTCAAAGGGCCCCCTCTGCTCATCTCTGCAGAGGCCAGGCTGCCCTCTGACTGTATGCTCAGACTGCACACAGGATGAGGTGTGGGGTGGGGGGTGGAGGGGGGCAGGGAGGAAAACCCAGGAACAAAGCCCTTGATAGGGCCAGAGGTAAGGAAGGTACTGCCCCCCTTAATGTAAGCCACTTGGTTCTCACCCCAGGTCTGCAGTCTATGTGCAGTGATGCCCTCTGCTTTGCTCTGCCTGAGCAAGGAGCTTAACTAAGAAGAAAAAAGATGAAAATGCAGATTCTTTCTCCAAGGCAAAAATTCCAGAAAGAACTCTCAAATACAGGCCATGCCCACTTGGATTTACAGCATCTATAGTTACTGTTTTACCTTTCCCAGACCAAGACACATAATCTGCTTATATAATTTCCCCTTCATAACACTAAATAATCAGCATGCAGATTAAGAGGGCGTCTTGACAAAGCTTCCCCTTTACAGATGAGGATAAATATCTTGCAGAGATTAAGTAGCAGGAAGTACCCATGTTTGTATAATTAATCTCCCCAAATCTGAAACCAGTCAATCTGAAAAGAAATCAACACTGAATATTCATTGGAAGGACTAATGCTGAAGCTCCAATACTTGGGCCACCGGATGCAAAGAGCTGACTCACTAGAAAAGACCTTGGTGCTGGGAAAGATTGAGGGCAGGAGAAGGGGGCAGGAGAGGATGAGATGGTTGGATGGTATCACTGACTCCATGGACATGAGTTTGAACAAACTCCAGGGGATGGTGAAGGACAGGGAAGCCTGATATGCTACAGTCCATGGGGTTGCAACGAGTCGGACATGTCAGCAGCTGAACAGCAACAACAAATCTCTAAGTTGCCATCAATGATCTGAAAGCTACATGCAGTCCACCTCTAAACCGATGTCACTTTTAGGAAAAAATTCTAAAGGAATGGAGTTGAGCTGCTACAAAAATATGCAGACCAATTCTTGCATGTGTGTTTGTGTGTGTGTTTAATTTAAATCAGAAGCCAGAGTCATTCAGTGGACAACCTGCTGGCTCAGGAAAGAGGGTAAGGAGCAAAATATTTGGGCCATCTTTTGAAAGAGGGGGTTGGTTCTGCTCCAGTGTTTGGGAGTATGTATACATTTCTGGTAAACCTTCAGCTAAGCCCTAGATCTGCCACAGTTTTCAGCTATAATGTTATCTGAGTCCAAAGAACCCCACACATGAGAAGCCTCTGTTATTACAGCCAAAGGTTACACACACTGCTCATGGCTGGATTAGCAGACATTTGCTCTGCTCTGTCCACGTATTTACACAGTCCTGAGGGATTATAGACTGGAGCACAATGCTTGGCTATTTTTTAATAGCCAATATTTTCAGGATAAATCTCAGAGTTCCCCCAGGAAAGGGGAAAAAAAAAAAGTAAGCTTGCAATGTAAAATTGAAAAGAAAATGTTTGAACATCTAGGAAAGGAAAAGAATCCTAGGATGACAATAAGAAAGCAAGAGAGTGAATTTCTGGCAGACAGGAAAAGTAGGTGATAAGAAGATTACTCATTAACAGAGTGAAAATAAGAGCTTTCAAGATATTTGGAAGGCTCTTGCGACTCAGTAGATAGATTACCTGCCAGAAAGGTTTTCAGTGAAATCAGTCATTGGCTATTTTAATTAAAAATATGACTATCAACCAAAGAACCTGTGGCTGTGGACCATAAATGAAGGACTTAAAGTACATCATACTGATTAATAAAAGGCTTTTGATTAACCTTGCTGACTAGGGAATTTCATACTAAAGAGATAAGTATGATATTCCCCGTGTGACATTAATGAGCCAAGGCTCATACACCTGAAGGAGAATCAAAATATGCGGTGAGAAAAATCTCTGCAAACAGCTTTATGGATATTCACATTTCCAATATGGAGATCACCTACTGAGAATAACTCTGAGTTTTCTTAGAGGCCTGTTTTCACTATGAATGTTGTGTGCTTCGCTCATAATAAAGTATATCATGGACATCTCCTAACTATTCAATTGTTTACTGTATTTGGGAGTTAAGAGTTGTTCGTTATTTAACTTTACTTCACATCATTCCCATTTTAAAGTGGTCAGCGGGTAGATGTCATTTAGCTTACTTGGTTTCATTTTAAGACCCATATATCTGTCATTCTCCAGGATATAATGGAAATGCCAACCAGGATGTTTGCTTTACAAAGTGTTAGACCCATATTTTTAATTGATAAAACATAATTTCATCTGAAGACTTGATTATGAAGTTTAAAATACTTGAAAAAATAGAACGAGATGTCTCCAAGAATCATTATTGGGCTTCCCTGGTGGCTCAGCGCTAATGACTTTGCTTGCTAATGCAGGAGACACAGGTTCCATCCCCGGTCTGGGAAGATCCCACATGCTGCAGAACCACTAAGCCCATGCACCAGAGTTACTGAGTCTGTGCTCTAGAGCCCCCGAGCCACAACTACCGAGCCCACGTGCCACAAGTACTGAGGCCCACAAGCCCTCGAGCCCATGCTCCACAACCAGAGAAGCCCCTGCAATGAGAAGCCCGCACACTGCAACCAGAGAGTAGCCCCTGCTTGCTGCAGCTAGCCAAAAGCCTGCGCAGCAAGGCACACCAGCACAGCCATAAATAAATAAATACAGTCTTTTTTGAAAGAATCATTATTAGGAGCTGGGGCTAGGCAGCACCCGCCATCTGGACCTAGAAGCTAGCTCCTAAATCTGTTCTCAGTCTCACAGGTGAGAGAAGCTGCTCCGAGACAGGGCAGCAGAAGTGAATTTCCAGACACTTTGTTCCATTTTCCTCACCAGGCCCATACTTTACACTTGCCTGCTGCTGAGTCACTTCAGTCGTGGCCGACTCTGTGCGACCCCATAGACGGCAGCCCACCAGGCTCCCCGTCCCTGGGATTCTCCAGGCAGGAACACTGGAGTTGGTTGCCATTTCCTTCTCCAGTGCATGAAAGTGAAAAATGAAAGTGAAGCCGCTCAGTCGTGTCCGACCCTCAGCGACCGCATGGACTGTAGCCCACCAGCCTCCTCCATCCATGGGGTTTTCCAGGCAAGAGTACTGGAGTGGGGTGCCATTGCCTTCTCCGTTACACTCGCTTAGGAGGTCAATTTTTGATTACTGGTATACCATTTAGACTGTGGGTCTGGAGTTGTAATATTAAGATTCCAGGTTGATTTCTTCACCAACAGATTTCTGAGTTGTCTTTACAAAAAATGTAAACTGACTTTCATACTGGCTTAAATATACCATAATTCAGGTGAAAATGTGGTCACTTTTAAAAATTTTATGTAAAGTGCTACAATATGTCCTAAAAGAAACAAAAATTATTTGGGATTAATTGTACCACTGTTGATCTTCCCCAGGACAATCAAACGTTGAGTATAGATTCCATTACTAATTACAGAAACCAAATTTAAAGGAAGCATATTATGTTCTAGATTTTATACACTGTCATGCCTATTAAGCCAAAAATAACTAAAAGCTGTGGAGAAGGAAATGGTAACCCACTCCAGTATTCTTGCCTGGAGAATCCCAAGGACAGGGGAGCCTGGCAGGCTACAGTCCATGGGGTCACAAAGTATCGGACACGACTGAGCGACTGAGCAACTAAAACCTAAAGACTGCCACACTTAAAAGTAAGCTGGTAACATTCTATTTCTTCATCTGGATGCTGGCTGCAGACGTTTGTTCATTTTGTGGAAATTAACCAAGTGCACAGTTACGATTTGGGCACTTTTCTGTTGTAGAACTTTTCAAAAGTGCTTTAAAAAATAAAAAACTAATTCATAACAATTCAACAGCATTCAACATCCAAGAAGTCTGCTGTGATTTAAGAAAGTCTCACAAAGTTTAATGCAGTCACATACCACTCAAGGCCACACAGAAAAGGGTCTCATTCATCAGAATTATTCAGAAAGGAACTAATTCTAACTAACTAAATAACAAATGACCAGTGTAGCCTGCTCAGCACTACACTAGTCCTTGGGAATTCCTCTGTGACTTAGGAATTGATATAGCCACTTAGGTCTACTTTGCTTGGCTAGCAACTAGGATTCTATGCTTCACTTCCATTTGTGACTAAAAGCAAAGGTTTGATAATTAGGCTGGAAGCCAAGTGAAAATATCTGAAGAAACTTTGAAGAAAATGGGATTCAGATTGAAGAGACAGAGCCTTATAGCCATATACATATTAAACAGAGTAAGCGTATTTCTTTCTATAGGTGCACGTGGACATGCACACCTGTGCACAAACATTCATGATTTTTCTGGATGAACTCTGAGGATATGACCAAAAATTCTATCATTTCTTGCATTCACCTGGAATGCATAGCAATGGAACGGCTCTGTTTTTCTTTTCCCCAAAACCAGAGAGCATAATTTGCTTTCTGTCTAATTGAAAGCCCCGTCCTCGAAGGCCTATGAAAACACCCATTAGATTGAATGAAAATTTAGCTCTATGAAAACCATAGAGAGTCGGCTCATATTGACAGAAAGATTTTTAAGTGCATTTTTTTCTCATTCAAGGATGATGACACCATTGGAAGCAAGAGAAACAGCATCCTTCTCTGTAAACTGCCACTAAAACTCCCTTTCTCATCACCTCAGAACCTTTGCAGGATCTAGGCAATTTGGCTTGCTCAGGAGATAAGGAAAGGCAGTCTTCACAACTCAGGGTGACACAAATTACCTGCTGACTTGGATGTAAGTTATTTTACTCTAGGCTTAAATACAAGTTTTAAAAAATACCTTAAAATGTATTTGTATTCAGAAAGTCTTTGACTAAACAAATACATAAGATAAAAGTAATCTAATCATATAGTATATACTTTTTCTTCTTGACAGAGCTTCTATCAACCCTTTTTGATAACAGACCCCTTCCTTATTTTCCAGTCAAAATAGCAATGCCAATTTATAATAAAATCCTCAAGTAAAAATTATAAACACTAACTTGTTTCAGCTATTCCATGCTTCCTTCAGAACTGAGTGTTTTAATATAGAAATATATACCATTAGTATTCATTTCTGAAAATTGATCATGCTGATGATTTATATACAAATGGAAAGTATTTTAAACATAAAAAATGAATTGCTATCTCTCTCTCAATGCTGCACACAAGACCTTATCCTCTATTTTGTTTAAACAGAAGTGATGTTGAACATGGTGTTTGTTTGCAGTCTGCTCACCAGATGGCCTTGCTACTCAAATTCCCCCATTAACTAGCTGATTTGGGAAATCAGAGTCTGCTCACTTCTAATTTATTTCTGAGTTATTAAGCATGGGTTCCAGAAAATCCCTTGATAAAAGAAATTTGGTTCTAATTTTTCTTATCCTTAGTTCTTCATAAGGTAGGTACTCTGTAATAAGTAAATCTACAATTTTAAGCTATCACTATAGTCACAGGAAAAAAGTTAACTTTTTGGCTTTTCTGGTTTTACCTTTTCTGCTTGAACTGAAAACTCATTAAAATGACGACAAGGATTATAAAGGTGCATCAACGTGTAGCCTTACGCATTTATTAACCCTCCAAATGGGGCAAAAATCCTTTTTCCTTCAAGTGCACATGGAGATGATATATCTTTAAGGGCCCTATTAACACAAAGTTAGTAGCCTGTTCCCAAGCCAGTCATAGTGACTGGATTAGATTTCAGCAATCTATTTAGCCATAATCTAGAGAAGCTTTATGCACTTATAGGAAGAAGGAAAGCTAGAAATAGAAGAAAACTGCATTACTAAATATTTTTATCCAAGATTTCAAATTCCGGGCACAGGGATATAGAAAGGAGAGAGAAGGAAAGTAAAGAAAACAATATATTCATATATACATATATCAGCTCATGATTTGGTCTAGTTTAAAGAGAAAGAAATTATTACATTAGACATATTTTTTAAACATATATTTAAAGAAACAATAAGAGCTACCAGTTTACCTTGGGTGACTAATGGTGCACATTAAAACAAAAAATCCATTTTCTATTGATTTTACAATTACACTTATAATTTTTTTACCTTGTTTATAAGATGCCAAAACCATATTCTCATCTTCAACTTCAAAAACTGTGTCCACATCTATCTGTCTTTGGATTAAAATGGCCTTCAATTTTCCGAAGTCATTTGACTTTAGAGCCTCAAGGAAATTTTTCTTAACTAACTTGGCAGCTGCAGATTTCGTGATAGGGGCAGCCGTGCCGTCCATCCTTCCTGTCTCTCTGGAAGCTTTGTTGTGCTTTATCAGGCAAGCAGCACCAACCAAACAGGCACATGCTAGAGAGCCCACAAACTCTCAGCTAATTTTATCCCAAAGTTATGCTGATCCGTTCTATTTATATAGGGATCATTTCAAACTTCAAAATATCCTTCTTGGCTGTTACTGCACTCTCAGGCCTTTTAAACTGGTGCTATACTAATTCATTGAATAACAAGTGTCAATATGAAGGAAAATCCTGGCAATATATTTCAGAGACTGAAATGTCATCATTATTTCTTGTACAATCAGAGTAATAGTGTAAGATTTAAAAGCTCTTAATGCTTTTTCCTCCCTTTGTAAAAACATCTGGTGCCCAACTGGAGATTCAATGATTAACCAATAGCCACAAATAAAAATTTATTACAGTTGCTGATAGATGTGCTTCTGAAAACCTATAATAATTTCGCAATATGAGCCTGCAAAATCAAGCATGGTCATACACATTTGAAAGCAAACAGAAGGTTATCAAGTGCCACAGACTTTAAAAATTCCAACATCATGCAAGAAAGCCTGGGTAGGGTAATGATGGTAGGGTTCTATTTTAGGTAGAAAGAGACAAAGCCGCTAAATGCAATGAGTGAGTAAACTTTATTTAATCTTGTATTTTTAAAAAATCAGTTAGAAAAGATTATCTTGGTGTGGTTGTGGGACTATATGGACTAGATGTTACTTGATAATAGAGTTAGTGCTAATTTTTTAAGGTGTGGTAGAAGTATTGCGGTTATGTAGAAGAATATTCTTATTTTTAAGGGATAAACTGTCATGTTGTCTAAAGATTCTTATCAAATAATTCAGAAGTATAAAATTAAATGCATATATATGTATATATACACACATACATATGTGCATAGATGCATTTGTGAGCAAGTGAATGAGTGTGTAAATAGAGACAGAAAAAGCAAAAGTGGCAAAAATTAAGAGTTGGCAAATCTAATGAGAGACTTAAGATGACCATGATTTGTTTTTTTACTATTATATAATAAAATTATATATTTCAGATACTGTTATATTATTTCAACGTTTCTATGAGTTTGAAAATTTTCCAAACATAGAGAAAAACACTCAATTTTTAAATGTATGCATCACTACAAATTAGAAACATTATGATAGTGTTAATCTGAACACAAAGAAATTACATTTTATATATTGTCTGTGGGAGTCAGAACTGGTGTAAACTTTCTATAGTATAATTAGTGACATAAATTTTTAAAAATTTAAAAAGGTAATAGTATTCACTTCTTAGAATTTGTGTATAAGTATATAAATATGGATGCAAATCATAACATGATATTTTTACTTATTTCATTGATGTACAACATAAATGTAAGAAAGTAGAAAGTGACAAGTCATAAGTGTGTTGAGTTTTTCAAAATGAACACACCCCTGTAGCCAACCCTCAGGTTCAACCACAAAATATTTCAGGTACACTTGAAACCCCCTTTATGTCACCTTCCACTCACCTGACCCCCTAGAACAACCATTATCTTGACTTCTAGTACTGTAGATCAGCTTTGCTTTTTTAACATTTAAAATTTCTGTTAATATTCTTAATTTTAAATCTTCAGCAGATAAAATTTCAAGCTTTACACGCTGTAAATCATTTGTCCTGAAAAAGCAGATGGACAGATTAATAAAAATGTATATATGGATGATTGTATTGTTAATAATAGTAAAAAATACAGAAGCAATATAAGTGACCAACAGTAAAAACTCTGATAAATTATGGCGTATCCATATAATGGAATATTTTTAGGTCATTATGACTAGATAGATATTTATTTTAAAATATCTATGAGATAACAATTTATAAAATAATAAATGTAGCATAAATATCTTTAAAAATATCTATATTTATATAGTATATTAATATATATTTGTACATACTAATATAATTTGTATAGGAGAAGGCAATGGCAACCCACTCCAGCACTCTTGCCTGGAAAATCCCATGGATGGAGGAGCCTGGTAGGCTGCAGTCCACGGGGTCGCACAGAGTTGGACACGACTCTAGCAACTTAGCAGCAGCAGCAGCATAGAATTTGTATATATGTATATAAAAATGTGTACTAAATGCACACACGGGAAGAAAACTCTGTGTGCATGCATCATTTTCCAAGTATCATTGGCTTTTATCTCCTAGTGCTAAAATTACACCTGTTTCTTCTTTATCTGTTTATTTTCTGAAGTCATCTACAATGAGCATAACTTGCATTTGTGATAAAATGTGTTTCTGTACTGAACATATGAATAACAATAACTTGGTAATTCAGAGTAACCGCAGAATTATAGATTCCATAAAGTAGGGAACAAAATCGTTCTTCTGCCCTGAGTGCCCACCATGGGTGAATAAATGAATAAAGAGTTATTCGCTGATTGTTTACAATGTCCTTAGCACTATGCTTGGTTGCAAACATGAAACTGTACCTTTTATGTCCTCAGAGGTGACTCAAGTAGAATTACAGTAATTCTTGTTTGATATTTGTTGCTGTTGTTCAGTCGCTCAGTCATGTCCAATTCTGCAACCCCATGGGCCACAGCACGCCAGGGTTCTCTGTCCTTAACTATCTCCAAGGGGTTGCTCAAACCTGTGTGCATTGAGTCTGTGATGCCATCCAATCATCTTGTCTTCTATCATCCTCTTCTCCTCCTACCTTCAATCTTTCCCAGCATCAGGGTCTTTTCCAATGAGTCAGTTCTTCACATCAAGTGGTCAAAGTATTGGAGTTTCAGCTTCAGCATCAGTCCTTCCAATGAACACCCAGGACTGATCTCCTTTAGGATGGACTAGTTGGATCTCCTTGCAGTCCAAGGGACTCTCAAGAGTCTTCTCCAACACCACAGCTCAAAAGCATCAATTCTTCGGTGCTCAGCTTTCTTTGTAGTCCAATTCTCACATCCATACACGACTACTGGACTTCCCTGGTGGCTCAGATGGTAAAGCGTCTGTCTACAATGCGGGAGTACCCGGGTTCGATCCCTGGGTCGGGAAGATCCCCTGGGGAAGGAAATGGCAATCCACTCCAGTACTATTGCCTGGAAAATCCCATGGACAGAGGAGCCTGGAAGGCTACAGAGGCTACAGTCCACGGGGTCACAGTCGGACACGACTGAGCGACTTCACTTTCACTTTCATACATGACCACTGGAAAAATCATAGGTCGGCCTATATGGACCTTTGTTGGCAAAGTAATGTCTCTGCTTTTTAATACACCATCTAGGTTTGTCATAGCTTTTCTTCCAAGAAACAAGCATCTTTTAATTTCATGGCTGCAGTCGCCATCTGCAGTGATTTTAGAACCCAAGAAAATAAAGTCTTTCACTGTTTCCATTGTTTACCCATCTATTTGCCATGAAATGATGAAACTCCAGTACTTTGGCCACCTCATGCAAAGAGTTGACTCATTGCAAAAGACTCTGATGCTGGGAGGGATTGGGGACAGGAGGAGAAGGGGACGACAGACGATGAGATGGCTGGATGGCATCACCGACTCGATGGACGTGAATCTGAGTGAACTCCGGGAGTTGGTGATGTTCAGGGAGGCCTGGTGTGCTGCGATTCATGGGGTCACAAAGAGTCGGACACGACTGAGCGACTGAACTGAACTGAACTGATGGGACTGGATCTTCGTTTTTTGAATGTTGAGTTTTAAGCCAGTTTTCTTCACTCTCCTCTTTTAGCTTCATCAAAAGGCTCTTTCAGTTCAGTTTAGTCGCTCAGTTGTGTCCGACTCTTTGCGACCCCATGAATTGCAGCACGACAGCCCTCCCTGTCCATCACTAACTCCCGGAGTTCACTCAGACTCACGTCCATCGAGTCGGTGATGCCATCCAGCCATCTCATCCTCTGTCGTCCCCTTCTCCTCCTGCCCCCAATCCCTCCCAGCATCAGAGTCTTTTCCAATGAGTCAACTCTTCACATGAGGTAGCCAAAGTACCAGAGTTTCAGCTTTAGCATAATTTCTTCCAAAGAACACCCAGGACTGATCTCCTTTAGAATGGACTGGTTGGATCTCCTTGCAGTCCAAGGGACTTTCAAGAGTCTTCTCCAACACCACAGTTCAAAAGCATCAATTCTTCAGTGCTCAGCCTTCTTCACAGTCCAACTCTCACATCCATACATGACCACTAGAAAAACCATAGCCTTGACTAGACGGACCTTAGTCAGCAAAGTAATGTCTCTGCTTTTGAATATACTGTCTAGGTTGGTCATAACTTTTCTTCCAAGGAGTAAGCGTCTTTTAATTTCATGGCTGCAGTCACCACCTGCAGTGATTTTGGAGCCCCCAAAAATAAAGTCTGACACTGTTTCTACTGTTTCCCCATCTATTTCCCATGAAGCGATGGGACCAGATGCCATGATCATCATTTTCTGAATGTTGAGCTTTAAGCTTTAGTTCCTCTTTATTCCTGCCATAAGGGTGATGTTATCTCCATATCCGGGGTTACTGACATTTCTCCTGGCAATCTTGATTCCGACTTGTGTTTCATCTAGCCCAGCAATTTGGATGATGTACTCTGCCTATCAGTTCAATAAGCAGGGTGATAACACACAGGCTTGATGTACTCATTTCTCAATTTCAAACCAGTCTTTTATTCCATGTCTGGTTCTAACTGTTGCTTCCTGACTTGCATACAGATTTCTTAGGAGGTAGGTCTGGTGGTCTGGTATTCCCATCTCTTTAAGAATTTTCCATAGTATGTTGTGATCCACACAGTCAAAGGCTTTGGCATAGTCAATGAAGCAGGTGTTTTTCTGAAATTCTCTTGCTTTTTCTAGATCCAATAGATGCTGGCAATTTGATCTTTGGTTCCTCTGCCTTTTCTAAATCCAGCTTGAACATCTGGAATTTCTTGGTTCACATACTGTTGATGCCTCGCTTGGGGAATTTTGAGCATTACTTTGCTAGTGTGTGAGATGAGTGTAATTGTGTGGTAGTTTGAACATTTTTTGTCATTGCCTTTCTTTGGGATTGGAGTGAAAACTGACCTTTTCCAGTCCTGTGACCACTGCTGAGTTTTCCAAATTTGCTGACATATTGAGTTAGCACCTTAACAGCATCAACTTTTAGGATTTGAAATAGCTCAACTGGAATTCCATCACCTTCACTAGTTTTGTTTGTAGTGATGCTTCCTAAGGCCCACTTGACTTCACATTCCAAGATGTCTGGCTCTGGTCCAGTGATCACACCATCGTGGTTATCTGGGTCATTTAAGATCTCTTTTGTGTAGTTCTGTGTATTCTTTCAACCTCTTCTTAATATCTTCTGCTTGTTAGGTCCACATCATTTCTGTCCTTTATTGAGCCCATCTTCCCTTGTTATCTCTAATTTTCTCGAAGAGATCTCTAGACTTTCCCATTCCATTGCTTTCCTCTATTTCTTTGCATTGACCGCTGAGGAAGGCTTTCTTATCTCTCCTTGCTATTATTTGGAACTCTGCATTCAAATGGGTATATCTTTCCTTTTCTCCTTTGCATTTCACAGCTATTTCTGTTTTTTTGTTTTTTCCTCAGTTATTTGTATGGCCTCCTCAGACAGCCATTTTGCCTTTTTGCATTTCTTTTTCTTGGGGATGGTTTTGATCACTGTCTCCTGCACAGTGTTATGAACCTCCATCCATAGTTCTTCAGGCACTCTATCAGATCTAATCCCTTGAACCTATTTTTCACTTTCATTGTATAAAGGATCTGATTTAAGTCATACCTTAATGGCCCAGTGGTTTTCTCTACTTTTTTCAATTTAAGTCTAAATTTTGCAATAAGGAGGTCATGATCTGAGCCACAGTCAGCTCCCAGTCTTGTTTTTGCTGACTGTATAGAGCTTCTCCATCTTTGGCTGCAAAGAATATAATCAATATAATCAGTAATGATTTCAGTATTGACCATCTGGTGATGTCCACGTGTAGAGTTTTCTCTTGTGTTGTGGGAAGAGGGTGTTTGCTATGACCAGTGCCTTCTCTTGGCAAAACTCTATTAGTCTTTGCCCTGCTTCATTCTGTACTCCAAGGCCAAATTTTCCTGTTACTCCAAGTGTTTCTTGACTTCCTACTTTTGCATTTCAGTCCCCAATGATGAAACGGACATCTTTTTTGGGTGTTAGTTCTAGAAGGTCATATAGGTCTTCATAGAACTGTTCAACGTCAGCTTCTTCAGCATTAGTGGTTGGGGCATTGACTTGAATTAATGTGATCTTGAATGGTTTGCCTTGGCAACAGAGATCATTCTGTCGTTTTTGAGATTGTATTCAAGTACTGTATTTTGGACTCTTTTGTTGACTATGAGGGCTACTCCAATTCTTCAAAGGGATTCTTGCCCACAGTAGTAGATATAATGGTCATCTGATTGATATGCTTTATCCCTTTTTAACAAACTAAGAGAAAAAAAAAAAAAGCATGCCCAGTAGACAAAACAGAGACATAGAGTTTTACATATCCTCCAATAAGGAGGATAATTATTCCCTGGTGGTTCAGACAGTAAAGAATCCGTCTGCAATGTTGGAGACCTGGATTCAATCCCCGGGTTGTCAAGATCCGCTGGAGGAGGGCATGGCAACCCACTCCAGTATTCTTGCCTGGAGAATCTCCAGACAGAGGAGCCTGGTGGGTTACAGACCATGTGGTCGCAAAGAAGCTGACACAACTGAGTGACTAAGCACAGCACAGCACATATATATGTATGGCTGAGTCCCTTTGTTGTCCATCTGAGACTACCACAGCATTGTTAACTGGGTATCCTTCGGTGTAAAATAAAAAGTTTTTTAAGAAAGATAATAAAAATTCAGACTACCTAAAATTAAGACTGATTTTCACAATCAGAAGAGGCAGGAGCTTCTTTACACTTCATCTTGAAAAATAAAAGCAAAAATAATAGGAAAGCTTTTTCTCTTCTAATATTTAACAACATTTATATTGACAATTCATAGAACCACAAAATTCAATGTTCACTATTTCTAAGATAATTTTTCTAATTCAATTTCATAAACACATGAAGCAATATCTTTTACCTTTTGAGAGACTTCTGTCAAACTAACATAAAAAGAATCATATTTATAAACATGTTAAAGAGCCTTTAGAAGTTTTGCCAAGTGCTTTTCTTCATCCTTTGATAGTGCAATGACATTTAAAGTCAATGCCTGGAGTTCCCTCTAAAACACCAATCAAATCCTCTGCTTTCAAACTTTTTTTGTTCAATTGTCAACAGGAATAACAGATGGTTTTGTTCATGATTTGGACAGTTTTCCAATGCTTTTACCAACCTCATGAAATCTTAGCTGATATGCAAAATTTGCAGTTTCACTTTGTGACAGACATCAGGTAATCCAAGTGAGATCAAGTCTCAACAGTCAAGGATACGTTCTCATATTTGAGTTTGCTTCCTTGTGACCCAAGGGACTAAGATAATGGATGATCATTTAATAAGCTCCATAATTCTTAATAAAGATTTAAATATAACCTTAAGATTACTAATTTTACTGTTTTTTGCTTTCAAGGATGTAAAAGTAAATTGAGAGGGAGGGAGGCAAGTATCACTGAATATTGAGAAGAAAGTGCTAGATAATACACAATTAAATCTCTCATCGTGCTTCACAAAGCAATTCATCCATTACTGGAAAGTTAAGGGTTTCCTTGGTTGCTCAGTGGTAAAGAAACTGCCTGCTAATAACAGGAGACATGGGTTCGATCCTTGGTCTGGGAAGATCCGAATGCCGTGGAGCAACTAAGCCCAAGCACCAGAGCTACTGAACCTGTGCTCTAAGCTGGTGAACCACAACTACTGAGCCCGTGGGCCACAACTACTGCAGCCCACACACCCTAGAGCGCATGTGCCCCAAGAGAAGCTGCTGTCACAAGAAGCCCGTGCACTGCAACTCGAGAGCAGCCCCTGCTCACCTCTGCTTGCCACAACTAGAGAGAAGTCTGCACAGTGACACAGACCCAGCAAGGCCAAAAGTAAATACATAAATATTTTTTAAACTTTGCTGGGAAAAAAAAAAAGTTAAAGTCAGAGGCTTCTTTGTTATCTTGAGTCCAAAACTGCCTATACATAATTTCTTCCCATTAGGTCTCACTATGAACATGCAACCGTACATTTGTTCCTGACTCTTTCTAATATTTGAAAATAGCATTTTCTCTCATTAATCACTTTTTCCTCAAGAAGTGTCAACTGTTCCTTATTTGGGGGTGATTTTCAGAATTCTCTGGCCCTGCCTGTTTTCTTCTGGATCCTCTCTAGTTGATTGATAAATGCCCCTCTTAAATTTTGGTGCCTAACATGGAACGTCATGTTCCTAGAGGGAGCTGAAAATGAGGGATTCTGATGGATGACACCAGGGACACTCCGCTTTTGTGGAAATTGTACTTGGATTCTTAGAGGGCACTTTGCAAGCCTGGTTTGTGTTACAGTTCTAATTCCTTCAACAAATACCTACTCAGAACCTACCAGTGAACAAAATAAAATCCACACCCATGTGGAATTAGGCTGATGGATTCAACTAGTAGTGGAAGTCCCCAGATCTTTCCAATCTCCTGTATACTAGAAAATGTCACAAAGTTGTAATTCACTGAATTTCATACAGAAATAGTATAGTTTGTTTAAACCTGATTAATTGATCTGGTCCCCCTTATAGGTTTCCAACTAATTTAGTGGTAAAGGGAAGGACAACTTAATTTTAGTCCAAACTGATATGCTTGGTCTGATCCAAATATTTAGCAGTTTCTTTAGGTAAATCCTCAGTCTCTTTGGATAGAGTTCTCTATCTTTATTTCCCTCTAAAATGGTTATTTTTAATATGATTTTCCCTCTGAAAATATGAGGTATTATAGGAGCAATACTAATTCAAAGTGCTAATTCAACATACTGATATTTAGCACCCAGTATCAATTAGAAGAGTCTTTGGCCATAAACAACCAGTATGATTAGACCCATGTATATCAGGTGAATATCAGTTAGGGGTAGGAATAGAGCTATTATGACCTCATAAGAGGAGAGGGGTGTCCTCAGATGAACTCATTCTCCTCTAGAAACCCCCATCTCCATCTCCACAGCAGAGTGACTGCTCTAAATTGGTCTTGTCTGGGTGTATCAGGTTTCTGCCTTCTACCACTGGAGCACATGATCCTGGCCATTTACCTTCAATCTTTGACCTGAAGCAGCCCAGCCCTGGGCTTCCCTGGGGGCTCAGAGGGTAAAGCGTCTGCCTGCAATGTGGGAGACTCAGGTTCAATGCCTTGGTAGGGAAGATCCCCTGGAGAAGGCAATGGCAACCTACTCCGGTACTCTTGCCTGGAAAATCCCATGGACAGAGGAGCCTGGTAGGCTACAGTCCATGGGGTCGCAAAAAGTTGGACACGACTGAGAGACTTCACTTTTACTTTCACTTTCAACCCAGCCCTGGGGCCTACGGGCTCTACAGTAGGGTTAATGGCAACTCCAAGAGGACTTACATCAAGGGGCGTCTTCCAGGTGCTGCTGCCAGCGCCCCCCATCCGAGGGGCGAGCCACTACTGACCCCCGCCTCCACAGGAAACCCTCCAGCACTACAAGGGAGGTCTGGTTCTTCTGTGAGGTCACTGCTCCTTTCCTCTGGGTCTCGGTGCATGCAAGATTTTGTTTGTGCTCTCCAAGAGTGGAGTCTTTGTTTCCACCAGTCCTGTAATTAAATCCCACTGGCCTTCAAGGTCAGATTCCCTGGGGATTCCCAGTGCCTTTGCCAGATCCCTAGGCTGGGAAGCCTGACGTAGGGTTTAGAACTGTCACAACAGTGGGAGAACTTCTTTGTGGGTCAGTCTGTGGGTCACCCACCCCGTGGGTAAGGGGATTGGATTTGATTGTGATTGTGCCCCTCCCATGCAGACTGTGTCTTGCTGCATGCAGCTTTTTCTTTGTCTTTGTATATGAGGTCTCTCTTTTTGTGGGTTCCAGCATCCTCCCGTCTATGTATGAGATTTTGAGATTTTGGAAGGCATGAGCACACATCTTTCTACTCTGTCATCTTCCATTTGCCTCCCACCTCGAAGTCTTCAAACAGCACAACCTCTGGCCACGTTTGTCCAATGTATGCTTGAAACTTTGTGTCCTCTCTCCAAGCACACTGCCACCTCTCGCACTTCATACAGAGACCAAGAAGAACCGGCAGCTTTCTATGGCCACCTTTTTGGGGCCAGAATGGACATGGACCTAAGTCCATGAGAGCTGGGCTTCTCCAAGGGGTCTATGCTCTCCCTGAAGCTGGGCCACTGAGCTCAGTGTCCTCAGATCTCTTCAGGCAGATCTCCTTTCCAAGCCTCCTCCCCTCTCCATGGCTCCACTAACATTCAACCCTGAAAGAAGTATGTGAGTAGGGATGAGAAGGTGGCACCTAACCCCCTAGTCCACCTATATCTCCTCTCCAAATCCCTCAAAAGACTTCTAGCCTTCCTGACTACAAGGGTCCAGTTTGGGACTTCTTACTTCCTCTTTATCTCCCTAGGTCAGCAAGCTTGCTGACTCCCCTCCTTAGGTGGAAGAGCTGTCATCTTTGCCTTGTGGAAGAAATTTTGGATCCTGAATCATTTGAATATGGTCCTTGATAGACTAAAGAAGGAGATACAGTGATTTGGGGGGGGGGATTCTTCATTTTCTTAAAGCCTGATTTTCATAACCATTGCTTTTCTAAAAGTCAGGATTGAGATTTAGACCTGATCAAAGGCCAATATGTCCTAGGTATTCTCACACTTTCTTTCCTTGGGTTGACAGACCTTAAGACTTGGCCCTGAAGGTTACCAAGTACACCACTTGAGAATGAAAATTAAAAGCATTGATTTAATATTTGGAAACAAATATATAATTCTGACAGAAAGAAAGGACTACACCTTTTCCCACAGATACTATTTCGGTCCCATCTGGTAGCTATAAAAATAAATGTAAATTCTGCAGAAAATTTTCATGAAGAAGTGTACAAAATTGAGAAAGTCATCTGGACTATTGTGCTAAAAAGATCAATTATTGACCAATTTATCTGAGCAGCAGAGGATAAAACTAAGCAATTACTATTTGTACTCACAAAACAAATAGCAGCTTAATTAAAATGCCCATCAAGGTAATTAATGTGACCAATGCTAATGAAACACATTTCTGAAATTTCCACATCATCCCGACCACTGCTTCAAACCACCATCTTTCTAAGCCTCAGGAGGCCAAACTACACAGACACCATATTTCACCCTGTCTAGTCAGGCCCGTCAGAAATGCCTTTATCCTCAGCTCTTAAAAATAAAAATTCTCCACCCCATAGGAAGAGTTTTTCACTAGTGTTTCACAACATGCTCAGGACAGTGTCCTCTGTTCTTGGAGCAAAATGAAGAACCTTCTAACAAGGTGATGACTTCGTGGCAAGTGACTTGGAAGACGCTCTTGTACTCTCCGGGGACCTAGGGAGAGGCAGCAGGCACAGAAGCCCAGCGGCTTGTTTTCTACATGTCTGTGTACAGCACAGCCTGACCACTTGGTGTACCTTCTCTGAAACACAAATAGCTCCTTGGTCCCCGAAGGCATTAAAACATGAATTTGATGCTACCAAGCCAGCAAAAAGCAGCCATAGAGAGGAAATCAGAGGCCGAGACTTCTAAAATACACCTACAGAAGCCAAAGTTTCTGTGCAAATAGAACCCCTTGGGTCTCCCTGACTTTTCTAGGCAGATAAGTTAGGATGTCCTTGCCGTCAGCTCACAAAAACTGTTGATAAGGTGGTTTGACATGCTTTTCTTCTTAGCTGCTGCCCTTAAGACTACCATGTAGTATCTTACTAATTATGTGTCATCTCGTTTTGTTTGCACCATTTTCTCTGGCGGCTTGGATGATAAAGACCCCACCTACAATGCAGGAGACCCAGGTTCGATCCCTGGATCAGGAAGATCCCCTGGAGAAGGAAATGGCTACCCACTCCAGTACTCTTGTCTGGAGAATCCCAAGGACAGAGGAGCCTGATAGGCTATACAGCCCATGAGGTTACAAAGCAACTGTTTGCTACTGTGTCATATACGTTAGTGTTAATGTCTTGTATAAAGATTCCTTTGGCTACAGGTAATGCCAACAACTGAAACTGACAGATAAAAAACAGATGGACTGGTTTACAGAATGGACAATTCCAGCTGTAGCACAGGTTTCAGGAGAGCTCTGAACCAGGGATTCATAAACTCAACAGGGCACTTTCTGGTACCGTTGGTAGTGTGATTATAATTAGCATTATTATTTCTTACTTAAAGATTAGGAAAACTAAGAATTCAAGGACTGTGAGTGAATCATACAAGGCCAAATGACAAGTAAGTGACAGACCCAAGATTCAAACCTATATCTTGAGACTACAAACCAAATGTTGCTGTTAGATCAAAGGCTTTTTATACTGTTTTGTTTAGGCTAATAAAAGGCATTGTATTATGATCATCAAATAACCTATCAGAAAAAAAACCTTAATTTATCCCTTCATTCAAATAAATATTTATTAGGAACTTACTATGGGCCAGACTGGAGAAGGGAATGGCACCCTACTCCAGTATTCTTGCCTAGAGAGTTCCATGGACAGAGGAGCCTGGCAGGCTACAGTCCATGGGATTGCATTGAGTAACATATGACTCAGCAACTAACACACACACACACACAGGCCAGGAACTATATTAGTCATCTTTTGCTGCTAACAAATAGGCCAAAAATGCATTACCTTAAGGCAATAATAATCACATATTATCTCTCATGGTTTCTGTGGGTCAGGAATTCAGATAAGACACTCCAGGGAAGGGAAAGGTTGTCTCTGCTACGTGATATTTGAGACCTCTGCTGAAAGACTCAAAGGCTAAATGTTAAAAGGCTCCCTTTTAAAATGGTTCGGTCACTTGGCTAACAAGCTGGTACTGGCAACTTGGTTTCTGGGCTGCTTGAACATCCTCAGGACATGGCAGCTGGCTTTCCCCAGAATGAACAACCCATGAGAAAAAGTTGGAAGCTGCAATGCCTTTCATTACCTGACTTAGGAACTCATTTACCACTAGTTCCACCCCATTCTTGGCCACAGTGAGCATCCCTGATTCAATGTGAAATGAGGGTAAAAGAAGGCACAGGGAACTTACACAGTGGGCTAGTGATTAGAATTCCAGCTACCACTGAGGTGGCCCAGGTTCAATCCCTGGTCAGGGAAGATCTCACAAGCTGCATGGCGCACCACAAAAATGTTAAAAGAAAGAAAAAGAAAGACATGAATATCAGAAAAAGAGAGTCATGGTGGTTCACCTTAGCAACTGCTGGTGCTCTTCTTGTGCACTGTAAATACATGAAGACAATCCCTACCTTTATGGAGCGTCTATACTAGTGAAGGGATCATGGAGCGACCAGAGAATTTGAAGAACAGGCAGGAGAAAACACAGCGTGTCAGGTGGTAATACACGCCCCATGATTGTGTTCTCAGTCGCTCAGTCGTGTCCGACTCTTTGCGACCCCATGGACTGTAGCCTGCCAGGCTCCTCTGTCCATGGGACTTCCCAGACAAGAAACTGGAGTGGGTTGCCACTTCCTTCTCCAGAGGATCTTTCTGACCCAGGGATCAAACCTGCATTTCTCGCATTGGCAGGTGGATTCTTTACCACTGAGTCACCTGGGAAGCCCATAATAGAAATTAATAGACTAGGTAAAGTCTATGATCCCAAGCAGCCCTGTTAAGTCACCCACATACAGACCAGGAAAAAGTTATGTTCTTCAGAATGAGTAAATGAAAAAAAAAGCATCCTCCACTTCCAGGCTAGTCCTGAGAAGGTGTTAGGGCCCTGGAAAGCATTGCGGTTTCAAAGACACAATCAGAGGAGCACTCACTTCCCCTGAGCAAAAACTTGAAGGGAGAGTGAGAGCAAAGCATGTTGATATCTAGGGGAAGAGCCATCTAGGTCACGGGAGCAGGAGGTTCTAATGCCCCAAGATAAGGAAAAGGAGGTGACTCGAAAAGGCCTTCCTCATTCAGACGCCTCTGTTATTGTTCAGTTGCTAAGTCGTGTCCGACTCTTTGTGACCCCATGGAGTACAGCCAGGCTTCCTTGTCCTTCACTGCCTCCCAGATTTTGCTCAGCTTCCTCTACCTATTTTCAGACTTTTTTTTTTCCATTTTTCTATACACTTCACTTTCTACTATAAAGGGAATAATTAACCAGTCTATGAATCTATGTCTGTCTGTAGCTTTTCCTCCTGACTTTTCATTTTGGAAAGTGGGTTTGGATGAGTGTTACCGTGCTATCAAAGTACAGACAAGTGTAACCCAAGTGTAGGTCACTCAACTCATGATATATATTCTACCCTAAATGTTTGTTTTTAAACTGGTTGGAAGTCATAAAATATTTCCCTATTGGAATAGAGTATAACAGTAGGGAGAGCTCATTGCTCAAAAGCCCAAATGTAACTGAACTAAAGAACTATTAATAAAAGCTCAATAAATCTTAACAGTGGAACTGATGGTTATCTGTTTATTTCATTTCTTATACTTCTTGAACCCAAGTCCAGTTCTCTCTAAGTTAAGCCTAGAATAGCATTTTTGTATTTCTGAGTGTCTGGCTTGATAGTAAGTTCTCAAAAATGGCTTATCATTGATGATATTATAGTTTTATATTTTCCATAAGTAAGCAAAAAAGTACACATTTTATTTGTGGATATTCAATACTGAAGGTAGCACAAGTGGTAAAGAATCTGCCTGCCAGTGCAAGAGACACAGGAGACACAGGTTCGATCCCTGGGTTGGGAAGATCCCCTAGAGGAGGAAATGGCAATCCACTCCAGGATTCTTGCCTGGAGAATCCCATGGATAGAGGAGCCTGGCGGGCTACAGTCCATGGGGTCACAAAGAGTCAGACACAACTGAGCAACTAAGCAAACAAGTATTCAGTATTGAAGTGGAGCAAACACAAAAGCTTTTCAAACCAGACTGGGGCTTCAAGTCTCTATTCTCCAAGGTCCCTGTACCACCCCTGATGTTGGAACACGGCAGTGTGTTTACAAAAGAAACCTAGCAAACTCGTGCCATTACAGCTTGACTTCTACAATGACGCAGATCAAGTCTGTGTGCTAAGCATATTATTTCATAAGGACAATTCCCATGGTGGTAATACTCAAAGCAAACATAGAAACATGCTCTGTACATTGGAAAGCATTCCAGAAGCATCACAGGATTCCTGTTGCTGCTGCTCTTCATGTCAATGTGAGCTAACAGAACATCACAACTCTCCCAAGAAAGGAAACTCTCCTGAGTAACTCCTGGTGTGTTACTGCAAAAGAGCACTGGACTGGGGAACCTAGTTGTGTTCCTAGCTCTGGTGATCACTAGCTGTGCATTTTGGATAATTTGAAATGCCTCTCAATGACTCGATTTCCTCTAAATCAAAATGAGATCTACTAGACAGTTTTTCCTTTTTTTCTCTCTCATTGAATATGGTGTCTTCTGGATATTGGCAAAGCTTGACAGTGTTTCACAAGGGCAGAAGTCCTTGCCACATTTTCTGAATGGGGTCCCCATTGCCTTTGCCCACAGAGGGTCACCTTCCATCTTCAACCAGTTGGGGGCGCTAGAAGAACTCATAAAATCCTTTCAGTCCTAAAATTCTGCACGTCTATACTCTTGGAGGAATTACAAAGTGGAAGCATGTGTTTAGCATAAAATCTGTTTCTAAAAAACCCACAAATGGCTGAAGTGATTTCTCTGTAAACAATAAGGGCCCAAATACTTCTCAAGCACATCCTCTCTTAGGACTTTATTTGTGGCTGGGTATCCCTCTGACTAACCTATACAGTGTATGACAAAGCGGAGACATAGCTGACAAAAGTCCATACAGTCAAAGCTATGGTTTTTCCAGTAGTCATGTATGGATGTGAGAGCTGGACCATAAAGAAGGCTGAGTGCCGAAGAACTGATGCTTTTGAACTGTGGTGTTGGAGAAGACTCTTGAGAGTCCTTGGACTGCAAGGAGATCAAACCAGTCAGTTCTAAAGAAAATCAACCCTGAATATTCATTGGAAGGACTGATGCTGAAGCTCCAATACTTTGGCCACCTGATGCAAAGGGCTGACTCACTGGAAAAGACCCTGA
Organism: Oryx dammah; assembly: GCF_014754425.2. Taxonomy (NCBI): domain Eukaryota; kingdom Metazoa; phylum Chordata; class Mammalia; order Artiodactyla; family Bovidae; genus Oryx; species Oryx dammah. The sequence continues at coordinate 13,219,198 of NW_024070202.1, read as the reverse complement.
TGCTGGGAAAGGTTGAGGGCAGGAGGAGAAGGGGACAACAGAGGATGAGATGGCTGGATGGCATCACCGACTCAATGGACACGGGTCTGAGCAAGCTCTGGGAGTTAGTGATGGACAGGGAAGCCTGGAGTGCTGCAATTCACGGGGTCGCCAAGAGTCGGACACGACTGAGCGACTGAACCGAACTGATCCCTCTCTTTGGAATGCTGAGGCCATTCTTTAGCCACTACTGCATACTCGGAATTGATACCAGTGAAAAAACCAGCTGTCTTTCATGTGAAAGTATTTAGGCTGAATTTTAAGTGAATCACTCGGAGCTCTTCTGGAGCTTCTTGGTTGCTGGCACCATACACTGTTCTCATCTGTTTTCTCTCTTAATGGGTGGTGGATGACAGAACGGCCGTATTGATGCAAGCAATAACCAAGCTCTGTTCCACCTGAATTTTGACAGACCATACATTTAATGTCATCGTTGACTGTGAAATAAAAGGTTTCTTGAGACGAAACATCCCTGAGACACAGGGTGGCAATAACTCTGTGCTCTGGATCTCCTGGCAACTGGCCTGCATTTACACGCCCTTCCAACATGGTTCAAATGCCAACCCCAGCTTGTATTTCCATCCTTCTTCCTGTTACACGCTTCATAAAATCAACTCAAGGGAACCGTTCACCACAATTTTGTTTCATCAGAATATTAACCTCACAATTGTACTCCAAGTAGCATTTGCATCCTCTTTTTACTTCTGACAAATTTACAAAGCAGGAGGTATAATTATGGAAGAAAACTGCCCTTCCCTTTTAGGTGTTAAAGACTGTTCTAAGCTGTTTTTTCTAACTTTCTGGAATGTCCTTTAAGACCTACAGCTCTTAGAAGCCAGTAAGCTGTTTACCAATTGCAAAGATTCTTCAGCTTTATGTTTGTGGGGATACTAAGCTGTGAATGTCCACAGAATGCATGAGAGCTGTTTGTGCCGGAGTGCTACTGAGCATAACACACAATCTCTGGCTTCCTACAGAGAAAATTATGCATGATGACTCATGCAAACAAAGCTTCAGTTACAGGATAACCATAGGAAAAATAATCTACCTACAGAAAAACGGCACTTATGCTTTTTAAAAAAACGTATTTACTTGTCAAGTTGAATCACAGAATTTTGAACTAGAAAATGGTTTTGACTTAAGTATACCAAACCTTCATGTTTAAAAAAAAAAAAAAAAGTACTGAGAGCAGACAGCTTGTGTGACTTGCCCAAGATTCCATAGTTAATCAGTGGTAAAGTGGAGCCAAACCTACTTTTTTTTTTTTTTTTGAAGTACTGGGACCAGAGAGCTTGTGTGACTTGCCCAAGATTCCATAGTTAATCAGTGGCAAAGTGGAGCCTCAGACTTAGTGTTAAGCTTCATCCTTTAGTTTTTAAACATGATACTCCCTCCCTACAGAGCTCCTTTTACATCTCCTTTCCCCAAAGGGTCTTTGTAGTGTGAGGGAAAAAAAAGGCAGTCACTTCAGTGCACACGAGAAAATTATCCTATTCTCTTTAAGGTGGACATATTTATGAAACCTTTACAAACTTGTAAAACAAGCAGTGTTCAATTATTATTTTGTATATGTGCTATTCTGTTGTGGTCACTAGGTACTCTGGGGATGCAAAAGCTGACACAGAGTTTGTCCTTTGGCAAATATTTTAAGAATGCTCTTTGAGAAAGGAATCCACAAATACAGCTTCAAAGAGCAAAGCACATGTAAAAGCTGCAAGCGTTTTTCTGGAGAGAAAATTAAAGCCATGCTGCTAGTTATCTTTTATTAGCTGTCTTTAACACACCAGGCCGCATGATGGCAGTGTTTCTCGGTAAATGATCTTGGAAAAACAACTGCAGTATCCTAGGGGAAAAAAAAATCTGAGCCAATGCAGATAAAATGTGATCTAGATTAAATCACAACTATAGATTAAAAATCGAGGGGGGGGCAGTTATCCACCTAAACCATATCTTTTATGATCATATTTTCCTACAATGAATTTCTCTGTTCAGAATTTGCCATGGGTACAGGACGTTATAGAATGAATTTCAAAATGTGAGTAGCTAACAAATAAATATAAACATCTAGGCAGGAGGAGAAGGGGATGACAGAGGATGAGACGGTTGGATGGCATCACCGACTCGATGAACATGAGTTTGAGCAAGCTCCGGGAGTTGGTGATGGACAGGGAAGCCTGGCGTGCTGCGCTCCATGGGGTCGCAAAGAGTCAGACACGACTGAGCGACTGAACCGACTGAAACGCTGTTTGGAGGGGAAGGGCAGTTGTGCATTTACTGTTTGTTTTCATTGCAGTGGTGATAAGAAGAGCACTTAGAATAATAAACTAAATATGCTTTATACCTTGTGTCATTAGCTTCTTTGTAAATCATTATTGTCTTACAAGACTACTGTGTTAGGGTGTGGGAAAGCAAAGCAAGCTTGCTTCTCATGCTCACGATTTTCCTCTTAGGCAGAAAATATTCCGTATAAGATGAGAGCGAGATTTCCTGAGTCTCTTCTAAAAAGGCGTGAAGCCACAGATGGAGGTTAAAGCAGCAGCTACTGTCAGTCAAGGCCCCAGGCAATTCTGTGAAATCAAAAATTTGTTCCCGTTTCTCAGTTCCGTCCTTTCTCCTGTCTCTTAGGCTGCGCCTTGATAGCGCCAGGGGGTAAAAGAGCAAGGCTTGTTCTCTAGATCTTTCTTCTATTTCTTGATCCTTCTAGGTGGATTTTGTATTTTAAACACAGGCTGTGAAGTTTCTATAAATCTTATAAGAACGAATGTCAGCCACCTACAAAGGAATATTTGGGGACAGACATGCAATGTACACCTAACTCATTCAGCTAACAGACTTAGCCGGAAACTGTCAGATGACTCTCCAGGCTTGCCTGGCAGTTCTGCCACCACATACCACGATTCAACAGCTATTCTCAGAGTTATTATTTATGTGTCTGACACTCTGGCAGGCGTGGCCACAAGGTGAGTAGGAGGACAATGTCTCCTGCATTGCAAGCAGACGCTTTAACCTCTGCGCCACCAGGGAAGCCCAATGAATGCACAGTAACCAGTAAAGAGCTAGGGTCTCTGTACTTAGTCGCTCAATTGTGTCTGACTCTTTGGGACCCCATGGACTGTAGCCTGCCAAGTTTTCCTCTTTTCCCTGGGGATTCTCCAGGCAAGAAAACTGGAATGAGTTGCCATGCCCTCCTCTTGGGGATCTTCCCCACCCAGGGATCGAACCCAGATCTCCCACATTGCTGGCAGATTCTTTACCATCTGAGCCACCAGGGAAGACACAAGTAGGAGGATGAAGCCCCCAATCTCAAGAACTTATAACTGAATGAGAGAAATGAGAAGTACAGACTACACAACAGGTCAGAATAGATTATACTGTGAGAGTATTAGAGAGGAAAGAGTTCTACCTTCTGGCTGAAGGCTCGAAAAAGACCTCACAGAGGATATTTGACATAGAATTCTGATAGAAACCAAAACACATCGGGTGTTTGATTATACTGTGGCACCACCTAGAATGCACTCTTCCCCAAATCTCCAACTCACCAGAGATTACTGTTATATCAGTCTTCCCAGACCTAAGGTATGTCAACCATCCCTCACAGCAGGGAGTAAGGGCATGGGGAGAGAATGGCTAATCCAGCTTAACTAAAATAAAAAGAATGGAGAGGTAGAAGATAATCTGGAAACCTGACTTGGGTCTATAACTACAGGAGGCCTTGAATGCAAATGGCTCATGTTAAACCCCACCAGTAAAGGGAATCACTGAAGAACGCCAATACTCTGGATTATAATTTTATATCCGAATTCTATAGCCAGCTGGGCTTAGGGAAGGACTGTGTAAGAGAAAATAGTCATTCATTATAATGATCTATTCTATCGGCAATTTGAATTATGATAATCTTTCTCAAATTTTAAGGAACTTCAGAATTATCTGAAAATCCTGTTACACTGCAGACTACTGGGACCCAATTCTCAAAATTCTCATTAAGTTTGAGTGAGACTTGAGAATTTGTTCAACGCCAATGCTGCTGGTCTGGAGACCACATTAAAAGAACAATTAATTTATGGGCTTTCTAGAGTGCCAGTTTAAAGAAAGGTACTTCATTCTAAGGATCATACCACAAATACCTTCTAAGTCCTTCCCTGATTATGGTTTCTATATTTCAATGATCGGGAACATCAGGTAATTTCGTTTTTATCCTGGTCTAGGTTTGAAAACATTTTGCTGTTGAAATTATGGTGTGCGTATGAAGTAAAAATGAGTTTTTAAAATCTGTTTAATCTCCATCACAGACCTCTTTGATTTGAAATTGTATGTTAAGCAATCATAACCAGCTATAAGGGGCTAGAATAACATAGACCATTGAAAGATAATATACAAAAGCGAAGACCCAAGAAAACAAATTTAAATGATAATGAATGAGATGACGGATTATCCCATTTGATAAATTTTATTTCTTCAAACATACAAGTGCTAGAGTCTATGTATAGCCCACTTCTATATTTTGGTCAAAAAATAGAGCCATATACAAATGGCCAAGATGTCTGTGTGTATGGGTGTACTGCTGGGGTAATCATTCAATTGAATAGCCAAGAAAAGCTAATGGGCTAAAAGGTTAGGACTTGTATGCTCTTGGGACCTGACGTGAGATCAGGAGACTGTATCAACCTGACCAATGGCACCCCACTCCAGTACTCTTGCCTGGCAAATCCCATGGGCGGAGGAGCCTGGTGGGCTGCAGTCCATGGGGTCGCTAACAGTTGTACCCGACTGAGCGACTTCACTTTCACTTTTCACTTTCATGCATTGGAGAAGGAAATGGCAACCCACTCCAGTGTTCTTGCCTGGAGAGTCCCAGGGACGGGGGAGCCTGGTGGGCTGCCGTCTCTGGAGTCGCACAGAGTCGGACACGACTGAAGCGACTTAGCAGCAGCAGCAGCATCAACCTGACCATGTGCTGTGCAGTCAAGATCCTGTCAGTTCTGGGTGTGCATCTGCTTTTAGCAAACACCGCACAAAAAAATCCAGCCTTACAGAAAAGGTGAGGATTCAGTGAATGTTAAAGCTGGAAGAAGTCTTTGAGATAATGGATGGCTTTATTTTATAGTTGCTGTAGGTGGAGTCTGAACAGGAAATGTGCCAAGCCCCACTGCGTTTCTTCTTTCCACCCCCCATCCCATCTAACTTGATAGCAAACACCCTTCCCTTCCCTGATTTCCCACACCATTCACAGGCGGAGACCACAGCGCAGCATTTGCTTACACCAGCCCTTGAGTCTCTCACTTATTGTTCCCCATCTGTTGGCTCTGTCTCTCCAACAATGATTGCAAATGCCTCAAAAACAGGAGCCGCTTCTTCATCCCTCTCCTGAATTCCCTAGGGATACATTAAAGGGCTGATTATTCCATTTATTAAAAAAAGAAAGAAAGAAACCTCCAAATTACAAAAGGGTCCACAATAGGATCTGTATTCTATAGGCTCTTTCAGGTTGCAAGAGCAGTGGAGACCCATCGTGCTTCCCTCATTAATGGGGGTTTATTGTGAGGACAAACAGGATGCAGGCTCAGCAGCTGCACACACAGCCGGCCCCACCGGGAACCCCTCACTGCCTGTTATTGTCTTGGATGAACCGGTAGCTCCTACAGGCCCTAGCAGCTGCTCTCCTGACTGCCCACCCTCTCTGCACCTCGGGTCCTTCACCTTTAAAATGGAGATCATCATAATACCTACCTCACTGGCTTGTTGTGAGGATTAACTAGGTTGCTATGTATACAGCTCTTACCAGGGTATCTGGGGCATAGTAAATGCTAGATGATGTTGCCCATCATTATGAATTCACCACCAACCTTCCCACTAACCCCCTCCCCACCTCCCGCCCACCGAATCTCCTTGAATATGAGGGTTCTGGCTCCTCTGAACGATACAGGCACCAAATTCTCTCTTTGTCTGCTCTGAGAAGTTGACTTTTTTCCCCCTCATGGTTTCTGCTCACTGGTGTCATTACTGCCCTGGTGGGGAGAATCAGCTGGCTACTCTTCACTTCAGAAAAGGCCTCGAGAGCCACTGATTCCATGGAAACTCACCACTGGTGAGCAATCATTTATTCTAGTGCCGGACTGCTGGAGGATGATGGAGAGAGGAAACGGAGGACTTATCAGATTGGCTTCCCTGTACTGAGGCAGTCAGATTTTTCTCTGTAAGTTTTGGCAAATCTTGACTTAACTATAGCATGGCTAAATTCTGCAAACACTGTGAGGTGGGAAATTAGAAATTTCTATGAGGACCAGAGCTGGAATTTTTTATACTTGGACCTGTTTGACTCTGCAGGAGCACTGCGCGGAGCCAGCTGCAAATCTAGCTGAGGTTAACAGTGTTTTATCATTCTGCAAAGAGGCTCTCTTGTAGTTGGCCCTGCTGTTGAATTTGGAGCCTCTCCTGAGTCTTTTTGCTCGAGGCTATGCACGTGGACCTTGGCAGAACATCCTTAAAGCCCCTATTAGTGAGAGCTGACTGCTTTCCCCTGTGAAGACGAGTGTTACATTGCAGTAAAATGCAAATCCACTGCAGATTTATGATGCTGAAGTTCCAGGGAAATCTTGTCTCTCTGGGTAAATCAGAGCTACACACTTCTCCAGATGGCTCAGGACTGCACACGGGAATGGCTACATAATTTGCAAGCTCACAGTGAAAATATAGGATCTCTTGTTCAAAAATTAGTAAAGCTTTCAAGATGGCAACAATAGAGGATTAATCCAAGTGTTGGATCTTTCAGAGCCCAGGGCCCTGGGCAACCGCCCAAGTCACAAGCCCATGAAGGTAGATTGGATTCTGGGTGTCACCGAAGAATGACACTTTCCATTGTTGCTGAAACATATCATATGGCCCATGAGGAGAGAATATGAGTTGCAGAGATCAACCTTGTTTTCCCAACTCCTGCAGCCCTGGGACAACCATCCCATCGTATGAGGGTAGCATCAAAAGGGCAAGCATTGCTGTTCTCCCACCTCGTTTCACTACTGATACCATGACCCACCGCCACTACCACACACCAACACACCACCCTCTGCTGTAGTCTGAGGACACTCGCACTCCCACTTTGGTCCTTGTGGTTTCTGCTTTGTACTCAGCAAGAGATCGAATGGCACAACGGTTAGAAGTACACACTCAGTGCTAGTTGTGTAACCCTGGGCTAGTTATTTAATCTTTCTGAGCCTCGGTTTCTTCACGTATAAAACTGTGGATAACAGTGGTAGCTGTCAAAGCAAGCACAATATGTTAGCACACATAAAGTGCGTAGAGTTGCCCTGGGCACACAGTCAACGCTCTACAGGTGTCAGCTGTTATTAACCTGCCACCACCCAATTGCAGTTCTTCGATGGTTACCGTCACTGCCCTCTGTACTCCTGAAGTTCATGTTGAAACATTCCTCTACTGAGACAAGAACTCATCACAGGCCAAAAATGTAGACATTTGTTTATATTTCCAAATGAGGTTAGATACATCCATTCACAGAGGTACACTAATAGCACTGAAGGGCCTCTGTTCCTCTTGCAAAATTAATTGCTAAGTGTAAATATTTCAAGTTCAGTACAACCCTACTTTGGCATTTCTTCACTTTTTTAAGTATTCTGAAGCCTGCAGAAATAGAAGGTCCCTCCTTAGCAGTGTCAAAGGTCCTTGACACAGCCACTCCTCACCTTTCTCCTCTTTCCTTTAGTTAGAAAGACAGGAACTGGATTACACATTGTTTTGCAAATGAGGAAGCCCACAGGAAAGAGATGGGAAAATAACAGGGGCCCTGGGGCAGCAACCCTGGGGATGAAAACTGACTCAGACTCCAGCCCTGTGTTCTGTGAGGCCAGCCACGAACATTGAAGGGAGCACCTGTTTTTCTGTAGAATGGATTAAATGTACTTTCTCCCTAAGTCACAGGGCTGGTAGTGTTCGGGTAGGATAGATACCTTAGAATACACAGTAAACGTTGAAAGTGAAAGTCCCTCAGTCGTGTCTGACTCTTTGTGACCCCATGGACTATACAGTCCATGGAATTCTCCAGGCCAGAATACTGGAGTGGGTAGCCTTTCTCTTCTCCAGGGGATCTTCCCAACCCAGGTCTCCTGCATTGCAGGCAAATTCTTTACCAGCTGAGCCACAAGAGAAGCCCAGAATACACCGTAAGAACCGAGCCAAAGGGCAAAGGAAAAAAGGAGACATTTCAAAGAGGTCATCAAGAACTGAGCCACTCTGGTATCAAGGATGGCTGAAAATGGAAATATGGCATAAACTAGGAGGTGAATGTAATACTCTGCAAGAAAAAATGTAAAAGGTTGGGCTTACTTTGTAAATAGGATACTGCACTATGAGTTACTGTGTGTATTTCTTTCTTTTGTTTGGCGACAGATTAGAAAGGAATTTTAAATAAAACGTAAGTATCTTTCCTAATTAGGGGGTATGGGGAGAGAAGAAAACCCCACCTTTAGTTTCAAATGAGTTAATGGATGGGGAATACGGCGAAAATGATCAGTCTTTCTTGTTATGGTCAATCACTGCAGCGGCAAGGTCTGTCCACACAGCAAACAGGAAATGAGAAAGTAGCTTCAGCTGCAGCCTCTACAAGGCTTTACTGGCTTCCTGAAGGTGCAGGGGTAGACAGAATCTTGAGCAAATCTAAGTACTCTCTGCTTGATAGACAAAAAGGGAATTTTACTGCATAAGGTTTATAAATGTAGCCCTTGCCACATGTGTTTGTTCATTCTTTTTAAGTGTAATGGAAAAAAAGTATTTTATTTGTTCAGATCTATGCATTTTAAGAGTTTTAAAAATAAGCAAAAAGAGCTTTTACTGAAACATAAAGATCAAAGAGAGTTGATCTCCTCACATAGCTATTTCTTCAGGTGTTTTTTACTCTGCAATGTTATTTTCTTCTTCTTCTTTTCAAAATGGTGCCCAGGATGAAATCGCAATCTATATTTAAATGTTTGCCTTATATATCCTTTGCTATTCAAGAAACTGTGTATGCCCATATATTTAATGATCAGATTACACTTATAACAAAACTAGAACTAAGCTTCAGAAATTGTATACCTGTAATGTGGGGGAATGTGTTTAACATTTTTAAAAAATTTTTAAAATAAAAACTTTTTTCCAAGAAGCTCTGTGCACTGTATTAGGATGGGCTACTCTGATTCAGAATCTGTTGCCATGGTGACAGACCTGGGTGCCTTGTGGGCTCTGTAAGAGAGGCTAGTGTGGTAATTATATAAGCTGAAGTGCTGCTGAATAACCCCAGGAAGGCAGGACTGCCATGGTGCAATTTCTAGAAAACCACTATTTTAAAATTCATACATCATAATGCCTTCTTCTTTTACATGGGAATCTACCATTTTGTATTTTTTGTATATAAATCTGACAAGACTGATAGACTAGAAAAATATACAATTTACTAAATTCTGAACATCAGAAATATGCCAAATTGACTGTATTATGTACGAGCAAATTTATTTACAACAATTCTATTGTTTCTGATAGTGAACCAGTAATTAAATGCCTTACTGTTTATCATAATGTGCTACCTGTGACTTAGTCCTTTTCTTTAAAATGTAATATATAATAATTATAACAGAATAAGCAGGTAATTGATTAGAACAATAAATCAATGCTATTTTTAACCTAAATAGACAAGCTAAATTAGTTAAGTGTAAAATGCAATTCGGAGAAGGCAATGGCACCCCACTCCAGTACTCTTGCCTGGAAAATCCCATGGATGGAGGAGCCTGGTGGGCTGCAGTCCATGGGGTCGCTAAGAGTCGGATTCGACTGAGTGACTTCCCTTTCACTTTTCACTTTCAAGCATTGGAGAAGGAAATGGCAACCCACTCCAGTGTTCTTGCCTGGAGAATCCCAGGGACGGGGGAGCCTGGTGGGCTGCCATCTCAGGGGTCTCACAGAGTCGGGCACGACTGAAGTGACTTAGCAGTAGCAGCAAAATGCAGTTAATACATATAATTTCAATGAAAAACACATTTAAGAAGAAGAACACATACAAATCTTCTCAATCTTTTTTCACATTTTACATTTCCTGTTGTCACATGTGGCCGTTCTTCTAAAAGACAAATCATTGACTTGACAATAGGGAATTGGTTTCTGATGATGATCGAAATTATTCCTTCATTCAGCAATCAGTTACTTAAGGAGAAAGATAGATACTTCACCTTAAACAGGTCTTTTTACCTCTTTGGGTCTTCAGTTTCCTCATCTGTAAAATAAAATTTGTACTGAGGGCCTTTCCAGATTAAAAAAATTTTTTTTTGATTCTGTATATCAATTGTCTATATATCAGTTGTCTAGTACTTTTATTTTGAAGTAAGAAAAGAAAAAATTTCTAGTACTTTTATTTTATTTGTTCAGTACGAACCATATCCTGACCCTGACATTTTACATATGTTACCCGTGACACTGTAAGGTAGGTAAGTGTGTGTGCATGTTCAGTCGCTCAGTTGTGTCCGACTCTTTGGGACCCCATGGACTGTAGCCCACCAGGCTCCTCTGTCCATGGAATTTTCCAGGCAGGAATACTGGAGTGGGCTGCCATTTCCTTCTCCAGGGGATCTTCCCGACCCAGGGATTGAACCCGCGTCTCCTGCATTGGCGGGAGGATTCTTTACTACTGCCCCACTTGGGAAGCCCAGGGCCTGTATTCCCATCAACAAATGAAGAAATAGTGTACACAATTTTAATCTGCCCGACTTAAATTTTATGTACTTTGTATTACACCACACACGTTAGTGAAGAATCTTCAGCTATCGGTACGAATTGATGATTTTTTGTGATGATAAAAAAATGAAAAGTATAACTGTAGGACATGTCAGAACTCTGAAAGCATTGATTTTTTTTTTAATTATTAAAGAACTATGAAATCAATGTGACAGAAGACTAGGTTGAAGTGTCATGAAATACGGAATTTCAGATTTTTCTGAAGGTTAATGGGATATAGAAAGTGGACACTACTCAGTGCAAGAACAATGCTAAAAAAATGGAACTCAGACATTCTCTTACTGCTTATTAGTACCCATTTGTGTCTAGTCATTCTGAAGTGATTAATCATGGATCTAGGTCTGATCAATTGAATTTTATAAAAATTAAATGCTGGTAAAAATAACCACTTAAAATGACAGATATGACTTAGTACAGGCTTTTTTTCACTAACCTGAGGGTTTTTCTACTACTCCTCAGAAAGCACTTTCTCCCTATACTTGAAGATAAGGCTGATAATGAAATGGCCATTCAGGTGTCCACATCTATTAGCAAAATCACTGTGTATTCCGCAAGTTCCCTCCTTTATGTACATGGTCTTCTGTTCAGTAGTTTCACATATTTTTTACTGAATCAACACTGGCCCTTTCCTGTTCTATCCAAAGAAGAGCCCCACCCCCACCCCCAAATGCTTTATAACCCAGTGAATGCGACTCTGGCTCTTTATCTTGGAGACTTTTTTGCCTCAAGTCTCAATGTTATACCCCATCTTGTTTTTTGTTGTGTGAAAGAGTGGTCTGATGACAGATTTCATTTCCCAGAATTTATTACCTATTGTGTACATTGCGGTTCAGTCACAATGACCCCATCTGCATTTAGGTTGAATGGGGGGCCCCACCCTGACCCAATTTAATAAAAAAATAATGAGGCCACTCAAAGCTCATAGATGTGTCAGCACTATGAAAAGGGTCTATAATCAATGCAAATGTGATGTTTTCCTGCTTTGTGGAGCACAGAGGTTTGACACCCATCTCTTTTGCTGGATCAAATCAGCCTCCCTCTTTGCTTTGAGAATCTAATGAAAGGTATGGACTCTCTTCGTCCCTCAAAAAAAAAAAAAAAAAAAAAGCATGTGGCTGGATAATTTATTGAAATGTTAATTGGTGGGTTGTTTCATGCTCTATTTTTTCCTCCCTCCTGTTTCAAGAATGTGGTCAAGCATCTAGAGATGTGAATTGTGCCCCTGAGGTTGTACAGAGCGCAACCTGCCAATCCATTCGGGGAGGCCTCCCAGAAAGTTCAGGAAGCTTTGTGTTGCCCAAGGATATGGCTGGGAGAAGATCAGTAAAGACCAAGCTCAAATTTCCTGCCATCCAGGGCAAAATGGGGACTTGAGGTCACGTTTATCTTGATTTAAAATTTACTGCATAATGTGATGTTTTGGGACATTTGTATACATATATAGGTTCCCATCCTCTCTATAATTCTATGTACCCACACATAATTTTACACAGTATTTCTGAGAATTTGTGACCTCCATTCTGCAATTCATTCTATACCACTATCAAAGAATTTTAACATTTATTAAGAGGTTACTATTGAATTTTAACAAAGAAAAATTCATGTATTTTTCATGAAGAGGAGTAAGAGATGAGAGTTTAAATAATTTTCTCAAGGTCACACAAGCCATACTGATGGACGCAGGATTTGAATTCAGACACACACACAGGGTAGCAGTAAGCTATGAAATGTGAAAGTGTTAGTCACTCGGTCATGTCCAACTCTGTGACCCCATGGACTATGAACCACCAGGCTCCTCTGTCCATGGAATTCTCCAGGTAAGAATACTGGAGTGGGTAGCCATTCCCTTCTCCAGGGTATCCTCCCTACCCAGGGATTGAACCCAGGTCTCTTCCATTGTAGGCAGGCTCTTTACTCTCTAAGCCCAGCAGTATACCATTGCACAAAAGCCATTGCTCTAGGATGCTATCCTCTGGACTGAACATTATTTCTTTTATCTTCATTAGTTTCCTAAAAACACTCTTTAGTAATCCATGCACTGAACTTGGTCATAACATAACCAATCCCCATACAGAGATCAGGCACAATTTATACACTGACAGGTTAAAAGAGGCCCCTCAGTTCAGTTCAGTTTAGTTCAGTCGCTCAGTTGTGTCCAACTCTTTGCAACCCCATGAATCGCAGCACACCAGGCCTCTCTGTCCATCACCAACTCCTGGAGTTCACTCAGACTCACGTCCATCGAGTCAGTGATGCCATCCAGCCATCTCATCCTCTGTCGTCCCCTTCTCCTCCTGCCCCCACCCCTCCCAGCGTCAGAGATTTTTTCCAATGAGTCAACTCTTCGCATGAGGTGGCCAAAGTACTGAAGTTTCAGCTTTAGCATCATTCCTTCCAATGCACTTCCAGGACTGATCTCCTTTCAAATGGACTGGTTGAATCTCCTTGCAGTCCAAAGGACTCTCAAGAGTCTTCTCCAACACTACAGTTCAGAAGCATCAATTCTTCGGCACTCAGCTTTCTTCACAGTCCAACTCTCACATCCATACATGACCGCTGGAAAAACCATAGCCTTGACTAGACGGACCTTTGTTGGCAAAGTAATGTCTCTGCTTTTTAATATGCTGTCTAGTCTAGGTTGGTCATAACTTTCCTTCCAAGGAGTAAGCATGTTTTAATTTCATGGCTGCAGTCACCATCTGCAGTGATTTGGGAGCCCCCCAAAATAAAGTCTAACACTGTTTCCACTGTTTCCCTATCTATTTCCCATGAAGTGATGGGACCAGATGCCATGATCTTAGTTTTCTGAATGAAGAGGCCCCTACTGTATACCATTTCCTATTTGACCCAGGTCCACACCATGCCAACCTCACATTTTAGAAGAACTCTGTGGCCTTGACTGGCTATTTCACCTCTCCAAATTTCAGATTTCTTATCAATAAAACAGGGATGATATCTATGACATGAGACTTGTGAATTATATCAAAAGCAGGGCATATTAATTACTTCACATAGGGCCTAGTATGTAAGAGTTCAATAAATGGAAGCTCATTATTATCATTAAATGCACAGTCTAATTGTGAAGACTTGTGCTCAGTTGATACTTTTTTAAAAGCAGACAAGGCTGTGGATCAAGGAGGTCTTCTGTGACTCCTTCACGCTTGTTAATTCTTCCTTTGTATTACCTTTGTAGTGTTTTGAATGTATTTCATTGTTGCCTTTTGGATTCCATAACATCTATTCTTTCACATGTCTGTTTTCCATAACTAGACGGATAGCATCATACTGATCTTTGACATCTCAATATCTAGCACAGGATTAAGCACTGAGGCCAGGGACTCCAGGAGGTACTATTCATATTGCATTCACTATAAATGATGCCCTCCCAGACCCCAGTTGTGCCTTGCTGTGACCTGGGTATGTCTATTATAATAATGATTCTGTATGTAGGAATGCTAGGTATGAAACAATATTTGAAATGAATAGAAAAGGATGAAGTACTATAGTTTCAAACATCTTACCACCCAGCAATTTCCCCCGGCTTTGTTCATATATAATTGATACATACATATTCCTCTTTTTTATGATTCTTCTCAGGTGCTGTTTAATTTTTTACTGTGATAGAAAACATATATACAGTGATATTTTAAAGGTACAACACATGAACTAAAGATTTTGTTAGATAGGATTTAAGTTAGAATTTAATATTGGGAAAAGTAACTTATCATTGACAACAAACGTAGAACTTCTTACTTTTCCCTAGTTTGTATAAAAGGAGATAATTTTAAGTCAAGATTGGTAACGCAAAATGTCTTCAAAGTTGGTGCACAGAACTCCTGTACCAGTCATTTAAATGAATTCTCAAAGGGTTGAAAAGAAACCTGATTTCATTCAATTTACTATTGATGTGTGTCATGGAGAGAAAGGTTGACTATTAACAAAATAGACGTGAGGTAAGGTTTCAAAGAAAGAAAATGAAAAGCATTTAAAATTTAAAATGTAAATCAAGCTCTTAGCTTTAGAATAGAATATAATTCAGGCCAGACTAATTTCAAATTTATGATAATTTCATTAGCTGCATTGAAGCTTTCCTTGATCCAATCTGTAAAACAGTAGTTTGCTAATTAATAATTACAAAATATGGGAGATATTTAAGGCATTGTTTTCAAGCACTATTTGCATTTGTTGTTTTCAAGCACCGTTTGTTCACAAGCTGCTGATTATAACTTTAATTCATTTATTAATCTAGATCCAATACAATCTCTGATAATGTTTTACTATTCATTACTAATGTTATTATAATTACTTAAAAATTATATAAATGTGTTTATATTCCAATAATATAATTCAGAATTTTTTAAGGTAATCAAACTTCATTTTCTGGTATCAGTTATGTGTTAGCTTTCAATTTGCTAGAAAAGATTTAACAGGCAACCTCTAAATTAATACTCTCAACTGTATAGTGAAGGATTGAACTGCTATGAAGAAGTAAATAAATAAAACATTTTTATGAGTATGTTAAAACCTGTCAATGTTTTTATATTTTTAACGAAGCTACAAAATTTTTATCCATCTGTCTTCAACTTGCATTGATCAGACAGAACAATTTCTATAAGCTCTTCAATTCAATAGGGTACCTTTCCATTTTAATTGAAATCCTTACATGCCCACAACTGTCATAATTTACTTTTGTTTCTCAAATTGTCCCTGTTATTTTCTGTGGTAAAATGGTAAGGAATAGTAATTATTATAATGTATGACAAAATTGAAGACAAATATCAATTTCAAAATGGTACTATTTTTTTCTACCTCAATAGTTATACAGAACTCACTGATTCTCCAGTTTTCCTCTTAAACCTCTGACAAATCTTTTCAGAAGTCCCCCTGAGACCCTTCTTTCTCTTTTCTCTGGATTTCCCTTGGGATTCTCACCTAAGTTCTTTCTCTCCCCCTCACCTTATTTACCTTTCATCTCAACTGTTGCCATGGAGTCAGCCGTAGCAACGATTCCTCAATAAATAGTTATCTGATTTTTTAAAGGCAGCTTAATCCAATTGTTCAGTTTGTCTTTGTGGTATTTCTCTCTCTCTCTCT
>NW_024070202.1:13181307-13203195 GCF_014754425.2 Oryx dammah | reverse complement strand
TATATATATATTTATATAACAGAAAAAACATCCTGGTTTTTTAAACACTCAAATGCTTTATTATTTGATGCATATGTTTTTGCTGAAATTAGTATTTCCTTGCATGTAATTTTATCATTCTCAATAAGCATGATTTTTAGGAGAGTTTTAAATAATTTAAATTTCATGTTTTATAAGCCCTTTACATAAAATATTCCTATTTGGTGGCTCAGACAGTAAGAATCTGCCAGCAGTGTGGGAGATCTGGGTTTGATCCCTGGGTTGGGAAGATCCCCTGGAGAAGGGAATGGCTACACACTCCAGTATTCTTGCCTGATGAATTCCATGGATAGAGGAAACTGGAGGGCTCTAGTCCATGGGGTCACAAAGAGTCAGACATGACTGAGTGACTTTTACTTACATAAAATAAATTCATAGAAACAAATGTTCTTTACACTCTGGTCCTAGATGACAGACTGATTCCATGTGGAAGCTCTCCCTTCCACAGTGATTAATTAGGAATAACAGAAAAGATGTGATTTTAAATACATTACCACAGAGGGAAACATGAATGGTAACTTTGAGGGAGCTCTAGAAAGATTTTTAAAACATAATTAAATAGGAGGGGAAAAAATGGTACTGCCCTGGAGACTGATGGTTCCAGACAAAATGGTGTAAACACATTCTATTTTATTTCTCCCACTTATCACAGCAACTAAAGCAACAACAAATCCTGGGTAAAAAAAAAAAAAAGACACTTAAAGAAGACTCTAAAGGGAGGAGAAAATAAAGTGGAATGGCTAGGGACCTTGGAACTTGAGGAACAACTTGGCAGTAAATACACTGAGGTTTTTCTTGCCTCATAAATACCTTAGCCTGAATGAGAACCCAGAAACATCAACAGTCACAGACAGAAAATGGCCCCAAGAAAAGTCTGCTTTCTCTAGCCAGAGGACCAGGAATAGGTGATCACAAGACAGAAACTCTTTAATCATACCTGCCTGTATGGGGGTGAGCATTAGGAAAAGGACCACCCCCCTCCCCTACTGCAATGGGCACTGCAGTGGCAGACCAAGGGGGCAGAGCTGTTTTCTACCCTTCTCACTCTGGTAACAAGGAGATGCCCCTCACCACGTGAGTCAGATGGGCTTCCCTAGTGGCTGAGATGATAAAGAATCTGTCTGCAGCTCAGAAGACCAAAGTTTGATCCCTAGGTCAGGAAGATGCCTTAGAGAAGGAAATGGCAACCCACTCCAGTATTCCCACCTGGAGAACTCCAGGGGCAGAGGAGCCTGGTGGGCTACAGGCCATGGGGTTGCAAAAGATTTGTACATAAATGAGGAACAAACACTTCCACTTTCACATGAGTCAGAGGGTGAAAACTTGTCATGCAAACTGTGTTATGCAACAAAGAGGTGGTACTCCACCATCTACCCAGACAGTTCAGAGAGACTGTGGGATGCACTACAGTCTTGCGGGTAACAGAAGCAGAGTAGATCAGAATAGCATGGCAGAGTCTTGATAAACTAAACTGATATTTGAACTACCGCACACAAACAGAGTAACAATATATGCATTCTGAACCTAAATAAGCTGCTAAAAAGAGATGATTTAATAGAAATCAGAGTCTCATAACACAAAACTCAAAATGCCCAGGGTACAGTACAGAACTGTCATGCCAAGAACCAGGAAAGTATAAACCAGGTGAGGAAAGATAATCAATAGATGACTACATCTACATAACACAGATTTTGGAATTGTCTGAACAGGATTTGCAAAATGCTGTCTAAAATGCTTTAACAAGCAATTGTGAACACTTTTGAAATTATTTTTTAAAAATAGAAAATGCTGCAAGGAAATAGAAAATGTAAAGAAAAATTAATTAGAAATTCTAGAACTGAAAAATACAATAACCTAAATAAAAACCTCACTGGATAGACTCAATGACAGCATAGAGATACAAGGTAAGAATCTACGAACTTTAAGATATGTTAACAGAAATTATTTAATAAAAAATACACAGAATATTTTTTTAATAAATTGAGCCTTGTGGACCTATAGGATAATAACAAGAGGTCTTTGATTCACATTATCAAAGTCCCAGAAGGAAAGAAAAAAAGAATGCAATATTGAAAATAATTTGAAGCAATATGGCTAAAAAAAAATCACAAATTTGATGAAAGATATAAACCTACAGATTTAAGAAGCTGAGCAAACCACAAACAGAATAAACCCTCCAAAATCCATATCCAGATACATCACAGTCAAAATTGTGAAAAAATAAGAGAAAAACTTTGAAAAGGAAAAAATCAACATATAACCCACAAAGGAACAATGATTCAAACAACAGCTGATTACTCATTAAAAATAATGAAGGTCAGAAGAAGGGATACAAAATTTTTCAAATGTGAAAGAAAAGAATTGTCAACCCAGAATTATATACCCAGTAAAAATATACTTCAGGAATAAGAAGAATTTGAAGATTAAAAACAATTAAGAGAAATTATCACCAGCAGAATGAAAGAATAGCTAAAGGAAATTCTTCACACTGAAAAAATATAATAACAGAAGGAAACTAAGAACATCAGAAATGAAGAAAGAATAACTTGAAGGGCAACACATATAAGCAAGTCCAATAGATAATGTTTCCATGCAATAAAAAAAATCATGTTTAACAGTTGTTACAATGTCTAATATGGTTCTCAGTATGTGTAGAAGTAATATTCTAAGGCAACTATATCATAAAGAGGGAGAAGGTGTGTGCATGCTCAGTCATGTCCAACTCTTTATGATTGTATGGACTGTAGCCTGCCGGGCTCCTCTGTCCATGGGATTCTCCAGGCAAGAATACTGGAGTGGGTTGCCATGTCCTCCTCGGGGGAATCTTTCCAACCCAGGGATTAAACCCGCCTCTTCTGTGGCTCTTGAATTGCAGGCAGATTCTTTATCACCAAGCCACTGGGGAAGTCCCAAAGAGGAAGAATAAAGTGACCTAAATGATGGGGATGCACCCACATCACACTTGAAGTGGTAAAATATTGACAATAATTGACTAGAGCAAGCTACATATACTTGTTGTAATCCTGAGCACAAACATGTAAAAAACTAAATGAGACTCAAGAGATAATATGATCAATAAATCAATATGGAATACAAAACTAAATGAAATGCTGAAGAATACAGAGAAAGGAAAGAAGAAGAATGAAAAATGGAATAAACAAAGCACATATTAAGATAGCAGACATGAATTCTAAAACATTAACAATTACTATAAGTACAATGGCCAGAAACATGTCAAAAAGGGAGATACAAAGTACATGAAGCAAAAACTTACAGAAATGAAAGGAGAAATAGAGAAATCCACAATTACAGTTGGGGACTTCAATACCCCTTTGGAAGTAGCTAGTAGAAATAGTAGAAAAAGATGTTAGGAAGGATTTAAAAGAATTAAACAATATTATCAGCAAAGAAATTTAATTCATATTATAAGAACATTTCACGAAAAGCAGCAGAACATACATTCTTTTTAAGTGTGTTTGGGACATTGCCAGAAGACCATTTCTTAGATCATAAAATGAACCTTGTTCTTGATCACTCAGTCATGTCTGACTCTTTTGCAACCCTGTGGACTGTAGCCTGCCAGACTCCTCTCTCCATAGGATTTTTTAGGGAAGAAAAATGGAGTGGGTATTCTTGAGAAGTTCCTCTAGGGGATCTTCCCAACCCAGGAACCAAACTCATGTCTTCTGTGTCTCCTGCACTGCAGGCAGATTCTTTACCCACTGAGCCACTGGGGAAGGCCTAAAATGAACCTTAACAAATTATAAAAGAATTATTGAGATCATATAAAATATGTTCTCTGATCATAATGAAATCAAACTAGGAATCAATAATGAAAAGAAAAGGAAAAAAAAATCACCACTTAGAAATCAAACAATCTACTTCTAAATAATCCATATATCAAATAACCAGTCTTAAGGACAAATTTTTTAAACTAACTGAATTAAAATGAAAATATAACATATCGTAAATATAGAAAACCACAATGAAATATTACTACATATGTACCAGAACCGCTGCTTATTTAACTTATATGCAGAGTACATCATGAGAAACGCTAGACTGGAAGAAACACAAGCTGGAATCAAGATTGCCGGGAGAAATATCAATAACCTCAGATATGCAGATGAACCACCCTTATGGCAGAAAGTGAAGAGGAACTAAAGAGCCTCTTGATGAAAGTGAAAGAGGAGAGTGAAAAAGTTGGCTTAAAGCTCAACATTCAGAAAACGAAGATCATGGAATCCGGTCCCATCACTTCATGGCAAATAGATGGGGAAACAGTGGAAACAGTGTCAGACAATTTTGGGGGGCTCCAAAATCACTGCAGATGGTGACTGCAGCCATGAAATTAAAAGACACTTACTCCTTGGAAGAACAGTTATGACCAACCTAGATAGCATATTCAAAAGCAGAGATGTTACTTTGCCGACTAAGGTCCGTCTAGTCAAGGCTATGGTTTTTCCAGTGGTCATGTATGGATGTGAGTGTTGGACTGTGAAGAAGGCTGAGCACCAAAGAATTGATGATTTTGAACTGTGGTGTTGGAGAAGACTCTTGAGAGTCCCTTGGACTGCAAGGAGATCCAACCAGTCCATTCTGAAGGAGATCAGCCCTGGGATTTCTTTGGAAGGAATGATGCTAAAGCTGAAACTCCAGTACTTTGGCCACCCCATGCGAAGAGGTGACTCATTGGAAAAGACTTTGATGCTGGGAGGGATTGGGGGCAGGAGTAGAAGGGGACGACCGAGGATGAGATGGCTGGATGGCATCTCGGACTCGATGGACGTGAGTCTGAGTGAACTCTGGGAGATGGTGATGGACAGGGAGGCCTGGCGTGCTGCGATTCATGGGGTCGCAAAGAGTCGGACACGACTGAGCGACTAAACTGAACTGAACTGAACTGAATGACAACACCAGATTCTGGTGAGGATTTGGAGAAACTGGATGTTTTCATAAATTTCTGGTAGAAATGTAAAATAGTATAGCTACTCCAAGAAGCAGTTTGGCAGTTTGTGAATAAACTAAACATGTAACTATCACATGACTCAGCAATTGCCTTCTTAGGCATTTATCTTAGCGAAATGAAAACATATGCTCACACAAAGAACTATAGATGATTTTTAATAGAAGCTTTTTTGGTTATGGTCAAAAATTGGAATCAATCCAGATGCGCTTCAACAGATGAATGGTTTAACAAACTTTTATATTGTTATAGTTACACTGCCCACAGAAAACTACTCAACAATTAATTTAAAATGAACTCCTGATATGTGGGCTTCCCAGGTGGCACTAGTGGTAAGGAAACTGCCCGCCAATGCTGGAGACATGGGTTCAACCCCTGAGTCAGGAAGACCCCTTGGAGACGAGCATGGCAACCCACTTGAGTATTCTCAAGGTACCTGGTGGGCTACAGGCCATGAGGTAGCAAAGAGTTGGACAAGACAGGAGTGACTTAGCAGCAGCAGCATTGATACACACAACAACTCGGAACTTGAATGAGTTTCCAGGAAATTATGCTTTAAAAAGCCAATTCCCCAAAATTGCATACCACATGATTTCACTTATACAATATTTTTGAAGTTGCAAAATTTTGGGGGAAAAAAGACAGACTAGAGATTGTAAGGCAATAGAGAAAGGAAGGATGAGAAGGAGGTATGGATATAAAAGGGCAACAAAGGGGCCCTTGCGGTGGTAGTAATAGAGCTGCTCGGTGTCTTGACTGTGGTCGAGGATACGGGAACCTACAAAGGTGATAAAATTGTACAGAACTTAATACAAACACACATACGAATGAGTACAAAGCAAATTTGGGAAATCTGAAAAAACAATGGAATTCATCAGTGTCAATATCCTAGTTGTGACATTATAGTATAATTTTTCAAAATATTACCAATGCGGGAAGCTGGGAAAAGTGTATGAAGGATCTCTCTATTATCTCTTATCAGTGCATGTGAATCTACAGTTATCTAAATAAAAGTTTCAGTTAAAAATATTGTGGTATGTAGCTAAAATAGTGATATAGGAGAATTTATGGGAATTAAATGCTTACTCTTTAGCCTGTATTGCTAGTAATTTTTGCTCAGAAAGTCTTGATGATGCAGAAAGATTAAAATAATAGTTAGTTCTAGACTAATATATCACAGATTTAAATGTAAAATGTAATATTATAAAACTTTTAGAAGAAAACATGAAGAAAATCGTTGTGACCTAGAATTGGGTAAAGAGTTCTTAGATGTGACTCCAAAGGCATGATTTAGAAAAGAAATAATCACTGAATTGGAGCACATCAAAATTTGAAATCCTTACTCCGCAAAATACCCTATTAAGATAAAAGACAAAACAAAGACTGGGAGAAAATATTTGCATATTCAACAATACATTCATATCCAGAATGAATTCCTTAGTGGCTCAGGGGTAAAGAATTCACCTGCTGATTAAGGAGACTTGGGTTCTATCCACGGGCCTGGATAAAGGAAGGAAATGGCAACTCACTCCAGTATTCTTGGCTGGGAAATCCCATGGACAGAGGAACCTGGCATGCTATAGCATGTGGGGTCACAAGGAGTCCGACATGACTTAGTGATTAAAAACAACAATCTAGAACATGTAAAGAGCACTTTAACTTTAATAGTAAAACAATTTAATTAAAAATATTTGAACAGACACTTTACCAAATAATGTATACAAATAGAAACTATATACAATTCAGTTCAGTTCAGTTTAGTCGCTCAGTCATGTTCGACTCTTTGCGACCCCATGGACTGGAGCACGCCAGGCCTCCCTGTCCATTACCAACTCCCTGAGTTTACTCAAACTCATGTCCATAGAGTTAATGATGCCATCCAACCATCTCATCCTCTGTCGTCCCTCCCCTTCTCTTCCTTCAATCTTTCCCAGCATCAGGGTCTTTTCAAATGAGTCAGTTCTTTGCATCATATGGCCAAAGTATTGGAGTTTCAGCTTTAGCATCAGTACTTCCAATGAATATTCAGGACTGACTTCCTTTAGAATGGACTGTTGGATCTCCTTGCTGTCCATGGGACTCATAATTAAAAGTGTTCAAAACCGTAATATGGTAGGCAGAATAATGGCCTCCAAAAGGTGGCCACCTCCTAATCTCTGGAACCTGTGAACATATGATCTTACTTGGCAGAAGGAACACTGCAGATGTGATTAAAGTTAAGAACCTTGAGATAGGGGGATTATCCTGGGTTATCCAGGTAGGCCCAGTCTTACATGAGTACTTAAAGGTAAGAATCTTTTCCGGCTACAGTTCAGTTCAGTTCAGTTCAGTCGCTCGGTCGTGTCTGACTCTTTGTGACCCCATGAATCACAGCACACCAGACCTCCCTGTCTATCACCAACTCCCGGAGATCACTCAGACTCACATCCATCGAGTCAGTGTTGCCATCCAGCCATCTCATCCTCGGTCGTTCCCTTCTCCTCCTGCCCCCAATCCCTCCCAGCATCAAAGTCTTTTCCAACGAGTCAGCTCTTCGCATGAGGTGGCCAAAGTACTGGAGCTTCAGCTTTAGCATCATTCCTTCCAAAGAAATCCCAGGGCTGATCTCATTCAGAATGGACTGGTTGGATCTCCTTGCAGTCCAAGGGACTCTCAAGAGTCTTCTCCAACACCACAGTTCAAAAGCATCAATTCTTCGGCACTCAGCCTTCTTCACAGTCCAACTCTCACATCCATACATGACCACTGGAAAAACCATAGCCTCGACTAGACAGACCTTAGTCGGCAAAGTAACATCTCTGCTTTTGAATATGCTATCTAGGTTGGTCATAACTTTTCTTCCAAGGAGCAAGCATGTTTTAATTTCATGGCTGCAGTCACCATCTGCAGTGATTTTGGAGCCCCCAAAAATAAAGTCTGACACTGTTTCCACTGTTTCCCCATCTATTTCCCATGAAGTGATGGGACCAGATGCCATGATCTTCATTTTCTGAATGTTGAGCTTTAAGCCAGCTTTTTCGCTCTCCTCTTACAATTAGAGATACATAACAACAGAAGTGTCAAAGGAATGTGATGTTGTTCTCTTTGAAGACAGATGAAGGGCCTGGAGCCTCTGGTACCCTCTAGAAGCTGGAAAGGTCAAAGAAGTAAATCTTCCGAAGAGGAAGGAAGGCATGCTTTTACCATTTTAGCTTCATGAGACCTGTTTCAGATCTCTGACCTACAGAACTATGAAACAACTTGTGCTATTTTAAGCCGCTAAAGTGGTGGAAATTTGTTACAGCAGCAATAGAAAGCTAGTACAGTCATTGTGCTGTGCTAAGTCACTTCAGTCATGTCTGACTCTTTGTGACCCTATGGACTTTAGCCCACCAGGCTCCTCTGTTTATGGGATTCTCCAGGCAAGAATACTTGAATGGGTTGCCATGCCCTCCTCCAGGGGATCTTCTCTGTCCAGGGATTGAACCCACGTCTCTTACATCTCCTGGCAGGCAGGTTCTTTACCACTAGCAGCACCTGGGAAGCCCATACAAAAATGCAAAAGAAAACCTTTAGAAGATATCACTACATGCCCATTAAAACAGCTAAAATAAAAATTACTGACATTAGCAAACACTAGAGAGGCTGTGGAAAAACTGAATCTCTCATAAATTGCTAGTGGGAATGTAAAACAAGACAGCTGCCCTGAGAAACAGTTTGGGATTTTCCTAAAAACCTAAACATGCAACTATGATACGAGCCATCAATTGTACTCCTGGACATTTATCCTAGAGAAATGAAAACTAATGGTTACGCAAAAACCTGTGAAGTAATGCCCTTAGAAGCTTTACTTGCAATAGCTCAGAATAGAAAACAACCCAAATGTCCTTCAACAGAGGAATAAACAAAAGATGGTACCTCCACACTATGAAATAGTTCTCAGCCATGCTGCTGCTGCTAAGTCGCTTCAGTCGTGTCAGACTCTGTGCAACCCCATAGATGGCAGCCCACCAGGCTCCCCCATCCCTGGGATTCTCCAAGCAATAACACTGGAGTGGGTTGCCATTTCCTTCTCCAATGCATGAAAATGAAGAATGAAAGTGAAGTCGCTCAGTCGTGTCCGACTCTTAGCGACTCCATGGGCTGCAGCCCACCAGGCTCCTCCGTCCATGGGATTTTCCAGACAAGAGTACTGGAGTGGGGTGCCATTGCCTTCTCCAATTCTCAGCCATAAATAGAAAGAAATCACGGACACTTGCAGCACCTTGGATGTATCTCAAGAACAGCATCTTAGTCAAGAAAAAGCAAGTCAAGTGCAAGGAGGTGAATACTGTGTGACTCTGTTTGCACAATATTTTCAAATGGACAAACGACAGTGATAGAGAAACAGGCCAGTGGTAGCCAACAGCTACTGCTGGGGAAACTGTGTGACTATTAAGGAAGAATGTGAAGAAATTTACCTACAGTGATGACCATTTCTGCATCCAGGTGGTGATGATAGCTATTTGAATCTATGACAGAAAACTTTATAGAATTACCACCCCCCCCAAAAAAAACCCCACAGTATTTAACAGCATCATTCATAATAGCTAAAAAGTGGAAACAACACACAGGTCCAACAACTGATGAATGGATGCACAAAATGTGGTATATCAGAATAACGAAATGGTTTTGGGCAATAAAAAATGAATAAAATACTGATACATGCTACAAAATGGAAGAAAACATCAGGTAAATCTACAGAGACAGAAGGTAAACTGGTGATTGCCTAGGACTGGAGGATGGGGCACCGAGAGTGACAGCTAGTGGGTATGGGTTCTCTTTTAGGACGTGATGGTTGTAGAACTCTGTGAATTTATGACAAAGCAGTGAGTTGTACACTTTAAATGGGTGAATTTTGTGATAGATGAATTACATGGCACATAGTATATGAATTCGGAGAAGGCAATGGCACCCCACTCCAGTACTCTTGCCTGGAAAATCCCATGGACGGAGGAGTCTGGTAGGCTGCAGTCCATGGGGTCACTAAGAGTCAGACATGACTGAGCGACTTCACTTTCACTTTTCACTTTCATGCATTGGAGAAGGAAATGGCAACCCACTCTAGTGTTCTTGCCTGGAGAATCCCAGGGACGAGGAGCCTGGTAGGCTGCCGTCTCTGGGGTCGCACAGTTGGACACGAGTGAAGCGACTTAGCAGTAGCAGCAGTATATGAATTGTAATTTCAATAAGGCTCTTTTTAAAAAAATAGGTTGCATGTAAAAACTGGTAAAATATGAATGAGGTCTGCACCTGGGTTAACATTATTGTGCCAGCATGGGTATCCTGGCTTTGACAATGTATTACGTGCATCATAGTAGGTAAAGGTACATGGGGATTCTCAGTACTATTTGGCAACATCTTGTGAGTCACAAATTAAATCAAAATATAAAAATTATCTTTTAAGAAAAGTGTGCTACTCCATGCACTTGGCTGAAAGACCTTTGAAGTAGGAGGGAACACGGGCAATGGACAGAAAGAAAGATAACAGGGTTACTACAGCAAGAGCAGTCAAGGAGGTCAGCCACTCCATGGTTCTCCCTGTGTGAAGAAACAAGCAAGGCGGTGCCTGCATTCAGGCAGCAGCAATACATGGAGAGGCCTCTACTGGAAGGGAAGGACTAGGATCCAGGAATACTTGTTACACACAGGAGGAATGAGGAGCGTCCATCCCTCCTGTAGCGATAGGTACACCCCAATCGGTAGTTTACCCTGCATCTCCCCCAAGTGACTTCAGTGACTTCAGGCAGTTTGCCAGTCCACTCCCAGCATCACTTCATGAATCTCCTTCACTCACAGGCTGGAGTAAATTCATACAGCTTTCCCAGGATGGCCAAACAGGGCAACACAAATACAAAGATACACACAGAACCGCTCATCACTTGCGATTAGCCAGCATCATGAGAGAGAGGTACCATGCAGGAAACAACGCAAGCATGAAGAAGCAGTGAACAGAGCTGCAGCACTGGGCCTCAGACACCAGCACTACTTTATTTAATACAGATTCCCCGAGCGTCTCCGGTATGTGCCAGGCACTTCTTTAACTTCTGTAGATGCCGCAGTAAACACAGCAGGCAAAGCTGCTACCACCATGGACATTTCAATTCTTACTGGCTCAGACAGACAACAAAACAATAAGCAAAGGAAAATATCAGAGTGCAAAACATGTTTTGGACAAAAACAAAGCGAGAAAGGTGTGTGGGGGAGAGAAAAGAATGTGTATGTTGAGGATATTAAGTGCTGCTTTGGATAAAGTAGTCAGGGATTATCTCTCTGATGAGGAGATATAAATAATGGGTGGAAGCAAGTTTTACAACATTCAGAGGGAAAACAAGGCAAGCAGCAGGAGGAACAGCTATATGTGTGTGGAGTGTTTGAAGGGTTAACAACAGCAGGGAAAACAAAATGTCTGGAGCAGAATGGGCCAGGAGGAAAAGTTCAGTGAATCCATAGGAGCCTGATCATCTAGGACATTCTAGGCCATCTTAAGGACTTGTGATTTTATTCTAACCTTAACTGATATAGCTCCTCTCGGCCGTGCTTACAGCTGCCACGCTTGTGCGCCGTCGCAGCCGCCGGGCTCGTTTTAGAAAAGGCAGAGAAACCAGAGATCAAATTGCCAACATCCGCTAGATCATCGAAAAAGCAAGAGAGTTCCAGAAAAACATCTATTTCTGCTTTACTGACTATGCCAAAGCCTCTGACTGTGTGGATTACAATAAACTGTGGAAAATTCTGAAAGAGATGGGAATATTAGACCACTTGACCTGCCTCTTGAGAAATCTCTATGCAGGTCAAGAAGCGACAGTTAGAACTGGACATGGAACAACAGACTGGTTCCAAATTGGAAAAGACTGGTTCCAAATTGGGATCACAAAGAGTCAAGGCTGTATATTGTCACCCTGCTTATTTAACTTATATGCAGAGTACATCATGAGAAACACTGGGCTGGAAGAAGCACAAGCTGGAATCAAGACTGCTGGGAGAAATATCAGTAACCTCACATATGCAGATGACACCACCCTTATGGCAGAAAGTGAAGAACTAAGGAGCCTCTTGAAGAAAGTGAAAGAGGAGAGCAAAAAAGTTGGCTTAAAGCTCAACATTCAGAAAATGAAGATCATGGCATCCGGTCCCATCACTTCATGGCAAATAGATGGGGAAACAGTGGAAACAGTGGATGACTTTATTTTGCGGGGCTCCAAAATCACTGCAAATGGTGACTGCAGCCATGAAATTAAAAGACACTTATGCCTTGGAAGGAAAATTATGACCAACCTAGACAGCACATTAAAAAGCAGAGACGTTACTTTGCCAACAAAGGTCTGTCTAGTCAAGGCTATGGTTTTTCCAGTGGTCATGTATGGGTGTGAGAGTTGGACTATAAAGAAAGCTGAGGGCTGAAAAATTGATGCTTTTGAACTGTGGTGTTGGAGAAGACCCTTGAGAGTCCCTTGGACTGCAAGGAGATCCAACCAGTCCATTCCGAAGGAGATCAGCCCTGGGTGTTCATTGGCAGGACTGATGTTGAAGCTGAGACTCCAATACTTTGGCCACCTGATGCGAAGAGCTGACTCATTTGAAAAGACCCTGATGCTGGGAAAGATAGAGGGCAGGAAGAGAAGGGGACGACAGAGTATGAGATGGTTGGATGGCATCACTGACTCGATGGGCATGAGTTTGGGTGGACTCCAGGAGTTGGTGATGGACAGGAAGGCCTGGCATGCTGCAGTTCATGGGATCGCAAACAGTCAGACATGACTGAGAGACTGAACTGAACTGAATTGATACAGCATGTTCCAAGAGTATTTTAACCAGCAATTCCTTAAAAAGCATCAGCCAGCAATCATGCAAACTAAAGGCTTCATCTTTGAAATGAATCATTCAACAGATGAATAGAATAGCAGATGGGAAACACAAAAGAGCAAATTAATGAGCTGGAGGTAAAACCCAAATATCTTTTCCAGAATAGGGGACACACACACACAATAAAAAGATGTAAGGTAAGAAGAGAAAGACAGAACCTCAAGCAATCCAAGAAGAAGATCCAAATTTTATCCAACAGAAATTTTGGAAGATACTGTTAGAAAAGTCCTTTTAGAAAAAATGGAAAAGAGACAATGTTCAAAGCAATATAAATATATACCATTGAGAAGCTTCAATTTATGAGAAACTGAGCAAATTCTAAAGGAGATCAGTCCTGGGTGTTATTTGGAAGGAATGATGCTAAAGCTGAAACTCCAGTACTTTGGCCACCTCATGCGAAGAGTTGACTCATTGGAAAAGACTCTGATGCTGGGAGGGTTTGAGGGCAGGAGGAGAAGGGGACGACAGAGGATGAGATGGCTGGATGGCATCACCCACTTGATGGATGTGAGTTTGAGTGAACTCCGGGAGTTGGTGATCGACAGGGAGGCCTGGCGTGCTGCAATTCATGGGGTCGCAAAGAGTCGGACACGACTGAGCGACTGAACTGAACTGAAATGAGCAAATTCTGCACCAAATAAACACATGTGAAAGTGAAAGTTGCTCAGTCATATCCAACTCTTTGTGACCGCATGGACTCTACAGTCCATGGAATTCGCCAGGCCAGAATACTGGACTGGGTAGCTTTTCCCTTCTCCAGAGGATCTTCCCAAGCCAGGGATTGACCTCAGGTCTCCCACATTGCAGGTAGATTTTTTACCAGCTGAGCCACAAGGGAAGCCCTGACATAAGTATTGGCCAAACATCCATGAATCATTACAAAATATGACCATAACTACATAATGAAGAAGACAGTTATTTTATAAGATTATTAGAATCTCTAAATGTAAACAAAGTGTTGGACACGACTGAGCAACTGAAATGAACTGAACTGAAATGTAAACAAGGCAAACTTTGCCCAAGAATAAAATTAAAGGTCAATTTCACTTAAGAACATAAGAGGTAGAGTCCTAAATAAAAAATAGCACATCAAATCTGGTGGTGTATTTAAAAAAAAAAATGACCAGGTAGAATTTACTATTTTTAAAAAAACTGTGTATGTAATTTATTATGTCAACACATTAAAATTTGAAGAAATATGATTATGTCATATGGCATAAGTAAAACTTTAGGTAGATTTCAACATACATTTAAAGTTTAATTTTTATTTTTTCAGCTCTAAGAGATTTATTAAAGAAAGGCTCCCTAGAGACATCAAGTGAATGGGAGAAGAACAGAGAAAGGGAAGATGCGGAGAAAGGATGTGATTTCATGTGAAGTCCCAGCCTAATTCCAAGGGGAGCTCTGGAGTATATTCCTTAGACCATGTCATGCACTGAAGCCAGGGAAGAGGGCTTTTCGGCTCCTGAACCCATTACTGGCCTTAGGCTGAGAGGAATGTCAGGACAAGTTGGGAGCTAGGTTAACCATGGGGAACACAAAACTCCTAAGTAGTGCTGGCTCTCATATGGATTGAACTAGCTCCAAGGTCAGAGACACCTGCCTTTGACTGCAGAGCACTTAGAGATTTGACTGCAGAGCACTGGAGACTGGGCATTCAGAATTGGAAGAGTATGCAATGGAGCTCTCAGTAGCATTGGAAAGAAGGATGAGCAATGAAGAGTTGATGCTTTTGAACTGTGGTGTTGAAGAAGACTCTTGAGAGTCCCTTGGACTGCAAGGAGATCCAACCAGTCCATCCTAAAGGAAATTAGTTATGAATATTCATTGGGAGGACTGATGCTGAAACTCCACTACTTTGGCCACCTGATGCAAAGAGCCAACTCATTAGAAAAGACCCTGATGCTGGGAAAGATTGAGGGCAGCAGGAGAAGGGGATGACAGAGGATGAGACAGTTGGATGGTATCACTGACTCGATGGACATGAATTTGAGCAAGCCCTGGGAGATGGTGAAGGACAGGGAAGCCTGGCATGTTGCTGTCTATGGGGTGGCAAAGAGTCAGACGCAACTGCGTGAACAACAGTGCCTAACCTCCCATAACTGCTTTTCTTACCACCAGGTACCAATTAAGGGGCTTTCGTGAGGTTCTGCTGAGAGAGAAAATGACTAATGCCTTCTGAAAGTCCTAAGATTAACTTTTCATCATCCAGAGACATATCTCCTCCTTCCAGTGATTATAAATAATGTCCCTGGAAAGCCTTTGTAAGTGAGCAGCCATCCTGGTTAAAGATGATTTGGGGCATTTGAAAGTTGTGGAAGACGTATTTCTGACTCTCTTGGCTCTTCAGTTCAGTGATTTTCTGAGACAGGAACTCACAGACTGAAGTAGAGAGTAGAGTGGACCGAGGGTAGATCCAGAAGCTAGATGAAAGTGAAAGTGAAGTCGCTCAGTCGTGCCCGACTCTTTGCGACCCCATGGATAGTAGCCTGCCCCAAGCTCCTCTGTCCATGGGATTTTCAAGGCAAGAGTACCGGAGTGGGGTGCCATTTCCTTCTCCAGAAGCTAGATGTGAGTGGTCAAACACTCTATAGTCCACACAGGGATTTAAGAAGTCTACCATTCTTTCCCTGGTCTCTGGTTGTGCTTTCACAGAAGGGTCAAGCCAGAGGTTCTCAGTGGTCCAGGAATCAATTTTGTTCAGTATTTAGTTCAACGGTATCTTCATTTATTCCTTATTTGATGCTATTTCTTTCTTTATTCGGAGCCTAATTACTGACCTCGGAGAAGGCGATGGCATCCCACTCCAATACTCTTGCCTGGAAAATCCCATGGACAGAGGAACCTGGTGGGCTGCAGTCCATGGGGTCTCGAAGAGTCAGCCACAACTGAGCGACTTCACTTTCACTTTTCACTTCCATGCATTGGAGAAGGAAATGGCAACCCACTCCAGAATTCTTGCCTGGAGAGTCCCAGCGACAGGGGAGCCTGGTGGGCTGCCATCTCTGGGGTCGCACAGAGTTGGACATGAATGAAGCGACTTAGCAAGCAACCAAGTTACTGACCTATATCACTTTCTTCTCTCTGAAGAATTTCTTTTAACATCTCTTACAGGGCAGATCAACTGGCAAAAAATTTCCTCAATTTTTATTTGTTTGAGAAAGTCTTTATTTCTATTTCACTATTAAAGGATGATTTCACAGGCTACAGAATTCTGGATTGGTGGTTTTTCTCTCAATGGTTTAAATATTTCATTTCACTCTCTTCTTGTTTGCATGGTTTCTGAGAAAGTGGATGTAATTCTTATCTTTTCTTCCCTGTAGATAAGGTGTTTTTCCCCTCTGGTTCCTTTCAAGATTTTTTTTCTTTGATTTTCTAATGTTTGAATATAACATGCTTAGATGTAGCAGTTTTTTAAATTTTTGTTTTTATCATAAAAATCCTGCTTGGTATTCTCTGCACTTTCTGTAACTGTGGTTTGGTGTCTGGCATTAATTTGGAGTAAATCCTCAGTCATTATCACTTCAAATATTGCTTCTGTTCCTTTCTCTCTTCTCCTCTGGTATTCCCATTATGCATACATTAGATCTTTTGTAGATGTCTCACAATTTCAGGTTATTCTGTCCTGTTTTCTTCAGTCTTTTTCTCTCTTTGCTTTTCAGTTTGGAAGTTTCCATTGAGATATCCTCAAGCTCAGAGATTCTTCCCTCAGGTGTATGTATATAGTCTAAAGGCCCCATCGAAGCAATTTTTCATTTCTGTTACAGTGGTTTGATCACTAGCATTTCTCCTTGCTTCTTTCATAAGACTTCCATCCCTCTGTTACATTATCTGCCTGTTCTCATGTGTTGTCTAGCTGACCCATTCAGTTCAGTTCAGTTCAATCACTCATTCATGTCCAACTCTTTGCAACCCCATGAACTGCAGCACGCCAGACCTCCCTGTCCATCACCAACTCCTGGAGTCCACCCAAACTCATGCCCATCGAGTTGGTGATGCCATCCAACCACCTCATCCTCTGTCGTCCCCTTTTCCTCCTGCCCTCTATCTTTCCCAGCATCACGGTCTTTTCAAATGAGTCAGCTCTTCGCATCAGGTGGCCAAAGTATTAGAGTTTCAGCTTCAACATCAGGCCTACCAATGACTATTCAGGACTGATCTCCTTTAGGATGGACTGGTTGGATCTCCTTGCAGTCCAAGGGACTCTCAAGAGTCTTCTCCAACACCACAGTTGAAAAGCATCAATTCTTTGGCACTCAGCCTTCTTTATAGTTCAACTCTCACATCCATACATGACCAATGGAAAAACCATAGCCTTGACTAGACGGACCTTTGTTGGCAAAGTACTGTCTCTGCTTTTTAATATGCTGTCTAGGTTGGTCATAACTTTCCTTCCAAGGCATAAATGTCTTTAATTTCATGGCTGCAGTCACCATCTGCAGTGATTTTGGAGCCCCCAAAAATAAAGTCATCCACTGTTTCCACTGTTTCCCCATCTATTTGCCATGAAGTGATGGGACCAGATGCCATGATCTTCGTTCTGAATGTTGAGCTTTAAGCCAACTTTTTCACTCTCCTCTTTCACTTTCATCAAGAGGCTTTTTAGTTCCTCTTCCCTTTCTGCCATAAGAGTGGTGTCATCTTCATATCTGAGGTTATTGATATTTCTCCCGGAAATCTTGATTCCAGCTTGTGCTGTCCTATTAGATTCATTAATAAACTAGTCATAGTTGTTTTAAATTTCTGGTCTGATCATGGCAGTATTCCTGCCATATCTGACTCTGGTTCTGATGCTTATTCGGTCTCTTTAAACTGTGTTTTTGCCTTTTAGTATGCCTTCCAATTTTTTGCTTGATAGCCAGACATGGTATCCGGAGGTAAAGGAAGAAGTGTAAGTGTACCTTTTCTGACGTGTGGTGAGGTATGGGAAGGGAGGAGGTATTTTGTGGTCCTGTGGTTTGGTCTCACTCTTTTGAGGAGCCTGTGCCCCTGCATTGTTAACCTTACCAGTGCTTCTAAGTTCTTCCCCCCTCCTAACTATGATGGGATGGCTACCCAGGGCTAGAGTTGAGTATTTCCCTTCCCCCAGGTGCGTTGCACTCTGATGAAACTCCACCCGGTTAGACTCTGGTAAAATAGTTTATCCTGGGGGCAGCCTTTGTTAAGAAGAATAGAAGGCAATGGCATGTTTCACAAAGGTTCTTTTCCCCCTCTCTGCTAGAAGCACAGGGGGAATTAGATTTTTCTCTGATATTCACTGTGAAGACCTGGGGGCGCTCCTAGTGATGAAATTCACAAACGTGTGGAACTGGCTCCATGACTGGATTTCCCTGGAACTTTTAACTTTCAGGCTTGTCCATACTAAGCGTCTAGCAAGTCTTCAATGCTTACAGTTCAGATTTTCCTACCATGGCACTCGTTCCCAGAGAGGTTTCTCTTCATGGGTTTCTGCTCCAGTAAGTTGAAATTTTCTGTATCCACCAGTCTGTCTATTCAATTTAGGGGGCAGCAATATGCCTGGTGACTACATTTCTCTGATGGATCTAAATAGAGTTTGTAGTTTTTCAGTTTGTTCATATTTTTACTTTTTAAGATGAAGCAACTTCTAAGCTTCTTAAATGTATAGCAAGGTATCTTTCAAAAACCTAAACCATATTTAATGACAGAATTTTAGAACCATCTTAGATAAAGTCATTTCTTCATTTTTAACTCATATTCAGTGCATCTTGGAGGGCTTAGATAATACCCCCCTCCAAAAGGAATAAAATATAAATACTGGTAAGGGAGGGAAAATACTCTTTTTATTTGCCTAAAGTATTATTTCCTACGAGCAAATCCAGAGCAATAAACCAATACGTTCTTAGAAGCACAAAGAAAATTCAGTACGGCATTAAATGTAAGATCAATTTTTTTAATATTTCTATACGTCACTAAAAACAAAGTAGAAAACACTATTTTTAAAAGGCCTTTTTCACATATGTACCAAAATCATAAAGCATTTAGACATAAAATTGATTTTTAAGATGTGTAAGACCCTTGTGGAGAAATTATACGTTATTGAAAGATGTAAAAGAAGATCTGAATAAATTAAAAGTATTCAAGATTTTATTACAAGTCCTAAACAAGGAAAGAGATAGAGAAAACAGAGTATAAGTGGTTGAAAGAAAGATTTAAAATTGAACTTTTTGCAATCAATAATATTGGCCACTCAGAAAATGAGAGTGACTCCAAGAAGAAACTGGCAAAATATTTTCATGGATTTTCAGCAAGGGATCCTACGCATATGATCTACATGCAATAAGTTAATATCTTTCTTCTATTCCCTCAGCAACCAATGAAAAAATACATTGGAAAAAAGTAAGTTCCTATTTGTAGTGGTTGAACAGTATCTCCCTTAAAATTCATATCCACTTAAAACCTTAGAATATGACTGTATGGAAACGTCTTTGCAGATCTAATTAGTTAAGGATCTTGAGATAAATTGGATGTATCTTCCCTTTCTCTTCACTTCTCCTTTCCTCAGCTATATGTAAAGCCTCCTCAGAGAGCCACTTTGTTTTCTTACATTTCTTTTTCTTTGGAAGAGTTCTGGTCACTGACTCCTGTATAATGATATGAACCTTTGTCCATAGTTCTTCAGGCACTCTGTCTACCAGACCTAATTCCTTGAATTTATTTTTCACCTCCACTGTATAATAATAAAGGATCTGATTTGGGTCATAACTGAATGACCTAGTGGTTTTCCCTACTTACTTCAATTTAAGCCTGAATTTTGCAATAAGGAACTCATGATCTGAGCCACAGTCAGCTGCAGGTCTTGTTTTTTTCTGACTGTATATAGATTTCTTCCATCTGTGGTTTTAAAGAATATAATCAATATGACTTCAGTATTGACCATTTGGTGGTGACTGCAGCCATGAAATTAAAAGATGCTTACTCCTTGGAAGGAAAGTTATGACCAACCTAGATAGCATATTCAAAAGCAGAGACATTACTTTGCCGACTAAGGTATGTCTAGTCAAGGCTATGGTTTTTCCTGTGGTCATGTATGGATGTGAGAGTTGGACTGTGAAGAAAGCTGAGCGCCAAAGAATTGATGCTTTTGAACTGTGGTGTTGGAGAAGACTCTTGAGAGTCCCTTGGACTGCAAGGAGATCCAATCAGTCCATTCTGAAGGAGATCAACCCTGGGATTTCTTTGGACGGAATGATGCTAAAGCTGAAGCTCCAGTACTTTGGCCACCTCATGCAAAGAGTTGACTCATTGCAAAAGACTCTGATGCTGGGAGAACTTGGGGGCAGGAGGAGAGGGGACGACCGAGGATGAGATGGCTGGATGGCATCACTGACTCGATGGACGTGATTCTGAATGAACTCTGGGAGATGGTGATGGACAGGGAGGCCTGGCGTGCTGTGATTCATGGGGTCGCAAAGAGTTGGACATGACTGAGTGACTGAACTGAACTGAACTGATGTGTAGACTTGTCTCTTGTGTCATTGGAAAATGGTACCCCACTACAATACTCTTGCCTGGCAAATCCCATGGACGGAGGAGCCTGGTAGGCTGCAGTCCATGGGGTCGCGAAGAGTCGGACATGACTGAGCGACTTCACTTTCACTTTTCACTTTCATGCATTGGAGAAAGAAATGGCAACCCACTCCAGTGTTCTTGCCTGGAGAATCCCAGGGACGGGGGAGCCTGGTGGGCTACTATCTATGGGGTCGCACAGAGTCGGACACGACTGAAGCGACTTAGCAGCATCAGGGTGTTCTCTAGACAAAACTCTTGTTAGCTTTGCCCTGCTTCATTTTGTACTCCAAGTCCAAACTTGCCTGTTACTCCAGGTATCTCTTAACTTTCTACTTTTGTATTTAAGTCCCCTATGATGAAAAGGACATCTTTGTCTCTTTTTTTTTGGTATAGGTCTTGTAGGTCTTCATAAAACTGTTCAACTTCAGCTTCTTTGGCATCAGTGCTTGGGGCATAAACTTTGATTACTGTGATGCTGAATAGTTTGCCTTGGAAATGAAATCATTCTGTCGTTTTTTGAGATTGCACCTAAATACTGCAATTCCAACTCTTTTGTTGATTATGAGGGCTATACCATTTCTTCTAAGGGATTCTTGCCCACAGTAATAGATATAATAGTCATCTGAATTAAGCTTGCAAATTCCCATCCATTTTAGTTCACTAATTCCTAAAATGTCGATGTTCACTCTTGCCATCTCCAGCTTGACCATGACCAATTTACCTTGATTCATGGACCTAACATTTCAGATTCCTATGCAACAATGTCCTTTATAGCACTGGACTTTACTTTCACTACCAGACATATCCACAACTGAGCATCATTTCTGCTTTGGCCCAGCCACTTCATTCTTTCTGGAGCTCCTAGTTATTGCCCTCTGCTCTTCTCCAGTAGCATATTGGACACTTTCTGACTTCTGAGGGTTCATTCTCCAATGCAAAACCATTCCAAAGAAAAAGAAATGCAACAAGGCAAAATAGTTGTCTGAGAAGGCTTTACAGATAGCTGAAGAAAGAAGAGAAGCAAAAAGTAAGGGAAAAAGGAAAGATGTATCCAACTGAATGCAGAGTTTCAAAGAATAATAAGGAGAAATAAGAAGGTCTTCTTAAATGAACAGCCCATAGAAGTAGAGGAAAATAACACAATGATACAGACTAGAGATCTCTTCAAGACAATTGCCTATATCAAGGGAATATTTCATGCAAGGATGGGCATGATAAAGGACAGAAACAGTAAGGATCTAACAGAAGCAGAAGATATTAAAAAGAGGTGGTGAAAATACACAGAAGAACTATACAAAAAAGGTTTTAATGACCCAGGTAATCATGATGGTATGGTCATCATCTACAGCCTGACATCTTGGAGTCTAAAGTCAAGTGGGCCTTAGGAAGCATTACTAAACAAGGCTAGTCAAGGTGATGGAATTCCAATTGAGCTATTCCAAATCTTAAAAGATGATGTTGTTAAAGTG
>NW_024070202.1:12999683-13181207 GCF_014754425.2 Oryx dammah | reverse complement strand
CTGCAAGGAGATCCAACCAGTCCATTCTGAAGGAGATCAGTCCTGGGATTTCTTTGGAAGGAATGATGCTAAAGCTGAAACTCCAGTACTTTGGCCACCTCATGTGAAGAGGTGACTCATTGGAAAAGACTCTGATGCTGGGAGGGATTGGGGGCAGGAGGAGAAGGGGATGACAGAGGATGAGATGGCTGGATGGCATCACTGACTCGATGGACGTGAGTCTGAGTGAACTCCGGGAGTTGGTGATGGACAGGGAGGCCTGGCATGCTGCAGTTCATGGGGTCGCAAAGAGTCGGACACGACTGAGTGACTGAACTGAACTGAACTGAGGTTATGCTCAAAATCCTTCAAGCTAGGTTTCAGCAGTATGTGAGCTGAGAACTTCCAGATGTACAAGCTAGGTTTAGAAAAGGCAGAGAAACCAGAGATTTCTAAACTAGAACCAGTTTAGAACTAGATTTTTAAACTAAACCAGAGAAACTGCCAACATTCATTGGATCATAGAGAAAGCAAGGGAATTACAGAAAAACATCTACTTCTGCTTTGTTGGCTATGCTACAGCCTTTGAACATCTGGATCACAGCAAACTGTGGAAAATTCTGAAAGAGATGGGAATACCAGACCACCTTACCTGCCTCCTATGTGCAAGTCAAGAAGCGACAGTTAGAACCTCATGTGGAAAAACTGGCCGGTTCAAAATTGGAAAAGGAGTACATCAAGGCTGTATATTGTCACCCTGTTTATTTAACGTACATGCAGATTACATTATTCAAAATGCTGGGCTGGATGAATCACAAGCCGGAATCAATACTGCCAGGAGAAATATCAACAACCTTAGATAGGCAGATGATACCACTCTAATGGCAGAAAGCGAAGAGGAACTAAAGAGCCTCTTGATGAAGGTAAAAGAGGAGAGTGAAAAAGCTGGCTTAAAACTCAACATTAAAAAAAACAAAGATCATGGCATCTGTGATGGTCCCATCACTTCATAGAAAATAGATGGGGAAAAAGTGGAAGTAGTGACATTTTATTTTCTTGAGCTCCAAAATCACTGTGGATGGTAACTGTAGCCATGAAATTAAAAGACACTTGCTCCTTGGAAGGAAAGCTATGACAAACCTAGACAATGTATTAAAAAGCAAAGACATCACTTCGCCAACAAAGGTCTGTATAGTCAAAGCTATGGTTTTTCCAGTGGTCATATATGGATGTGAGAGTTGGACCATAAAGAAGGCTGAGGGCCGAAGAATTGATGCCTTCAAACTGTGGTGCTGGAGAAGACTCTTGAGAGTCCCTCAGACTGCAAGGAGATAAAACCAGTCAATCTTAAAGGAAATCAACCCTGAATTTTCGTTGGAAGGACAGATCCTGAAGCTTCAATACTTTGACCACCTGACGCAAAAAGCCCCTGATGGTGGGAAAGATTGAAGGCAAAAGGAGTAGAGGGTGTCAGAGGATGAGATGGTTAGATAGCATCACAGACTCAATGGACATGAATCTGAGCAAACTCTGGGAGATAGTGAAAGATAGGGAAGCCTGGCCATGCTTCAGTCCATGGATTCACAAGGAGTTGGAAACAACTTAGCAAGTGAACCTAAACAACAGTTTGAGATAAAATCATCTTGGATTTAGAATGGGTTTGGGAGTTTTGGATGGACATGCACACACTGCTATATTTAAAATGGGTAACCAACAAGGACCTACTGTATAGCACATGGAACTTGCTCAATGTTATGTGGCAGTCTGGATGGGAGGGGAGTTTGGAGTATAATGGATACATGTATATGTATGGCTGAGTCCCTTTGCTTTCCACCTGAAACTATCACAACATTGTTAATGGGCTATATCTTAATACAAAATAAAACATTTCTAAAAATAAAAATAAATTAAGTAAATAAAATCATTCCCAAGTTAAAAACAACAACAACAAAAGAATGAGTCTTAAATTCAATGACTTACATCTTCATAAGAAAAATGAGAGGAAGATTTTCAAGACAAAAAGAAGACACATGAAGATACAGGCAGAGATGCAAGTTATGACGGCACAAAGCAAGGACTGCCAGGGGACAGCAGAAACTGGAAGAAGCAAGAAAGAATCTTCTTTTAGACCTTTGGAGGGGGTGTGGCCCTGCCTACAGCTTGATTTGAACTTTTATTCTCCAGAACAAGAAGAGAATAAATTACTGTTGCTTAAGCCACTGAGTTTATGAGTATTTTTTATGGTAGTCCTAGGAAAACAATACCACATTTATGATACCACAGGCACTATAAATTATCTAGGAATAAATCCAAGTATTCATGTGTACAATCTTAATGGGAAAAAAATCATGTATTTTTAAGAAAGGTTAAAAGAATTTAAGAATTCTGAGAAATTTAAGAATTTTAAGAAATTAAATTATTTAAGAAGTTTAAGAATCTGTCCTCCCTGGGGGCTCAGTGGTAAAGAATCTGCCTGCAAGGCAGGAAACACAGGTTCGATTCGCAGGTCGGGAAGATCCCATGGAGAAGGGAATGGCAACCCACTCCAGTATTCTTGCCTGGAAATCCATGGAAGAGTAGCCTGGCAGACCACAGTCCCTGGGGTCCCAAAGAGTTGGACATGACTTAGAGACTAAATACAGACTACAACACAATATTCAATTGTATTATAAATCTATAGTGAGTTAAATAGTGTTATTGGCATAATATGAAAATCAGATCAATTTTTAAAAAATAAAGATTCCAGAAACAGACTCATTTCATAAACATAAGAAAGCCAAGTTGCAGAAGAATTACAATGACAGATGAATTTCCAAAAAGATACTTGGCCTCAGAAAGACTCAAAAGAATACAAATAAAAAGGACCCCCCCCTTTTTTATAATCAGCAAAAAATAAAATGTCTTATAATATCAATTGATTGGTAAGGATTAGAAGGAAAGGTATTTTCATACTGCTGTTGTGTTACAAAGTATAGCCACTATGGAGGACAATTAGGAAGTGTAGTAATCAATTAAAATTGAATATATGCATACTCTAAGACTCAGCAAATCTATTTCTTGGCATTTAACTTATAGAAACACTTATGCACA
This sequence comes from Oryx dammah, assembly GCF_014754425.2. Taxonomy (NCBI): domain Eukaryota; kingdom Metazoa; phylum Chordata; class Mammalia; order Artiodactyla; family Bovidae; genus Oryx; species Oryx dammah. The sequence goes on along the minus strand of NW_024070202.1, from coordinate 13,178,138 downwards.
AGAAATCAAATGTAAGGTATTTACTGCATAATTATTTGTGATAGCAAAATGAATATCAATCAATTAGAATCAGTTAAATATACTAAGGTACATTCATGCAAAGAATATTATGCATCAAAGAATGAAGTACTCCTGTGAGAACTAGTAACATGGAAAATAAACATAAGTGACATCAAGTTCAGAAATAAAATTTACACATCGATAAAAGTTTTATGGGACTTAATGATAAGCAATATTGATAGTATATCAGAAGAATTCAGGTAGGATTCATGCAAGCTCAAAGATCTTTAGAGTTAAATGGAACTATGCTTACTCATTTTAACCTTAGAAATACAAGTTTTAATCAAGTGATGTTGACACCTGTGCAGGATTTCATAGTCTAATCTGATTTAAATGATGAGTGACTATAAAGCTAATTTTGTGTCAGTCTGGCTGGCCTACAGTGCCAGCTGTAAATTTGGTTGAACGTTACTCTGGACATTTTTGTGAAGGTGTTTTTGGTCTTCTCCACCTTTTTAAAGTTAATTTCTATTGGAGTATAATCCATCTACAATGTTGTGTGAGTGTCTGTTGCACAGCAAAGTGAATCAGTTATACACGCACATATATTCACCATTTTTTAGATTCTGTTCCCATATAGGTCATTACAGAGCACTGAGTAGAGTTCCCTGTGCTATACAGTAGGTCCTTATTAGTTAACCTCAACCTCCCAATTTATTCCTCCCCTTGGTAACCATAAGGTTTTTCTACATCTGTGACTCTTGTTTTGTAAATAAGTTCATCTGTACCACTTTTTTAGATTCCACATATAAAGTGATATCATATGATATTTTTCTTTCTCTGTCTGGTTTACTTCACTCAGTGTGACAATTTCTAGGTCCCTTCATGTCACTGCAAACAGCATTATTTCTGTGAAGATGCTTTTGAAATGGAACTAATGTGGTGGACTTTGAGTAAGCAAGAATGGTCTCTATCATGTGGGTGGGCCTCATCCTATTAATTTGAAGGCCTTACTGAAACAAAGACTGACATGCCCTGGGTAAGAAGGAATTGTGTTTGCAGTCTGCCTTTGCACTCAAACTGCACCTCTTTCCTGGGTCTCCAGCCTGCTCTCTGTAGATTTTTTTACTTACCAAGCCTCCACAATCACATGGGCCGATTCCTTAGAATAAATTTCTGTCCATATATCGACACATATCCTACTGGCTCTGTTTCTCTGGAGAACCCTGACTAATCCAGTAATGATAGAACTCAAATCCAGGCACGTACGCTATGTCTGTGGCCAGCTTATTCTTGAAGTTTCGGAGTTATTAGCTTTGTAATGTCTCATACAAGTAGGGACTAGTGCATATCCTCATGGCTGCAGTGATTCAATTATATAAGTCCACAATTCTGTTTGTTACAAACTCTATCAAGAAAAGAAAACAACCCCAAAATTATATAAGAAAGTAATCCCTAAAATCATGTGAAATAACATAATTTTCTTTTAGTAGGGAAGCATCTTTCAACCCTAAGAAAATCTGAAGTTAAATATATAAATGTCAAGTTAAATCTGTGTTTTCAATAATTTAGTGCTCAGAATTTTGCATGTTTTTATATTCTACATACCTGTCGATCTTAAAGGAAATCAGTCCCGAACATTCACTGGAAGGACCGATGCTGAAGCTGGAGCTCCAGTACTGTGGCCACCTGATGCGGAGAGCTGCTGCTGCTGCTGCTAAGTCGCTTCAGTCGTGTCCGACTCTGTGCGGCCCCATAGGCGGCAGTCCACCAGGCTCCCCCATCCCTGGGATTCTCCAGGCAAGAATACTGGAGTGGGTTGCCATTTCCTTCTCCAATGCATGAAAGTGAAAAGTGAAAGTGAAGTTGCTCAGTCGTATCCAACTCTTCGAGACCCCATGGACTGCAGCCCACCAGGCTCCTCCATCCATGGGATTTTCCAGGCAAGAGTACTGGAGTGGGGTGCCATTGCCTTCTCCAATGTGGAGAGCTACCTCATTGGAAAAGACCCTGATTCTGGGAAAGACTGAGGGCAAAAGGAGAAAGAGGCAGCAGAGGATGAGATGATTACATAGCATGACTGACTCAATGGACATGAATCTGAGCAAACTCTGGGAAACAGTAAAGGACAGGGAAGCCAGGCATGTTGCAGTCCATGGGGTTGCAAAGAACTGGACACAACTTAGTGACTGAACAACAACAGCAAATACCTGTGATATTTAAAATCTGGTCTAACAGAATAATAGCTTATTAGAACAGCAATCTCTTACGATTCTAATTTAAAATGTATTATACAGTTTTGTTTAGGCTCATGGTTTTAATTTAACATCTGTACTTCATAAACATTAATGGAACATGAAGAGAATTTAAGAATCATGTATTTATAAATATAATTTATTTGCTATATGAGCTATTAAAAAAGTGAAAGTCACTCAGTTGTGTCTGATTCTTTGTGACCCCATGGACTATAGTCTGCCAGGCTCCTCTGCCCATGGGAATTCTCCAGGCCAGAATACTGGAGTAGGTACTGTTCCCGTCTCCAAGGGATCTCTCAACCCAGGGATCACACCTGGGTCTCCCATGTTACAGGCAGATTCTTTACCATCTGAACCACCAGGGAAACTGTGAGCTATTTAACTACTCAGGAAACTTTTGATTGGTAAGACATACAATGTACAACTTTAAGGAAAACAGAATATTTTGGTTTCATGAATACAGTTTAAATAATAGAAGTTTAAAAATCTAATTTTATGAATTGGTCCTAATATTAATTAAAGAATTCTTACAAGATGTTGTTGAAATCTGCTCTGAATAGAATAATAAGACTTCTTCAAACATAAGATATAGATTTCATAATCTGTAACTTTAATAAATTATCCATTTTTAAAACCAACGATCATCTCTGAAGAGTGATTTCTATAGCAAAAAAGAATCATCCTCAAGACACCAAAGAACACTAGTTGACAATATTGTTCATGAGCACATATACAATACCACATGTTTCTACAGGTTCATATATAAGAAAATAATTTAAAAAAGAATATATAGGAAGCTACAAAAAGTGTTATACAGCTCTATACAGTCAGCAAAAACAAGACCAGGAGCTGACTGTGACTCAGATCATGAACTCCTTAGTGCCAAATTCAGACTGAAATTGGAGAAAGTGGAGAAAACCACTACACCATTCAGGTATGACCTAAATAAAATCCCTTATGATTATACAGTGGAAGTGAGAAATAGATTTAAGGGACTAGATCTGACAGACAGAGTGCGTGATGAACTATGGATAGAGGTTCATGACATTGTACAGGAGATAGGAATTAAGACTATCTCCAAGAAAAAGAAACGCAAAAAAGCAAAATGGCTGTCTGACAAGGCCTTTCAAATAGCTGTGAAAAGAAGGGAAGCGAAAAGCAAAGAAGAAAAGGAAAGATATACCCATTTGAATGCAGAGTTCCAAAGAATACCAAGAAGAGATAAGAAAGCCTTCCCAATTATCAATGCAAAGAAATAGAGGAAAACAACAGAATGGGAAAGACTAGAGATCTCTTCAGGAAAATTAGAGATACCAAGGGAACATTTCATGCAAAGATGGGCTTGATAAAGGACAGAAATGGTATGGACCTAACAGAAGCAGAAGATATTAAGAAGAGGTGGCAAGAATACATAGAAGACCTGTACAAAAAAGATCTTCACGACCAGGATAATCATGATGGTATGATCACTCACCTAGAGCCAGACATCCTGGAATGTGAAGTTAAGTTGGCCTTAGAAAGCATCACTACGAACAAAGCTAGTGGAGGTGATGGAATTCCAGTTGAGCTATTTCAAATCCTGGAAGATGATGCTGTGAAAGTGCTGCACTCAATATGCCAGCAAATTTGATTCAGCAGTGGCCACAGGACTGGAAAAGGTCAGTTTTCATTCCAATCCCAAAGAAAGGCAATGCCAAAGAATGCTCAAACTACTGCACAATTGCACTCATCTCACACGCCAGGGATGGGGAGCCTGGTGGGCTGCTGTCTATGGGGTTGCACAGAGTCGGACACAACTGAAGCTACTTAGCAGCAGCAGCAGCACACGCTAGTAAAGCAATCCTCAAAATTCTCCAAGCCAGGCTTTAACAATACGTGAACCGTGAACTTCCAGATGTTCGAGCTGGTTTTAGAAAAGGCAGAGGAACCAGAGATCAAATTGCCAACATCCACTGGATCACTGAAAAAGCAAGAGAGTTCCAGAAAAACATCTAGTTCTGCTTTATTGACTATGCTAAAGCCTTGGACTGTGTGGATCACAATAAACTGTGGAAAATTCTGAAAGAGACGGGAATACCAGACCACCTGACCTGAGTCTTGAGAAACCTATATCCAAGTCAGGAAGCAACAGTTAGAACTGGACATGGAACAACAGACTGGTTCCAAATAGGAAAAGGAGTACGTCAAGGCTGTATATTGTCACCCTGCTTATTTAACTTCTATGCAGAGTACATTATGAGAAACTCTGGGCTGGAAGAAGCACAAGCTGGAATCAAGATTGCTGGGAGAAAAATCAATAACCTCAGAGGTGCAGATGATACCACCTTATGGCAGAAAGTGAAGAAGAATTAAAGAGCCTCTTGATGAAAGTGAAAGAGGAGAGCGAAAAAGTTGGCTTAAAGCTCAACATTCAGAAAACTAAGATCATGGCATCCAGTCCCAACACTTCATGGCAAATAGATGGGGAAACAGTAGCTGCCTTTATTTTTGGGGGCTCCAAAATGACTACAGATGGTGATTGCAGCCATGAAATTAAAAGACACTTACTCCTTGGAAGGAAAGTTATGACCAACCTAGGCAGCATATTAAAAAGCAGAGACATTTCTTTGTCAACAAAGGTCCGTCTAGTCAAGGCTATGGTTTTTCCTGTGGTCATGTATGGATGTGAGAGTTGGACTATAAAGAAAGCTGAGCCCCGAAGAATTGATGCTTTTGAACTATGGTGTTGGAGAAGACTCTTGAGAGTCCCTTGGACTGCAAGGAGATCTAACCAGTCCATCCTAAATTCGATCAGTCCTGGGTATTTATTGGAAGGACTGATGTTGAAGCTGAGACTCCAATACTTGGGCCACCTGTTGTGAAGAACTGACTCTTTTGAAAAGACCCTGATGCTGGGAAAGACTGAGGGCAGGAGAAGGGGACGACAGAGGATGAGATGGTTGGATGGCATCACCGACTCAATGGACCTGGGTTTGGGTAAACTCCAGGAGTTGGTGATGGACAGGGAGGCCTGGCGTGGTGCAGTTCATGGGGTGACAAAGAGTCGGACATGACTGAGCGACTGAACTGAGCTGAATGAAAAGTGTTCTCCCTTGGAAGAAAGTTAAGATTTTATCAGGAACTCTAAATATTTTGCAGTGTGAAAACATTCATGTGTTATTTGTGTAAGTAACATAAAGAAAATCCTTCTTCAAGTCATGTCTACCCCATCTGAGTTCAATAAGCAGGGGTCAACATACTTCTGACTCAGTCTTCCCTGGTAGATCAGCAGTACAGTATCCACCTTCAATCGATAAGATCCAGGAAACACAGGTTTGATCCCTGTGTTGGGAAGATCCCCTGCAGAAGGAAATGGCAACCGACTTCAGTATTCTTGCCTGCAAAATCCCATGGTCAGAGGAGCCTGGTGGGCTACAGTCTATAGGGTCGAAAAGAGTTGGACACATCTCAGCACTGACAGACTGTCTATATTGTCTCAGAACCAGTTTGTATCAGGAGTTAACCTTGCTCTCTTCATACTAACACAAAGCCATGCTCCTAACTTTACCATTTACAATCACCTTCCTACTTGAGGGACTTTTTATAATGTGCAAAACTAAAAAAATATGAACAAGACTCAGAATGTAATTTTGGTACTACTGTTGTGAGTTTTATTGGCTTTGTCAGTATTACCGTGGCGAGGGGTGAAATATCCTATGAACAGTTTAGGGAATATTGATGGAAGTAGGAAAGCATGTAAAAAGACTCTAGAGTGGGGAGTTACTGGCATTCCAGACTATATTTTCCAAGTGTAGCCTGGAGAAAAAAACTTGTTATTTTCAAAGAGCTAAAGGTAGATTCCTCTTGAGTACTAAGGCTCTTCTTTGTTTGCTAGAAAAGGACCTGCAGCCAGGTTGGGTGTGAAATGACAGACTTTTGAGTCATGGTCTAGAAGGGAAGGCAGAACAGAGGGAAAGCTAAAATCCTCAGCATAAAGGTTTCATTCTACAGCAAAACTGGGAGGGTCCTAGTACTGAAGTAGAGTGTCCTTGGGTCAATGGGTCTTTTAAAATTATCATCTGTGATCCTGTCTTGGAGAACAAATACATAAGCCACATTACTGGAGCTTGTATATACAGGTTTTTAATTAACATTGCAGCTATCCATTAAAAAACTTATACTTAGAAAAAGTTTATTAGGTTGTAAAATTATAGTGTTTTAAATTTTATTTATTATTGTTCTTCTTAAGAAACAGGTCAGAAGTGCATATTGTTTTTCCTGGCTAAGGCTCTGGTAGTATCTGACACGATTACAAAACTCCTGAAATTATGTGTAAAAACTTGCTGAACAGAGTAGACAGTTCCACTCTAACCTAGAAACCAGAGCCAGGAGCTGAGTGACCTGATCCAAACTTCCTTTGCTCCTGCATGTTAGGTCTCAGAAGAGGGAAAGTCCCTAGTGATCAGCCGGGCTGCCCCACTCCTGGGCAGAACTGAACTCTTGAAGGAACACCCAGGTGAACAGTGGTGCCTACTGCGTTTCCCTCCTTGGTGGGAAGAGGTTGCTAATGAAAGTTTTAGGAAACAGACTGGGCTAGGTGAACTTTTCTGTAGCCCCTGGCAGAGGCGGGGTTGGGGCAGGGCGGCGGGGGGTGATAGGGCCAACTCCCAGGCACAGGTAGGTTCCAGAGACACCCTGGACTTGGCGGAGTTCAGCTGGCAGCTCACTTGGCCCATTATCAGCTAGGAGCCCAGCAGAGGCTGCTACCCCTCGGGCCCACTGTCCTCTTTCTTTCCTTCCTTCCTCCTGTGTGCGCCCCACTGCTCAGTTCTGTCCAGTGTCCTCCACCAGGAATTTTCCATCATTCCAGCAGCCTGCTTGGACAAATTCCCATGATTTCTCATGACTTATGGACCTCTGTGCAGTGCCTCACATTGCTAGACCTGGATTCATTTTCTATTTTTAAGATACTCAGGTAACTTCAATGTCTTCTCACTTAGAAAATCCATAAGTTAAATTTGTGGAATGCAGGCAGGGTTATTGGAAATGAAATATAAGGTTACAAAGAATACTGAAGACTTAATTTAACATCCCACCTCCATCTCTGCAATTTAATCATATTTCATGTAAATAGTCATTATTTTTTCAAGCCATAAAATATTAAGTAAACATAGATGATAGCCACTATCTGTGTTTGAAATAAGAAAGAGCCCTACCCCTAAGTCCCACACCAAATGTGAGGTTATCTTTCCCCAAGGCAGCCAGGCAAATTCAAGCTCCAGAGCGCCTGTGAAATATAAAGTAATGAAAAGAAAGTGCACAGGCTTAAAAAGAAATAATGATAATAATAATAAAACACTGCTTGCAGGAAAAAATAAATGAAAGGCAGAAAATGAAATAGGTCTCCAAAAGTCATTCCTTAAGACTCTCATGTCTATTCTCCTAAAATAAAACATATCAAATAAAATCTAAGTTCCTCCTGCATGTCTGTGCTGCACACACACAGTTTGTTAGCAAAGGGGATGGGGTCCCTGGAAACAGAAACAAGCAGTCTCCTGGTCTTTATCACATCACTCCGACGGAGAAAGTTCTTGACCTCTCCCACTGCCCATCACTGTCCCTTCTCTGACCCGAGCGCTGGGGTCTTTCAACTTCCACTTGTTAAAAGCCTGGCCCATCCTCCAGGCTGCAGTCAGGTTCATGATGCCCATGACAATGTCAAGGACTATCCCCAGAATCTCATTATCTGCTAATCTTTATTTCTGTTCCTCAGATGTCCCTGTGAATGGGCTTTGAGTCTGCCGTCAAAAACCGAAATCCACCGTGATACTCTCCCTTTGTGTCCTGTGGCAGCCCAGGCCCCGTTCTATCACTCACACCCCTTTTTTGTCAGCCTGCATGACAAAGCTGTTTACCAGAACAAAGAATAGATGGCAGGAAAGGGTACTCAAAGGAAGAAATCATGCATTTTTTTAGAAAACTCACTGACTAGAAGAAATTATCACAATCGTTTTTTCACTGGTTCTTACTAGATTCGAGTATGTGGGCACCCTCAGAATTTAGGAAAAACACATACACTTACAGTCTACTGCGCTGGACTTACATATATGCTGTTTCAGTGAAAACGCACACCATACATAAAGAATCAGCACTCTGCAAAATGGAATTAAACGGAGTGTGGGGGGCGGGGGCTGAAAGGCAGCCATTTTACAAAGGAGTTAAGACATCAAACGAGGTCAAAGAATTTTTCAAAAAGTGGAGAACCAGAGGGAGTGAGCTAAAAGATAAGGGATGGTGGCTGGAAAATGACATCTTAGAACAGAGACTGTAGAAGTATTGTGATTACTGGTGATGGCAACATCTTAAAAGTACAACCAGAGGAGTAGGCAGACAAGTAAGGTAGAGACAAGGTCACTGGAAGGAACGTAGTCATGGAACTGAAAAGGTGAGTCTGGAAAGGTTACCCACAAGGATGTTAAAATCGCCAAGCGTTTTGGCAGTACGGTATACAAGGCAGCGGGAGCAGAACCACCTAGGACAGGCAGGAAAGTATCCTGAAGCTGGGGGCCATGTGGGGCGAGTGGTAAAGAACCTGCCTGCCAATGCAGGAGACAGAAGAGACCCGGGTTCAGTTCTTGAGTTGGGAAGATCCCCTGGAGGAGGATAAAGCAGCCCACCTCAATGTTCTTGCCTGGAGAATCCCATGGACAGAGGAGCCTGGAGGGCTACACTCCCCAGGGTTGCACAGAGTCAGACACGAAAACTATGACTGAACATGTACTCATGCACAAATAACATAGAAAGTTGAAAAGGGTATTTAGAGAAGATGTTTGAGGATATAGGGGATTTTGTTAATGACTATGGGTTTCAGAGGATATAACAGAAGTGTTTTAGAAGGTGTGGGCAAGGGAGGATAGAGAGCTGGGAGAAAGTACCCAGACATATGGGAAGAGTCTGGTGGATGAAGGTTGACTAGGAAGCCTGAGCTTCTCAAGGTGACCACATAACACAGGGCTAAGGGGCCCAATGAGATCAAATAGATCCTGGAGGCAAGGCAGTGAGCTGCTCCAGAGCACTCTTGCCAAGGGCAGGAAAGGGCCTGTTTTATGCCAAGTATGGATAACTCTGGAGATTTCTTTCCAACCACTTCCACCATTCACATCGTTCCCAGTCCAAGAGCAAACAGGTTTCATTCTCTACGGTCAGGGAATGACTGCTTGGAACACAGTAGTATAAAGAACCTCAAGGCCATATTCAAATTTAGGAGAAAAACAAACAAACCAAAAATGGTCATCTCTTTGCCAGCATCTGCTCTCCCTAGTTTAAGGTGATCCCTAGAGCTCAGTTCAATTCTTCTTTCTCCATCCCACCTCCCACTTTTTAACTTGCGTCTCAGCCTCTCAGGACTTCTACATATGTCACCTCACTTCACGGGGCAATGTCAACCCTTCCTAAAGACCCTCTACACAGCTCTCTGCTCATGCACCCCACGTCTCCATGTCCAGACAAGACCTTGCTCCTGAGCATTAAAAACTTGTCTGCAGTTTTCTCCTGGGCTTGGAGCACATCCATGGTGCTCACCAATCCCCTGTCCATGACACCTCAATCTGTACCTCTCCCATTTATCCCATAGTATATCCCCATTTACCTATTTGAACAACCCACGTCTTCTTCAACTCCTTTCCCCCACATCTTATCGGCCACCTATTTCCATCCATTCGATCTCTGAATTCCTTAAACCCACCCCCTGCCCTCCCCTCCAACCTACTGCCTCAGCCTGGTTCACATCTTCTGAGAAGTCGTGGGAAGTAGACTCCACCCAACTCACCCTCCCACAGCCAGTGATCTTTGTGAAACATTGATTCTCCCTTCTTAAAAGGCTTTTGTAGCTCTGCAGCACGTACAGGGTAAAATTCAAAGTTCTTAGCCCTTGACAGATAACACTGCCCATGTTTGTTCATGCACCCCCCTCTCCCATTAAACTATGACCTCCACCAAGGCAGGAATGTATGCCTCCTTTGAGTTCCCAGGAATTGGTTGGAGATGCAGAATATACTCAATAACTGTGAAGTAATACAAGCAGGCAGAGGAAAAGTATAAAAGGCAACTCAATTTTAAAGACTCTCCTTCACGAGAGTTGATACAAAATCATTTTCTACAACTCCTGTTATAGCTGATTCATCTCTACTCTTACCTTAAATAGCAAAGGAATAAAAGTCTCTTAATTTAACAATTAAAAAATATATCAAGGGTTGAAATGAAGGGGTTTTTTTGAAAATTAGGTCTTAATATATATGTTCTTATATTGGATTCTGGTTCTACCATTTTCGAGGTGTGTAACCCTGGGCAAGATGCTTAACCGCTGGCCTAAGTTTCATCACTTATAAATTGGAGAGAATAACCAACTAATTCAAATGGTTGCTATGGGAATTAAATGAGGTCATGTCTGAAAAGTGTGTTAGAATAGGAAATGTTCAATAAGTAAGTTACTCTGAAAGAGATTACTCTGATAGTTACTCTGAAAGATATTGCACATATAGTTTATTTATGAAAACCAGAAACATTATTGGTATTAGACAATGGAAACATGCGTGTATTTCCTAGAATGGAGGGAACATATCTTTAGTTTTTCTACACAGTTCAGGCCATACCAAGTCAGCCTCTGAAGGAGATTGGGAGTTTTGTGTCTGGTCTCCCCAACCTCTCTCTCTCCCAACATTTTCTATCAAGACCTCTGGAGAGATCCCACGTGGTCCCACAGCTCCTGGAAGACAGGCAGCAAATCTGTCAGCCTTCTATAGAAAGAGACTTGGGTCAAAGGGACCATTTGATTAACTTCCAACATTATCTCAAAATTGTTTACTCGTATGTCCTAGAGATACACTGACACAATGAAAAAACTCATTCACTTTTTTCTTTGAACTTACACACTGCCGTTTTTCTTTCAGCATCTTACCTTACGAAAATGTAAAGTTATCCACTATCTCTGCTCTCTTTCCACACATGCAAGAATATTACAATGATTTAACACAAGTTCCACTTCCTCCTTGTTCTCACCTAAAATTTTAAAAACTCATTCATTTTACTGGGCCATTCCTCTTGTAATAAACCAGAAATAAACTTTTTTTTTTGCAAAATGCATAACTGTTTTCTGACTAGCACATAAAATTTTACTTTACATCTGTGTGTTTTTGATCTACAAACAGCAAGTTCATATTCAATCTAGTATCTGAAGAATGTTAAGTTGTTGATTATGAATATTTAAAAAATATATAACAATTTTCTATCTTTGTTATATGGCATTTCTTCACTTTTTAATATACTGAAATTCTCAGAAAATGACTTGGGTCAAAGGGACCATCTGATTAATTTCCAACATTATCTCAAAATTGTTTATTCATATGTTCTAGAGATACAATGACACAATGGAAAAACTCATTCATTTTTTCTTTGAATTTGCACACTGCTGTAAGTTGGTAGGGAAGTCTGCCCTCCAAGGAGCACTAGTATGAAGCATCTACAAAGCAAATCTTTCTTTTACTGATAATAACTATCTTTTATAACACCTCTTCCATGTATTTCTATGTTAAAAGATCTAAAGGTATGACTCCTTGAAAAAAAAAAAAGGAAAAGGGAGGAAGAAAATAAAAAGGATATGGAGGGATGAATGTCCCATCATATACAAAATGACAATAATTACAAGAAACCTATTTCATAAATTACTGGGATTTTACACGTGATGATCTACTGCAAAGAACTTTAAAGTGTTAAAATACGATCATAAGAGGCTGTCCACTTGTGTTCCAGGACCATTTTTGGTCTGTGAATGCTTTGTTTCTCGCCCATGGTGAGATAAGTATGAAAATTTGAAAGTATGCATTTAGAACTGTTATACAAATTTGACAAAGTAATTTTACATCAGCTGAATCAAATAATAAAAGATTTGGGCTTATATTTTGTACGTCTGAATTTTCATTTCATTTTCTAGTAATTCACTTTCATTGTACTTTACAAAGGCAAAGAAAACCTGTCCTTCACCACATATAGTTTGAGAAGCACTGAAAAAAACTATTATTATTTCTGCAATTTTGCTTAACAACCATTAATTTCTAATTACAAAGTAGTTATATGTCATTATTTGAGAAATACTTCCAACCAAGTGTGAGGAACTGCCAGCATACAAACAAGTTCTAAAACAAGTCTCTTTTGTATTGGGTAACTTGGTTATTTGGGAGTCAGAAAACAATTTTTCCCATGAGAAAACATAAGCCGAGGGTTAGGTTGGCATAGCCTACAAATTCCAATTATCTCAAAAGACTGCTAAGCTATACTATAAAATGTAATCCCTCGTATGTACTATAGAATTTATGACCAGCCTTCTCCATTTTGTGATGAAGAAATTAGGCTTCTAATTTCCAACTATGAGAAATTAGTTGGAATTCTAACCCAACTATGAGAAAAGATAATTCTCAGCCCTGGCATAGTAGGGATAGGGATTGGGGGTGGTGGTGGTGGTACTTTTTAAACTTTTTCGTTTTATTTTGGAGTATAACTGATTAACAATGTTGTGATAGCTTCAGGTAGACAGCAAAGTGACTCAGCCATATATATATATACACACACATGTATCCATTCTCTCCCAAAATTGCCTTCCATCCAGGCTGCCTCAAAACATTGAGCAGAGTTCCCTGTGCTATACAGTAGGTTCTTGTTGTTTATCCATTTGAATATAGCAGTGTGTACATGTCCATCCCAAACTCCCTAATTCTCCCTTCCCAGAATGGAGCTATTGGGCTCTTCACACAAAGTCCTGAGGAATTTAGGAGACCAAGTTTGAGGGAACTCACTGGTCGAGTTAATAAAATTAAACTGAGGGTTTCCCAAGATTCTCTGAGACAGGTGAGGTATGTCTCGCTGGATTTGAAAGCCTGGTTCTTTACCACAAATGCCTCCATCCTAAACCCCAGGGCATTGTGGTGGCACAAGATGGGGAGCAGGCTTCATCCTGAATGGAACTCTATCTTTGGGGACCTTTATTTCTCTTCTGTCATTGTTTGAAAAGATGTGAAGACAAGCCTAGGCTTAGTGAGAAACAATGGAAGGCTCAATTAGTGATGTCTGCCATGGGCAAGAAGGGCAGGTTGGCACAAGAGCTGTGTTTCACTACCCTGAGTATATCTTGAAGAAAGCAGACCTTTGACTCATTAAGTTCAGTTGTAACCAGGCTGAATTATTAATATTAAGAACATGAGTTTAAAAAATGCCAGGGAATAGCAAAGGAAAACAGCACACAACAATTAGATGTACAATTAGATGTACAGGCACAGGTTATGTACTGGTCACTATCCAGAATCATTGGCATAATGCTCTCCAAACTAACACAGAAGCCCTGGCCATAGGCCCAGGCCTTCTCTTTTGGCTCTTCATTCTAAATTCTGATGTCACATATGAGATTCTTCTCTTCTCCAAAGACTGTCATTAAAAACCTCCCTAGGGCTTCGCTGGGGGCTCAGTGGTAAAGAATCCACCCGCCAATGTGGGAGACATGGGTTGGATCCCTGATCCGGGAAGATCCCACACGCTGCAGAGCACCTAAGCCCGTGAGCCACAACTATTAAGCCCATGTGCCACACGCCCCAGAGCCCATGCTCCACAAGAGAAGCCATCACAATGAGAAGCCTCATATGGCAGCTAGAGAGTAGCCCCCTCTCGCATAGCCAGGGAAAAGCCTGTGCCACAGTGAAGACTCAGCACAGCCAAAATTTAAAAAACAAACAAACAAAAAACAAAGAAGCATGGTATCAGGGTATTTGTGTTCAAACAGACAATTAAAAAAAAAAAAAACCTCCCTAAAGAAGAGATCCCACCCTTACCTACCCAGTCATACGGTAACTATGGCACCATTCTTAATCCAGATGTTCCATATATAGAATTCCGGAGGGTTTGTGACTTTGAATGAGCGGAAAGTATCTTGATTTCTAATGGAATTAAGCATTGCTTTCAATTACGAAAGTAGGAAACAAGTTCCAGAAGCATTAGCAATACTTGTGACTTTGTTACTAATGGAAATGAGTTATGATCATTATTTCATTATAGTGCTACAGATTTCTTGAAATAACATTTATGCTCATCACTACGTGAAAGAATAGTGCTACACCTTGCTATTTAATGTGTTAACAATGTAGCACATATTACATTGCTATATTACTGTAGCACAAACTTCTGAAAGAACACTTTGATAATTTATTTTGAATGTAATAGATCTCCTTTGCAACTAGTACTTCCATTGTATGCACTTATAAACATTTTTCTAGGAAGGTATCTATAGTTTCACTACTGCCAGAGGAGTCCACGCCACACACACAAAAGGTAAGCCTCCTGGGCTTTCAAAGGACAACTATGTAAGTCTCTACCAGGCAACAGAACTTAATAATATCCCTCAGGACTGAATCAGAGACACTCACACACAGAAAAGTGAAAGTGAAAGTTGCTCTTTGCGACCAGGCCAGAATACTGCAGTGGGTTCAGTTCAGTTCAGTTCAGTCGCTCAGTCGTGTCCGACTCTTTGCGACCCCAGGAATTGCAGCACGCCAGGCCTCCCTGTCCATCACCATCTCCCGGAGTTCACTCAGACTCACGTCCATCGAGTCCGTCCAGGGATCAAACCCAGGTCTCCCTCATGGCAGGTGGATTCTTTACCAGCTGAGCTACTAGGGAAGCCCTACAGGAAATGCAGAGTCTTTTTTTTTTCCCCTGGGGTGTATTACAGGTGATAAACTGGCATCTGCCCACATAATGTAGGGTGACAATTAACCAGCAACCAGCAGAAGCTTATTTCAGCCATACTCACTTGTTCCCTGGTGGATTGGATGGTAAAGAATCCGCCTACCATGCTGGAGACCTGGCTTTGATTCCTGGGTTGGGAAGATCTCCTGGAGGAGGGCATGGCAACCCACTCCAGTATTCTTGCCTGGAGAATCCCATGGACACAGGAGCCTGGCGGGCTACATACAGTCCATGGGATCACAGAGTCGAATACGACTGAGTGACCGGACTGAGCGCAGCACAGTCTGGATGAAGCATTACTTAGAAACTTGATGTTTCCTTCCTCCCATCTATATACTGTTATTAAAAATAGTGATTCCAACATATATTTACAAGACACGACCCAGTATCTTTTCCTGTAGTAATAATAAAAATACGCCGCCCCCCCCCCACACACACACACACTTTAAAACCGTCCCTCACAAGTTTCTAGGACGTAAGTTCCAGCACTAGGAGGGAAGGAATGTCTGGGAAGTGGGCACTAAGCAAAGCCTGAGAGCTGCTTGAGATTCCTGCGGGGCTGTCAGTGAAAGGAAGTGAAGGAATTCTAAGCGCCCTCTAACCTGGCGCGGGTGCGGCGGGGGTGGGCCTCCGTTCCCAGGGAAGGTGTCTGAGGAGGTCGGAGTGTGTCCGAGGCCAAGGGCCGGGTCGAGGGCGGAGCCCCGGCTCCTCGCCAGCAGGGCGGCTCGGGGCGGAGCGCAGCCCGCGTGGCCCGGCGGTGCCGCGGCGCCGCCCACAGCGCTCCCCGGCCCGGCGGAGCAAGGCAGCGCGGCTCCCGAGCCATGGGGCGGCTGCTGGCGCTGAGCTTGCTGGGGATCGCGCTGGCGCTGCTGGGCGAGAGGTTCCTGACGCTCAGGTAGGGGCTGGGGGCCCTCCCGGGTCCGCAGGGTCGGGGTGGCCGGGGCTGCGGGGGCCCCTCGTGCTGGGACCCGGGGCCGGGGACGCTCTCTGCCGGCTCTGCTCCCCGGCCCGCCGAGCGTCGCCACCCCACCCCCAGCCGCCCGCAAAACCCCACACAGTTTGGGCTGAATCGCGAGACTTCCTGGAGAGTTTGCAAGCTTTTGCTGCTCACAAAGTTCTTTGCTACCTAGGTTGACGAGCTGTGCGAGTGCCGTGCAATTTACTCAAGGGCAAACCTCGTGCTTTAACTTGAAAACGACACTATTACTAATGCACTGAAACTTTAATTATAAAGATTTATTTCAGGTCACGGATCCTGCTTCTCTTTGGTGCCCAAACCAGCCTCTGTCTTTAACAAAGTTGTTCTCCATCCCTCCCCTGCCGCGTTGGAGAAGCTTCTTCCGCTCTCTAATCTTGGCGCGGCAGATCAAAAATACTTGAAATATTCAGCTACTGTTCTTACATCACTTCCTTATTTATCTCCTCGTCCAGGAACCGTGAAGCCAGAATGCCAAACAGGACCCGCCTAGTCCTTCACACATTTTACTTATTATGAAAAAAAAAGGCGGTAGGCAGATGTCACAGTCTCCACATTATCAATTCAAATTATATAAGCCTCACGCGAAAGAATTCCAGAAATGCTGAGCATCTGTTCTGTATGCTGTGCTCTTTTAGGCTCCTGTAATAGAGTAAGGTACCGTTCTTACCCTATGAAAGGGAAGGAGAGAAATAAGACAGATGGATAAACAAGGATGTCCAGTGCAGCAGTGTTAGTCGCTCAGTCGTATCCGACTCTTTGCGACCCCACGAACCGTAGCCCAGTACGCTGCTCCTCTATCCATCGGATTCTCCAGGCAAGAATACTGGAGTGGATTGCCGTTCCCTTCTCCAGAAGATCTTCCTGACCCAGGGGTCGAACCCAGGTGTTCTGCATTGCAGGCAGATTCCATCTGAGCTACAGGGACAGTCAGGATGTTCAGGACAGGTACAAACCAACCCCTATAGGCTTAAGGAGGAAAAATGACAACTCCTGAAGCTGAAGCTCAGGAGGAAGAGACATTTGACATTGTCCTGGAAGGATGGGTGAAACCCAAGTGGGGAGGAAGGAGGCAGTCCCAGATTGAGGTTGCAGCATAAACAAAGGGACTGATGTGGGGAAGTTTGGATCTGAGGGGAGCTTAAAGTTAAGGGATGATGACAGTAGGGATAGGTGAAGGATAGGTCTCGAGATGGTTATTAAAGGTATGCTGAGAAATTGGGGCCAGCTTTGATGGGCAAAAGGGAACTATCAGTGTTTGCTGTGTGTGTGCTTTATTTTTTAAACAGGAACCTGTTTAAACTTTCTAAAGCAGAATCAGCTGGACTGTGTAGAGCTGACCTGGAAGGCTGCATTAGAGTAGAGCAGTGATTCTCAATCCTGGCTGTGCCTTAGGCTCTCCAGGAGACCTGCTGTCTGGACTGCACCCCCAGCAGTTCCAATCCTGTTGCTCTGAGTGGGGCCCAGGCATGAGTATTTTTTATTTTTAAAAATTCTCTTGATAATTCTCACATGAAGTTAGAGTTGACAAGTACCAGAATGGAGACTAAAAAGACCTGGGGAAACTAGTTAAAGTATTGCAGTGGTCTGGCCCAAACTCTGGAAGCCGGGGGGATGAGGGGTAGGTCAAAGGTGATGCTAGAGTTTCCAGCTCAACTGGCTTGGCTGTAGCTTCGTCTGCTCTAGAAAAACACCAGGAGGACAGTGTCTGTGTGCCAGGAAGGGTCAGAGTCGGAGGAGGAACGTTCACTGGTAAGAAATGGATATGCTGAGCTTAATTTTCAGGTTATATAAATGACTGTCCTGTTCTGCAGAAGCTTATTGAGTTGGATGATTTTGTATGATCTATCCAGCTCCCAGTTTCAAAGCAAGACCATTAAAATTCACAAGCTCATTAGGTTCTCCCTATAGTTCAAACCACCAGTGTTTCTATTAATTGAAGTTTTCTTAGTTTATAATTTTTTCTTCTTAATAATCATAAGGTTTTAAATTTAAGTCCCTTTGAATTGGTCCTGGGTGTTCTTTGGAAGGAATGATGCTAAAGCTGAAACTCTAGTACTTTGGCCACCTCATGCAAAGAGTTGACTCATTGGAAAAGACTCTGATGCTGGGAGGGATTGGGGGCAAGAGGAGAAGGGGACGACAGAGGGTGAGATGGCGGGATGGCATCACCGACTCGATGGACATGAGTCTGAGTGAACTCCGGGAGTTGGTGATGGACAGGGAGGCCTGGTGTGCTGTAATTCATGGGGTCGCAAAGAGTCAGACATGACTGAACTGAACTGAACTGAGTGATAAATATGGTTGCAAACTTAAGAAAAAATAGAAAAATCTTATTCATACAGACTGGACCTGATGGGTCATTTAAAATTTAATGTGTCTTTTCTTTATAAAGACTTGACTATAATAAACTTTATTTAGCAGTGACTTCACAGGGTTGTAACCTCATTGGACAACTGAAGCCTCATATTGGCTGATGTGAGAAGGTGAGGGGAATGATGGATGGACAGATCTAGCAAATAAAAATGCAAGACACCTAGTCAAACTGGAATGTCAGATAAACAACAAATCTTTTTTTAGTATAAACATACCCCAGGCAATATTTGGGATGTAATTATACTAAAATAGTATTCATTATTTATCTGAAATTCAAATTTAACTGGGTATCTCACATTTTATCTGGCAACCCTATAAGTGCAGAATATCAAGTACCTACTGTTTACGAAGTTTGGTGGGGTGCTTAAATGCATAGCATTTCTCCTTTCAGTCCCTTAGAGTATTTTGAAAAGCAGCATGTTCCCACCTCCACAAAAAGAAAGGCTCTTCAAGAAACAGATTTTCAGTTTGTTTTTTTTTGCTCTCATCCGGTGCCTTCTATTTTATTATTCTATTTTTAGAGATGGTACTTTGGCACTCAAGTTTCTTTCTCTCCCCCAAGGTGCCCACTTAAATTTCAACTTGGATTTCAGATAAGCAATGAATAATATTTTAGTATAAGTGTGTCATGGATGGATAAATGGAATCAGAGTTGTCTGTTTCCTTCTGAACTGTAACTGGCTACAGTTCCCAGGGGAGGATGGCATATCATCCCCAACTTTTCCACTCCTCCCTGCTGCTGAGTCACTTCAGTCGTGTCCGACTCTGTGCGACCCTATAGATGGCAGGCCACCAGGCTCCCCAGTCCCTGGGATTCTCCAGGCAAGAACACTGGAGTGGGTTGCCATTTCCTTCTCCAATGCATGAAAGTGGAAAGTGAAAGTGAAGGCGCTCAGTCCTATCCGACTGTTAGCGACCCCGTGGACTGCAGCCTACCAGGCTCCTCCGTCCATGGGATTTTTCAGGCAAGAGTACTGGAGTGGGGTGCCATTGCCTTCTCTGCCCTAGTTGAACAATAAAGGGGAAAACAGAAATACACAAATGTTTCCAGGCCCGTGCTCCCTATTCCAAAGCACACAGCCTTGAATGAATCATAAGACTTAAGTGCCTAAGAGACTTGTGCCTGAGCAGGAAATCCAGAAATAAGCACCTGAACTTTCTGCTTGTTGCCTGACATCTTTTATGACAACTCCACCAAGAAGCTATCCAATGAACACTTCTGAAGGGGCAGCCTGTTTTTTAGCCACCATACTCCTTATTTATTGTGTGACTACCGTGTGCTGGTCTGAAATGGCTGTGCTGGGTCTTCATTGCTACACAGGTTTTCCTCTAGTTGCAGAGAGTGGGGGCTACTCTCTAGCTGCGGAGCACAGGCTTTTCATGTGGTTACTGCTCTTATTGCAGAGCATGCGCTCTAGGTGTGTGGGCTTCAATAAGCTGTAGGGCGTGGGCTCAGTAGTTACGGCTCCTGGGCTTTAGAGCACAGGCTCAGTGGTTGTGGTGCAAGCTTTGCCCCACAGCATGTGGGATCTTCCTGGATCAGGGACCCAACCCCTGTCTCCTGCATTGGCTGGCCGGTTCTTTACCACTGAGTCACCAGGGAAGCTCTGTGTGCTAGTCTTTGTGTTCAAAGTGTCAACAGTTCTTTGTATTAAACTAAAACAAACATTTACTGACATTTGGAAAGAAAGCCCTTTGACCTTCCTGCCTTCTCCCAGTCTTCATATCTGTCTTTATATTATATTATATATTTCCTATATTATATCTGATAAAGCTGAAGCTTGGAGAAGCTAACTAGTTCAATAGTTAGTGCCAAACCTGTACTCTAAGCCAGGTCTTCTGATTCTGGATACAGTTTGCCCCAGTTCCCTGCAGCCTCCTCTCTCGTCTGCCATTGGAGCAAACGTTCTCAGCTTTACAAGCCTGAGCACAAACTCTGAGTTAAGTAAGAGCATTACAGGGGATGAGGGAGTAAATTCCAAGGGGTTTTACAAGTCTGTATGTGAAAGATAAAGCCCCTGTTTGAATTTAGTGTGTACTTAAAAGATAAAGCCCCACCAGTGGTTTGTAAGTTCAAAGGCAGTGCAATAAGGAACAAACCTGGTAAGAAGACTGTGTCCCCTGTTGACACACCCACCTGGTGCATCTTTACTGTTACCACAAAATGAAGCAAGATAATCACTAACCAGCCCCATCTCATTCTGCTTTGAAGGTAATGCCCTTTCCTGAGTGAAAGAAGTAGAGATTTCTTTCATGCTAATGACTGTTGGTTAAGGGTTTATGCCTTATAGCCAGATAGCCTGAATTCTCCACTATTTACCTGACTCATTGGCTTTTTATTTAACCTTTCTGTGCCTCAGTGTCCTAATCTGGAGGATGGGGGGTAGGCTGTAAAAACAATCAATGAGTTAATTCTTGCAAAATGCTAGGACAATGTCAGACACATAGTAAGGGCTCAATAACTGTTACCTGTGATGACGTTGGAGCAGAGGTTCTTAGATTTTTGTGCCGCAGATCCTTTTGGCAGTCTGGTGAAGCCTTGACTCCTTCTCAGCATCATGTTTCTAAATGCATAAAATAAAATACACAGGATTACAAAGCAAACTTAAATACTATCTCAGTTAATACTAACTTACTTAAATTCTATTGTCAAACTATTTGAAAAATCTAATGTAGGCTATATTAAGCCTTAAATATATCTAGAGGTCGTTGAATACCTAACAGTAGGTACTGTGAAGCCGAGATGAATATAAATGGTATTTTGAGATATCTACAACTAAAATGTTAGGAAACATCTGCAATTTCTGTTAGTGGCAGTCACAGGTACTACTAGTAGAAAGCTCAGTGGTTTGTTGCCTACGCTCATCATCAAAAGAAATACTCACTTTCAGGCAGAGGTTTAACTAAAGATGTGTTTTTCTCCCCATCTGAGTTCATAGACCCCTGAATTTTACCCATGGACTCCATGAAGGTCACTGGGCCTGAAATTAAGAACCCTGATGTTGGGACTTCCCTGGCAGTCCAGTGGTTAAGAATTTGCCTTGCAATGCAGGGAATATGGGTTCGATCCCTGGTTGTGGAACTAAGATCCCACATAAGGCCTATAGACCTAAACTGACCTGCCAAAGGTCATGCAGTCTTACTGCTATGACAGAAACACAGTCTACCTGTTTCACTACTAACACTTTTGATACATGTTAGCCCTTCTTATTTCTGATTACCATTTATCACCCATGAGTATCAGCAGCAGCATCCTCATCACTAGTATTAACTGCTACTACTTATGTTAGGCTTAATAGACTTGTTTTCCAATAAAAATTAATTTAAAAAAATACTTGTTTTCCCTTTAAGTCATTCCTGGGGCTCATAGATTTGAGATCTTTTGGTATTTTTTTTTTTTTTTACTGTTTATTTAAAATTTTTGTTGGTTATTTTATTTTTAATTTTCTATTTGTCCATATATTTTATATATTTAATTTATTCATTTATTTTTATTTCATTGCTTTATTGCTATGTTTTAAGAAATTTAATACTATTTTAGTTATATGATTCCAAATACATAGTGATTAACACTTTAATTAGAAACTTTCATATTATATATATACACGTATATGTGAACTGCCAAAATACATAGTTGCCACTCCCTTTTGGTAATTCTGAGTTGTCCAGGCTGAGGTTTCTTCCATTTTGCCGAGAAAACGGTAGCCTTGCCCATATTCAGCGTCTAGAAGTCCGAAGAGGCAAGGATATGAATAGAAGAGAGACAAGGGACACAGGGTCATTCTGTCTCTTAGAAGAGTGGCATGCGTGAACCACTTTGAAAAATGCAGACTGCTCTGTCAGCACGATTGTCGTTATTTATGTACGTAGAGAACACAAAGAAGGTGCGCCGATGAGAAGAGGGGAAGCCTTCGAGCAGCAGAGCCCAGATGTGTTTGTCCACCTTGCTTGGCGGGCTGCTGCTCCAGGGCAGGAAGCAAGAGTGAAGATGCTTTATCGAAGTTCAACATTTTCTTGTTAGTTCTTCACTTCTGTTTTTACGAAATGACAACAGCAAGTAGTTTTGCCAGAGTAGTTGGTGCTCCTCAATCTCTTAATAAGTATTTATGTGGTATCTCCTGTGAGCCAGGCTCTGAACAATGCCATTTTCCCTTGGCCTGCTTTCCATCACTGCGTCATTATGCAGAGGGTCTGAGCAGTTTTCAGCTCCCCTGGGTCTTCTGGTGCTACATCTGAGGCTCTTCCCACAACAAGAGAGCTGTGAGAACTGGGATATGGTGTCATGCTCATATTTGCATAGGGGCATGCATTGCGAGCTGTATTTGCTGGATTACTAGCTTCCCTTCATGGCCCGTGTTCACATAGAGAACTCTGTGATGTGCATTTTTATTTTAACTTCAGTTCTGGTACTATTCTATGTTCCTACCCTTGTTTTCCATCTTCTCCTTTATCCGCTTTAGATTTGTGCTGTGTTTTGTGTCAGTGTGTGTGTATTGCTGTAAGCCTCTTTAAACCCTTTCTGCTACAAAGCAGGGATACATAAACAGATGGATTTTTTTCTTTTTTAAACAGGAATCGACTTAAAGCCTCCAGAGAAGTGGAATCTGTAGACCTTCCTAATTGCCACCTGATTAAAGGAATCGGTGAGTCTGAGAAAATGCTTGTTACACAGCTCACATTGTTTGGCCACTAACACTAAAAAATTCACTAAGTATTTTGGCACATAATTACTGTTTATCAGAGGAACAATCACATTAGATCAGCAAAACCTTTTCATCTCTTCTGATCTCATGTACCCTGTATTTCTTCTCTCTTACTCTCACTGTGATTTACTAATTATTTGTACAACCCTATGTTTGTTGTTAGATTTCTTGCTTGTTTAGTGACTTTGCTGAACTATTTTTGTCAGGTCTGTATTTTTGTCACGTGTGGCAACTGAATTCTATGTAACATTAGCCCAGGAGTGAGTTGGGGAAGGTAAGCCAGAAGGAAGAGAAGTTATAAAATAGAAAAATAAAAATCTCCTAACAAAATCTCCACTTCCCACAAATATTACTCAGCTATAAAAAAGAATGAAATAATGCCATTTGCAGCAACATGGGTGGAACTAGCGATGATCATACCAAGTGAAGTAAGCCAGACAAAGACAAGTATCATATGATACCACTTACATGTGGAATCCAAAAAATTACACAAATGAACTTATGTATAAAACAGAAACAGATCCAGAGACAGGCACTTCCATGGTGGTGCAGTGTATACGGGTTCGATCTCTGGTCCAGAAAGATTCCACATGCCACAGAGCAACTAAGCTGGTGTGCCACAAGTACTGAGACCATGTTCTAAAGCTCCTGAGCTACAGCTACTCAAGCCTGAGCGCCTAGAGTCCATGCTCTATAACAAAAGAAGCCACCCCAATGAGAAGCCTGGGCACCACAGGAGTCCGCCCTGCTCACCACAACTAGAAAAAGCTTGTGCACAGCGGCAAAGACCTAGTACAACCAAAAGTAAAGAAAGCATGAATAAATAACTTTTTTATTTTTTTAAAAAAGAAGCAGATCCACAGACATAGAAAACAAACTTTTGGTTATCAAAGGGGAAAGCGGAAGGTGGGATAAATTAGGAGTTTGGGATTAATATATACACACTTAGTTCAGTTCAGTTGCTCCGTCGTGTCCAACTCTCTGCGACCCAGTGAATCGCAGCACGCCAGGCCTCCCTGTTCATCACCAACTCCCGGAGTTCACTCAGACTCACATCCATCGAGTCAGTGATGCCATCCAGCCATCTCATCCTGGGTCGTCCCCTTCTCCTCCTGCCCCCAATCTCTCCCAGCATCAGAGTTTTTTCCAATGAGTCAACTCTTCGCATGAGGTGGCCAAAGTACTGGAGCTTCAGCTTTAGCATCATTCCTTCCAAAGAAATCCCAGGGTTGATCTCCTTCAGAATGGACTGATTGGATCTCCTTGCAGTCCAAGGGATTCTCAAGAGTCTTCTCCAACACCACACTTCAAAAGCATCAATTCTTCGGCGCTCAGCTTTCTTCACAGTCCAACTCTCACATCCATACATGACCACAGGAAAAACCATAGCCTTGACTAGACGGACCTTAGTCGGCAAAGTAACATCTCTGCTTTTGAATATGCTATCTAGGTTGGTCATAACTTTCCTTCCAAGGAGTAGGCGTCTTTTAATTTCTACCATATATAAAAGAGATAAGCAATAAGGAAGCACAGAGAACCCTGGTGTGCTGCAGTCCATGGGGTTGCAGAGAATCAGACACAACTTAGCGACTGACGACAACAACAAGGTACCATATATTGTGTAGCACAGGGAACTATACTCAGTATTTTGTAATAACCTGTAATGGAAAAGAATATATATATGCACATATAACTGAGTCACTATGCTGTACACATAAAATTAACACAACACTGTAAACCAACTATACTTCAATAAAAAGTAAATAATTAAATTTTTAAAAAAATTTCCATCTCCCACAAAAATAACCTCAGATACAGAGTTTCTATTTTATCTTTTCTGGTATTTCCAGTGCAAATGCAAATAAATATATGCATATACATTTATATCTATTTTTTCACAAATGGCCTCTTAGTATAAAATTATATTCTGTGACTTGCTTCATTCTGACTATGAAGAGATTTCCACATTAGCACTTGAATAGACCTCCCTCATTCTTTTTAATATTTGCATGTACCATTATTATTTAACCAGTTCCTTATTGCACATTGGAGTGGTTACAGGTTTTTGCAACTACAAGCAAATCAGTGAACATCATCATGCATATAGCTCTTGCATCTTTTTTACATGAAGGATAAGTTTTCAATAGTGGGATTATTGTTCAGTTAGCACATATATTTAAAGTTTTGATACTGTTCGCTAAATTGCCCTCAAGTTGGAACACGAATAAACTCAGGACCTCATATTTACAACCACATTCACTCCAGACAGGATTCATAATGCACTTTTGTCAAAAACAAAGTAGTGGAACTCTTCTGGATCATACAACGAAGGCTTCAATTTCACGCCATGCCATGCTCAGTCATTTCAGTCGTGTCCAACTCTTTGAGACCCAATGGACCTCAGGCTCCTGCCTGGCTCCTCTGTCCATGGGATTCTCCAGGCAAGAATACTGGACTGGTTGCCATGTTTTCCTCTGGGAATCTCCCCGACCCAGGGATCAAACTCTTGTCTCTTGGATTGCAGCCAGATTCTTTACTGCTGACCCACCAGGAAGCCAATTCATGGAACCTATTGGTTTTCAGAGCAGCCTTTCCTACTTCAGAGTTTCTTTCTGGTTCTGCCCCCTCTCCTCTGTACATCTGTTTTCTCTGTGCTCTTGTCTCCTTTTCCCGTTGCTGCTTCTGTACTTTTTTCCTAGTCCTGTCTCCCTTCACTAGACTCCTTGACTTCTTTCTCCTGGCATTTCCCCTTTTTGTTTGTTGCCCAAACACTGAGCAGGAAGATACAAACTCGGTGTCAAATAACCAACTGTTGGATTGAAAAGGGCTATGCTGGATAATGCAGACTGTCCTAAAATTCCGATTGTCTGAAGTCCTGAGAAACTCAGCAAATGCATCCTTCTTTCTGGCTGCAAGCAGGAAGAGCTCCTTGGAACTGGTCACTCAGCAGAAGCCAGATGGCAGCTGAGAGGGACCTGTTCAGGTTGGGAGGTTGAGTTAGCGATCCTGGAGGTTACTTTTGCTACCGAGTTAATAATTGTAAAATTATTAAATAGCCTGGCATCTGTGAAGCCCACCTTCTGTGGATTCAAGTCTCAGGGCAGACGGCATTACAGGACAGAGTGCCAAGCACATTGCTGCTGCAACTCATGGGACAGAGAGCTCCTCGGAGGAAAACAAGTGCAACAACATTTGTATTCTGAACAGGCGTCTGACTGTGTTTGTGACCTTTATGTTGTGATGTGTGCGAGCTGCTGTCTGCAATTGGGAAGAATGAGGAAATATGTCACCTATGGCCCCTCTTGTGAAGCGTTTAATGTCTCTGACGCACTTCAAAAGGCAGTGGAGCAAAGACGTTGAATGATTAGAAGCACATTTGGGATACATTTTTAGATCAAATTAGAATCGTATTTTTCTCTTTTTCCCTTTCTTCTTTGCTTTTGCTCTCTGGTTAGCATACACTATGTGAACATTTGTTGAGTGCTATGTCAGGGATGCATAGTGGTTAATAATAGCTTGTGGTTATATGTTTTTAACAACAGTTGCTTATTCAGTGGTCTTTGATTACAAAGGATTAGTCGGGTATACTTTCCCATATGGGCAAAAGCAACTTCTCACGGTAGGCAGCAGGAATACAGGAGTTCTCTTTTTTAGTTTCCACTTTGGGAACAGTAGCAGACACACACTTGAGGCCAGCTAATCCCTCCAGGAGTTCTCTACTTATTCCATTTTTTGTTTTTTTATTCCTTTCTAGTGTATCTAACAGAAACTAAGATTTGGCATAATATCTATATCTAAATAATAAAAAATATGCTTAAAGAGCTATTTAATTCTATTTGAAGTTTAAAACATTTTAAAATATCTTTAAAATATCTTGAAAATGCTGGCATTCAGAGCCTGGACTAAAAATTTTGAATGGATTATTTCTCTTGAGTTAATAAATGATTTTATACAATTGGTAATCATGATTTTTATAACTGCTGCTTGAGAGATTTTTTTGTTTTTTAAGCATGAAAGTTTGTAGCTCTTGTCATCAAGCCCTTTGCAATCTACCTATGCAAAGGGAAGCAGAAAAACTCACTGTGTGAGATATGAACATATTTTTTGTTTTTCTTTTTATAACAGTTAAGGATCTAAGGCTCAGAGAGGTTAACTTTAGCAATTTTTTTTCAATATAGTGTCTTCTCCCAGAGTCATTAACACATATAGCTGATTAATGAACCAAAAAAGTGGAAAATAATAGGCTACATTACATTTTGGTTACTCTGTTGGGTATGAAGGGCTGATAAGCTATTATAAAGTTACAGTAAGTAACTTACAGAAGAAAGAAATTGATTTTCTTTTATGTGACAGTCCAAAGACAAGCAAATGGCCTAGGGTTATTAGACGACTGTATTTCATGTGGTCATTCTGAGACAAAGGCTGATGAAGCAGCACAGCTATCTTCAACGTTTCACCTTGGTCCAAGACTAGAACTCCAGTGGTTGCCATTTCCCAGCAGGAAGGGGTAGAAAGAAAATTTACCTAGATATATTTACTTTCTTTACCCAGTAGTTGCATACACATTGTACTTTCATGTCCCATTAACCTGAACTCAGACAAACAGCCACCTTTATCAGCAAGAGGGATTTCTCTGATGGCTCAGTTGGTAAAAAATCTGCCTGGAATGCAGGAGAATTGGGTTCGATTCCTCGGTCAGGAAGATCCCCTGGAGAAGGGAATGGCAGTATCCTTGCCTGGGAAATCCCACGGACAGAGGAGCCTGGTGGCCTACAGTCCATGGGGTCACATAGGGTCCGACACAAACGAGCAAGCACACACATGTTGCCATGTACCTGTAGCTGAACAGCAATAAGGGAAGTATGGATCCTGGGGAGGGGTTAGCCTTCTCTGACACAGATAATTGCTAAAGAAATAAGAAGGGATCAAAATCAGATGTGCTAATTTACAAGACTTTCTGGAGAAAGATGGTTTGAAAGAGGTTTGAAAGAAAAGTACAACATATGAATTGATGAAGATCTTGGTGAAAGGCATGGAAGAAAACATTTTGAGGAAAAAGCCAACATATAGAATCGACCACAGCAAAGTCAAGTGTTCTCAAAAAGGAATCAAGGAATGGTTCTCACAGAGAAATTTCATTAAATGTTAGGTTGTATTTGTTTCTATGTACTTTTAAGTGAGAACAAAAGCCTTGAATCCCAGCTTCCCAGTTTGTGATCTTAACTGTTCAAAGGCTCAATATTCTCCACTCTAAAATAAGAGATAATATTATCACTTCTTAGAGTTATGAAAATTATATGAATTAACATGTGTAAAGTACTTATAAGGAGCCTGGTACTTGGTGAACACAATGTATGTTAATAGTTATAACTAATAGTTATAGTTACTATTACTAATAGTTAATAGTTACTACCAAAACTACTACTGTTTCTGTTATTGAATTAGAGGAGGAAAAACATCTCCAGCTTTGACTACTTTTACAATAATCAGACTGAAAGGGTGTTATGAGATGACAAAAGCCTACTGTTATATTGGCTATAGAAGTGAAGATGGGGGAGTAGATCTGGAAAATATTCTAAAGAAGCTACAGATATGACTTTTTTTCCTTTGAAATTAGGCAACAGGATGAAACAGAAGTTGCAATGTGGTCGAAGTGAACATATCTTTTAAAAACGTTGCTCTCTTCTTGATTATTGAAAGAATATGTTTTGTAGAAATTTTTAAAACAAAGAAAAATTTAAAGAGTAAAAGGAAAATCACTCAACCAAAAATCCCACCACCCCAAAAACATGGTTAGTTTTTTTTTGTACATATCTTTTCTTTGTCTATGTGTGTAGGCATGTACACATTGAAATTGTCTTAAATAATTTTTCAAGAACAACAAATTTTAATTAATTGAGCTCCTACTAAATGGATCTAGAAAGCAGAACTTGGACTAGAATTCTGTGTGCACATGTGTGTTCATATGTTTGTGTTTTTGTGTGTATATGTGGTGAAGGGTTCCTTGGTCCTCGCTCTTTACCAGTTGAAAAGCACCATGGAACTTTTGGTGAGTATCACAGACCCATTTTTGAACCTGCTGAAAGCATAGAACCTTTTTCACAGAAGATATCTGTACATATACAGGACATTTTGCATTGCACAGAATTTCAGAAGGCTCATAGAGTCTTTAAAACCCATTTGTGGTTCCACAGACCCGAGGTTAAGAACCCCGCCAGCACACTATGCTTAGACATAGCTCTCCACTTTCTGAGACAGTAAGCATATGGGTCATCTTTATGAAGTGAAGTTCTTGACTTTTTTTTTGCTTTTCTCCACTGTGATGGAACGAGCAACGCTAGAGGCAGTGCAGCTAAATGCAAACTCAGGAAGCAAAACCCAAATAGCTGGATAGGTGCTGTTTGTTTTTGACAACCTAGAAATAATCTTGGAGACATACTCTGGAGAGGGCTTAAAGGGGAAGACTGAATTTTGTGGACTCAAAGAACGCGTCATGACTTGGCTTAATCTAAGCCATTTTTCTTCTTTTCTGTGTTTGGGTCTATTATCTGTCCATGGAATTTACACAGTGAGACCACTGGGAAGGTCTTATGTCTAATTATTTGCTGTGCTGTGTGGAGTGTACAGCAGACAATCAATAAACAATCAATAGTAATTGTAGTCTGTCTCAGAGACTGCTCTGAAGCTTCAACTGGCTTCAGGTGCATGGTATTTTTCATTAATTTTCTTTTGCCAGTTTTTTTTTTTTTTAATCCAAAGCCTAAATTTAAAGATTAAACAGAAAGCTCTTTGCTTATGAGATCGAACAGACGTTGTTTTTTAAAGAGGGACTATATAATCCCAGGTGTTTTATCTCTGGTAATGAGAGAAATGTCTGTGTTTGCTTCAGACTGAATGAGCCGAGAAAGGGACAAGATATTTGCATGGTTAAATGATGATGAGTCCTTCATTCTGAAAGTAATAGTCCCCTGATGGCAATTACTTTTGCATAGACATCTGGCTGTTTATCATAAGAGTGTACAGATGTCAACTTTTTCAGTCTCGTAGCTAGAAATGTAGTGATTACTTGACTTTGATTTGAGTAAACATAAAATCTCTAACATTTAAAGTCAGAAGTTCACTGCAGGAAAGGATTTGGACCTGACGTTTATTAAAGGGAGTGGTTCCTTGGAAGGGAACCGTGCCAAAAGATACAGACACTGATAAAGCAAACAAAGCTCTACCTAACAAATCACAGAATTTGAACATGACATCTATCTATTTCTTGAACTTAACAGAAGCTGGCGCTGAAGATATTGACATACTTCCCAATGGTCTGGCTTTCTTTAGTGTGGTGAGTATCTACCTTCTCCATCTCAGTGCAAGAAGTACAAGGAAGTTTGATGAGGCCTGCAAAGCAGTCACTTGAAGTTCCTCACTTTCAAAATTATATTCTGAAAACAAAAGACAGGTCAAACAGGATCTTGGAAATTTACCTCCAGCTTCTCTAAATATAGGGATGAAAAAGTCTTTGCCAGTTGACTTATTACTGTTTATGTCCCCACTGCCTTGCACTAAAATATTCCAGTGCAATCTGTTTGTTATTAAAAATGATATCTGGAGCATGATTGTGGATATTGATAATACATTATCCTATTTTAAATGCAGAATATACCTTTCTTTCCATTGAACATTCAATTTAAAGCTAGCATTCTTGCTGTTATTTATTTATTTTAATTTAAATTTATTTATTTTAATTGGAGGCTAATTACTTTACAATATTGTATTGCTTTTACCATACATTGACATGAATCCGCCACGGGTGTACACATGTTCCCCATCCTGAACCCCACTCCCACCTCCCTCCCCGTACCATCCCTCTGGGTCATCCCAGTGCACCAGCCCCAAGCATCCTGTATCCTGCATCAAACCTGGACTGGTGATTCGTTTCTTATATGATATTATACATGTTTCAATGCCATTCTCCCAAATCATCCCACCCTCTCCCTCTCCCACAGAGTCCAAAAGACTGTTCTATACATCTGGGTCTCTTTTGCTGTCTCGCATACAGGGTTATCATTACCATCTTTCTAAATTCCATATATATGCGTTAGTATACTGTATTGGTATTTTTCTTTCTGGCTTACTTCACTCTGTATAATGGGCTCCAGTTTCATCCACCTCATTAGAACTGATTCAAATGTATTCTTTTTAATGGCTGAGTAATACTCCATTGTGTATATGTACCACAGCTTTCTTATCCATTCATCTGCTGATGGACATCTAGGTTGCTTCCATGTCCTGGCTATTATAAACAGTGCTGTGATGAACATTGAGGTACATGTGTCTCTTTCAATTCTGGTTTCCTCGGTGTGTATGCCCAGCAGTGGGATTGCTGGGTCATATGGCAGTTCTATTTCCAGTTTTTTAAGGAATCTCCACACTGTTCTCCATAGTGGCTGTACTAGTTTGCATTTCCACCAACAGTGTAAGAGGGTTCCTTTGCTCCACACCCTCTCCAGCATTTATTGCTTGTAAACTTTTGGAGAGCAGCCATTCTGACTGGCATGAAATGGTACCTCATTGTGGTTTTGATTTGCATTTCTCTGATAATGAGTGATGTTGAGCATCTTTTCATGTGTTTGTTAGCCATCTGTATGTCTTCTTTGGAGAAATGTCTATTTAGTTCTTTGGACCATTTTTTGATTGGGTCGTTTATTTTTCTGGAATTGAGCTGCAGGAATTGCTTGTATATTTTTGAGATTAATTCTTTGTCAGTTGCTTCATTTGCTGTTATTTTCTCCCATTCTGAAGGCTGTCTTTTCACCTTGCTTATAGTTTCCTTTGTTGTGCAGAAGCTCTTAAGTTTAATTAGGTCCCATTTGTTTATTTTTGCTTTTATTTCCAGTATTCTGGGAGGTGGGTCATAGACGATCCTGCTGTGATTTATGTCGGAGAGTGTTTTGCCTATGTTCTCCTCTAGGAGTTTTATAGTTTCTGGTCTTACATTTAGATCTTTAATCCATTTTGAGTTTATTTTTGTGTATGGTGTTAGAAAGTGTTCTAGTTTCATTCTTTTACAAGTGGTTGACCAGTTTTCCCAGCACTACTTGTTAAAGAGATTGTCTTTAATCCATTGTATATTCTTGCCTCCTTTGTCAAAAATAAGGTGTCCACAGGTGTGTGGATTTATCTCTGGGCTTTCTATTTTGTTCCATTGATCTATATGTTATTTATTTTTGAACAATATATTAACTCCCAAAGGAAGGCCAGTGCTTTTTCTTTCTTTTTGCTGCTGAAAAGCCTATCATCAGTGGAAAGTCATTGATTGCGTTTACCCTTCACTTTTGCCTTAATTTTTATAACCTGAAAAGTAACAGTCTTTTCAGGCATATATTTTAAAGACTTCAAAATGGATTGGCCAGAGTGCTGCTAGGTTATACCAATAGGCATTCTAATTGGAAAACCGTATATATGGGCCAAAGAGGAAGTTCTGCCTTTCTCTCCTCCCTAGAATGGGCCAGTGTGATGGACCTCAGCATCTTCATGGGTTCCATTTTTCTTGAGAAAGAAGAATCCAACTTTTGGACTTCCCTGGTAGTCTAGTGGCTAAGACTCCTTGCTCCCAATGCAGGGGGCCCGGGTTTGATCCTGGGAACTAGATCCTTGTACCACAACTAAGAGTTTGCATGCTGCAACTGAGATTCAGTGCATCCAAATAAATAAATATCTTTTAAATGAAGAAAAAAGTATCCAACTTTGAAGGCAGCCTGTAGGTATTCTGTTCCCTCTCAGCAGCCATTATTTTCAGACTCTGAGACTCAGGGAAAGATGTGAAAACCTTGGAGATGCTTAGAAGACAGTAGCAACACTAATAAAATAGCTGTCAGACTTACGAGGAAGGTGAGAGAGCACAGCTTAGATGAGAATGAGGGTTAGAGCACCCTTCAGGTTCTTGATGGTTTTTATGTGAAAGCCTGTGAGCAGCTGGTTGTCTACCATGGAGGAAGAAAAGAAATACTGTAGGTTTTGGCAGAAGCATGGATATTTATATTAAATTTTCAAACTACAACTTTAAAAGAAAAATTGTAGTTAATTACCTACTCACAATGAGTAAAGTGATATTTCTGGGAGGACTCTGGGTTTGTGTAGAAGCACGTGCTTGCACATATGGCTTACAGTCTTAGGGAAAAGCACTGAAATTACTCGTCAGCATTATACATAACCAAAGACACAAATATCTAGAGTAAAGGAGAAGGCAGTTGCTTGCCTTTTTTTTTTCCCCCCAAAGAAGCTGTTCTCAGAGATTTGGGTAATCCAGAAATCATCTATTTCAAGATTTTATCCCCATAAAAATAAACCTGAATTAGGAGGAGTGAGGTCTTCAAATACATAAATCAACAGCCATTTTTAGCTGAGAGATCTAATATAGTCACAGTGATCTTGTAGTCAAGTCAACAGAATTTCTTCTGCATGATTTTTTTTTTATCCTTCCTTGGTTATATGACTTTTTACTGATGTAAAATGATTTACTTTCATTTTACTGATTTTTAAAATTTACTCAGCATTGTCTCTAATATTTCCTAGTATGTTGCTCCTTTCTAAATGAATAACTCCTACATCGTGGCATTTGTTTATTCTTCCAAGCATTGTAGCCCGTTAACCCATCCCATTCAACAGTTAGGGGCAACCTCAAAACTGACACCACATTTAATGGGGACTTGGATGACACAGAATAGAATAGAGATTTAAATGACAGTGTAAATGTACTTGAAACTGCTGAACTGTACACTTAAAAGTAGTGATAATGGTAAATTTTATGTTATGTATATTTTACCACAAGTGGAAATAAAATTTTAAAAAGAGATAAAAACAGGTTTAAATGATATCTTAAATTAAGATAATTATGGAGAGTTATTGGGGCTTCCCTGGTAGCTCAACTGGTAAAGAATCTACCTGCAATGCAGGAGACCTTGGCTCAGTTCCTGGGTTGGAAAGATACCCTGGAGAAGGGTTAGGCTACTCTCTCCAGTGTTACTGGGCTTCCCTGGTGGCTCAGATGGTAAAGAATCTGCCTGCAATGCGGGAGACCTGGGTTCCTTGCCTGGGTTGGGAAGATCCTCTGGAAGAGGGCATGGCAACCCACTCCAGTGTTCTTGCCTGGAGAATTCCCGTGGACAGAAGAGCCTGGCAGGCTACAGTCTATAGTGTCACAAAGAGCTGGACACGACTGAGCAACGGAGCGTACATGAAGAGTTATTACGTCCCTGGTAGAGCTTCCTGTGCATCGATACTCTAGTGTTTATGGCGCGTTGATATACCACTGACTTGTCAGTGCCGTGGAACAATAGCATAATTCCAGTGTATTCTGTTTGTTGGATCTTGAAGTTGTATAATTTGATAGATATTTTTTTAATTGGAGAAAATGTGTATTAAATACAATTTGAGCATAAAGTAAGGTTTTGGGGTAGGTTTTGGACTTTGCTGGTGGCTCAGATGGTAAACAGAGAAGGCAATGGCACCCCACTCCAGTACTCTTGCCTGGAAAATCCCATGGACGGAGGAGCCTGGAGGGCTGCAGTCCATGGGGTCGCTAAGAGTTGGACACGACTGAGCAAGTTCACTTTCCCTTTTCACTTTCATGCATTAGAGAAGGAAATGGCAACCCACTCCAGTATTCTTGCCTGGAGAATCCCAGGGATGGGGGAACCTGGTGGGCTGCCGTCTATGGGGTTGTACAGAGTCGGACACGACTTAAGTGACTTAGCAACAGCAGATGGTAAAGCGTCTGCCTATAATGCAGGAGACTCAGGATTGATACATGGGTTGGGAAGATCCTCTGGAGAAGGAAATGACAACCCACTCC
Organism: Oryx dammah; assembly: GCF_014754425.2. Lineage (NCBI taxonomy): Eukaryota > Metazoa > Chordata > Mammalia > Artiodactyla > Bovidae > Oryx > Oryx dammah. Next base: position 13,143,218 of record NW_024070202.1, on the reverse strand, counting down.
AGTATTCTTGCCTGGAAAATCCCATGGCTGGAGGAGCACGGTAGGCTACAGTCCATGGGGTCGCAAAGTGTCAGACATGACTGAGTGACTCCACTTTCACTTGGGAAGGTATTCTTTTAAATTTGCATAAAGTATGACTTGAAAAATTTAAAAGAGAAAAGACCTCAATTATTTCAGTGAGTGCTGAAAAAGCATTAAATAAAATTCAACTCTCATTCCTGATTACAAGCTCAAAAAAAACTAGAAGTAGAAGGAAACTTCCCAGAAACCTACAGCAAACATCATTCTTAGTGGTGAAATATTCACTGCCTTCCCATTAACGTTTAGAAAAGGAAGAAAATGCCCTAAAATGCCGTAACCATCAGTAATCTACTAAAGTTCTTAACCCAAGAAAACAAGAAAAAGAAATACGATGTAGGAGAAAAGACGAAACTGCCATTAATTTCAGACAGCGTGATTACTTGTTTTTCTAAACAGTCCAGGAGATTACACTGACAGACTCTTAGACCTAATAGGAAGTTGAGTGAAATGGTTGGATTCAAAACGAACATATAAAACTCAGTGAGTTTCCCATGCACTAGGAAAAACCAAATAGATAATGCAGTAGTAGTGATAATGCAGTAGTAGTTATACTGCTACTTCTGCTACTATTAATAAGATTTCCTTTGAATAGCAATTTGATATCTGAAATTTATACATAAAAATAAATGAGCAGATATATTTAAGATTATTTTGTAAAGGTAAAGCAATGTAGTGTGGGATAAATATATAGTATGTATAAATATATATATAGTATAATATATATACTAATATATATATGATAAATAAAGCTGTAGTAATTAAAAAGTTGCATATTAGCACAGAAATAGGGCACAAGTCCCCAGACAGACCGATATGTAAACAAGGATCTAGTACATGATAAAAGCAACATTTAGAATCAGTGGGAAAAGGACAGCCTGAGTGCATGCCAGGCACTGAGAAAGTTCCACCTGATGTCCCAGTGGGGAGAGGATGGATGTGTGTCAGAGAGCAGTTTATTCCCGCCCTCAACTCTGCATTATCTCATGTCCACCAACCTTCTGGTTACCCTCTGAGGAGACCAAACCCCTCATCTCTGTCTCTACTCAGAAATATTAGATACTGCTTGGCTTTCAGCCTTCCACCCCCCAATTATTATTTTCTTATTGTTTCATCTCTGCTTTCTTTGTGTTTCTAGCGTTATGCCAGCACCTTTAGCCAAACTATCACTTATTTATAGTTGCTACTTTAGTCCATAAAAATACTTCAGCCTTTATATTTAACTTTTGCTCTGTTTTCAAAAGGGTCTAAAATGTCCAGGCCTCCACAGTTTTGCACCAGATAAGCCTGGAGGAATACTAATGATGGATCTAAATGAAGAAAACCCAAGGGCACTGGAATTAAGAATCAGCCGTGGATTTAATTTGGCTTCATTTAATCCACATGGTATCAGCACTTTCATAGACAGTGGTAAGAACTGATGAGCTACCAACATTAAAAAAAACAAACAAACAATGGTTTGCAAATAACTGGAAAATAGATTTGGATCATATCTGTATAAGAGAACAATTAACTCATGAATTGTTTCTGTATTCTTCATACAAATAAGTCCAACATTGCCTCTTCAGCTGGCAGTAAGTTATACTACATTTTGAAATTTCTAATAGTTATTAATTACACCTGAGTGTTTAGATTTCATAAACTTTTCATATATCTATTTTCATTGCATTGAAAAAGAGCTATATTTCTAAGTTAAACTATAAACAGATTATCCATGAATTCCGTGTATGGAGTGAGAAACACTCTTGCTTAAAGGTCAGGAGACCAGTGATCAGAAATAACACTAGACAGACAGTGACGGGAAAGATGGGGAAGAAGAATGATCTGTTAGGTCCTCTAACAGCTTATACATTCAGCCTTTCCTTGCCTGTGGTATTTAAATGTCAGTGTCTACCCAGAGGTCCTATGGTTATATCTTGTAATTGAACTCTATTCTCTCATTTTTTCAGATGACACTGTTTATCTCTTTGTTGTGAACCACCCAGAATTCAAGAACACAGTAGAAATTTTTAAATTTGAAGAGGAAGAAAATTCTCTTTTGCATCTAAAAACGATCAAACATGAGCTTCTTCCAAGGTAATTAGTCCTTTTGTTCATTCTCAGGTTTATTGCTGCCTTTTCCAGATTATCATGGTCCTTTCATCTTTTGTAAGGGCTGAAATATATACATACATACATACATTCATACATACATACACATACATAAACAAATACATATACTTATATGTATATGTGTATGTATAGTTTCCTTGCAACTTTCCTTTTCATAAATATTTACATGAATGTAAAATTTTGAATGAAACCAGTATTTTAGCCACGGCAAAATTACATTATCCAAACTCAACTCAGTATTGAAGTGATTGAATGGTACACAGATTTTTAACCCCCAAGAAAGAGTCTTTAGAAACTCTCTCAAATGCACATCCTTTCAAACTGGGAAGTATAACAGGTTCATGAGACCTTTTTAGGTCCCAGAAAAACTTGCTCAGAATTTCTACCATGACGACCACTAACTGAATTTATATTCATATAATCTACTAAATAAAAGATGCAGGAATTGCATGGTTTCAGAGTTTTCTGTTATAGTATATACTGCAGAGATTAATTGTCCCTTAATTTGAAGAATGGGCTTCCCTGGTGGCTCAGCAGCAAATAATTTGCCTGTAATGCAGGAGACACTGGTTCCATCCCTGGGTCGGGAAGATCCCCTGAAGGGAATGGCAGCCCACGCCACTCTTCTCCCCTGGGAGATCCCATGGACAGAGCCTGGCGGGCTACAGCCCATGAGGTCACAAGAGTCAGACGTGACTGAGCGACTAAACAACAGCAGTTTCCTTGCAGAGCAGGGAAAGTTGACGTCAGTGTTCTATGCTGACTCGCTTGAGAAATGAGGAAATGCTGGTCTGCAGGGGATTTGCTTTTCAGAGCCGTCTCGAGAGTAGAAGACAAACCTCACCATTGTTCCTTCTGTCACCTTCCATTTCAGATGACTCATCACACAAATAATAATAATACCCGTCCTGCAAGGAAGAGTAGCCTGCTTTATATGGAATTTGTATGCTTAGTATGGAACTAACATGAAATGTTTTCACAAGGTAGCCATGGGCTCCTGGCCCTACAGAATTGGAAGTGCATCACTACTACTTCAAGAACACAGCTGGTTGATGAATATTTTTAATATCTACTTCTCTGTCTGGAATTTAAGTGTGTAGCTGCCAACAGTTCTTCCAAAAATTCACTTCCTAATAATTAGGAGCTTAAGTGCCCTCCAGGCAGCCTTTGCTTTAGGGAGCTCTTTCAGAAAGAGGGGACTCACCTTCCCTGTTTTTTCTTTAACAAAGGGGAAAGCCATTCTTTCAGAAATTTTTGCATAGGGTAATTGGAATTTAAATTTAATAACACCCTTACCTAACTGGTTTTAAAAATGTAATTGTTTTCAGCATATAAATCTCTCACCTGAAGCACTGCACTATGGCAATTTCATCATCCGTCTATCTGGAAGTGTTTATTGAGTGCCTGTTCATTCTCGGCAGGTCGGCTTTGCGAGTCAGGTAGAAATTGAACAGTCAATCTTAGTTTGACTAATAACTAAGCAAAGGCACTCAAGAAAATCCAGCAGCTGAGAAAATGGAAGCTAGGTAAATGTTTTTGACAGCCCAACCAGCTCACCAGCCAAAGAGGCTCCATCAAGCTCTGTACTATGGATAGCTGTGTCTTTTCACGTTGTTCTTAAACCTTACATTTCTTGCTGTCAAAAAAACATACTCTGTTGGCACTAAGTTATTTTTTCTTTGATAATAATCCTGCCATAATTGCTAAATGATCTGTCTTCAGATTACTTGGTACGATACAAAATTATTCTCCCAGCAAATGATATTACAGTAGGTTACATATGACTATACCCATGTGATCTTAGCTGAGCTTTTCCTAGGGAACCTCTTACCAACAATTTAAGGCACATATTGTGTCAACCTTCTGGATACTTAATCATTAATATGGAGACCAACTGGCTTTTCATTTTCTCTCACGTTATTTTTCTCTTCCAGTGTGAATGATATCATAGCTGTTGGACCAGAACATTTCTATGCTACCAATGACCACTATTTCTCTGATCCTTTCTTAAAGTATTTGGAAACATACTTGAACTTACACTGGACAAATGTTGTTTACTACAGTCCAAATGAAGTTAAAATGGTAGCAGAAGGATTCGATTCAGCAAATGGGATCAATATTTCACCTGATAAAAAGTATGAGCTCTTATGGAAGTATTTTCATTTCTCTTAGCCATGGTGCTAGGTGAAATTCTTTACTTCGCTCTTTTTTTTTGCCTAAGGCAGAAATAGCTTACCTGTTATTTTTGGTCTATGATAAATATATATGATATTTATAACTATTACTATAATACTATAATATTATAATACATATATGTAACATATTATTGGCCTTCCAAGGTTACTGGGCTTCCCAGGTGGCACAGTGGTAAAGAATCCACCTGTCAATGCAGGACACACAAGAGATGCAGGTTTGATCTCTGGGTCAGGAAGATTCCCTGGAGTAGGAAATGGCAAACCACTCCAGTATTCTTGCCTGAAAAATTTCATGGACAGAGGAGCCTGGCAGGCTACAGTCTGTGGGGTCACAAAGAGCTGGACATGACTGATCACAAAGGAGAGCTTATAATTTATTATTAAGTATATATATAATGTTTTATATAAACATATGTGCTATATATTTATATATAATGTAGAAATATCTATTTATATACAGTATTCAAATTTGGTCCATATCGTTATGGGTTTCCCCACTGGCTCAGTGGTAAAGAATATGCCTGCCAAGCAAGAGACATGGGTTTGATCTCTGGGTTGGGAAGATGCTGTGGAGGAGGAAATGGCAACCCACTCCAGTATTCTTGCCTGGGAAGTCCCATGGACAGAGGAGCCTGGTGGGCTATAGTCCATGGAGTGGCAAAAGAGTCAAATAGGACTGAGCAGCTAACAATGACAGCAACTCTATCATAGAATTTAATTTTATAAATGTAAATTCTCATAAAATGGGTTCATATTTATATATACATATTTAAATATAAGGTAGATGTTTTTCTTTTAAATAAATATATTATTGTTTTACTGGCTTTTATTGTTTTATTCCATTATAAGGATGACTGTAAACTAGCCAATTCTCTATGGATATATACGATTTTCTTTTCTGTACAAAATATGTTTTTTATTTTTCTTTTACCACTGAAACTTATCCATATATTTTTAAGGAACAACCTCCCCCCAAAGGAGAACATAATGGTTAAATATTCAGATTTTGGAGTCATGTAGACTGAGGTTCAAATGCCTACTGGGTATTGGCTAAATCTGGGGCTATGAGCCCCTTCCCTCTGCACATTTCTACAAGTGTTTCTGTAGAACAAACTCCTCAAAATAGAACTACTCACTCAAAGAGTGCTCCTTTTAAATGTTAATTTTTATAGTGCCAAATCCCCCCCCCAAAAAAATTCTTTCACTTTTATATGTCCAACTCTAGTTTATAGAAAGGATATTTTTCCCTTTTACTAGGTTAGCACATTGAACAATTTACTACACATATAACATGAAATAAATCTGCCATCCTTGACAACTAAATGTCTTTATTTTCATGACAATTTTTTCTTTATTGTTGATTACACAAAATGGATGTAGAATCTTTTCAATTGTCTGTGACTGACCCAATCCAACCTCTCCCACCAAATCTGTTTTTCTCTCCGACTCTCATCTTTCAATTATGAGAGTCAAACTTTCCAGTCACTCAAGCTGAAACTAATAATAAGAATAGGGAGTCCAGCTTTAACTCTCCTCTCACTGTTCCTACTCAGCCGCTGAGCAGCTCACACTGGTTCTGTGTGTGTTTCCTCAGCCCCTCTTCCTTCTCATTGACACTGCTTGGCCCCGGCTCTCACTCTCACTTTCTTCCCATTTGTTTTCAGTCTACTTCCATTTTCTTTTTCTCTTTTTTGGCACCATTGCCAATTTTGTCTTTCTCTGTCCCACTGCCGTTCCAAGACCTCTGAAAGAGGGACCTCTGTCTGCTTTACCTTTGACTCTTCACACTGAGCCCAGCCAGGCACAAACCACATGCTTAGTGACTGCTGCACAGAACTGACCATCTGTTATTATCACACTCTGTTATTCCAGAAATTCAGCAGACCCCAATTGCTTATCAAATCAAGGCAGGCTAAAGGGCTAGACTTTAATAGGCTAGCTCCAACCTTTCCCTTCTACTGTTTTCATACTTACTATGCCTTACACAGGAGCTCAGTATTTTGCAAACCTGCCTCTTTCATTCTTGGCCCTGTACCTTTGCTCACGTGTTTTCTTTTGCCTAAAAGATGCTTTGTCCTCACATCCTCAAATCCAGTCGTTCAGTCCATGTCCACCGCAAATGCCCCTTTCTTTGTAAGCCCTGTTTTTTCAGGAGTTAGTTAGAAATTTCTTCAGTTCCTAGACCCAAAATATGTCTTATGCTACCATCATGTTGTATTATTTTTTTAATGTGTACAGGCCATCTGATCACCACAACACACTGTAAACTTTTCAGGAAAAACAGCTGTTGTCTTCATGTTTATTTCTGTCACAATACTGAGTTCATGGTTTTACCCATTATAATTGCTCAAGAGAACAGTTGCCATGGAATAGTCAATTCAATGAGGAAGATTATGGTAAAGCAGTCCATTAATTCACTCTCCTTAGATGCAGACAAATTATGCTGAGTAGATATTTATCTCTAATGCTTGAATTTCTCAATATGTTAATAATATGTCTTCTGTTTTATACCAAATATTTCTACATGTATATGATCCCTTGAAATATCAAATTATATTGTGGAATATAAAAGTTTTTTTAAAACATTTGTTTTATTGTCCCTTCAGTGGCACAGTCTTTATACATTTTTAAAATTTATTTGTTTTTAATTGGAGGATAATTGCTTTACAATGTTGTGTTGGTTTCTGCCATACATCAACATCAATCAGCCATAGGTATACATATGTTTTCTCCCTCTTGAACCTTCTTCCCACCTCCCACCCCACAGACTTGATATTTTAAATGCTGACCTATATTATTTTTCCTTACCAATCTTTTGAAAAATAATTTAACAATTCCATGACTGTTGTAGCAGCACTGAATTGATTTTGAAAGCTTACTTTTAGATAAAAATTAACCTTTATCAGGCTTTCCTTGAGGGCCCATCATTGATTAACTTCTTGGCAGGTTATTAAGACTTACTCTTCCCACTGTGTTAATGAAGTTTTATCTTGGCTTGGAGCTCTAACCAGTGTGTCCTTCCTACAAAGGTACATCTATGTTGCTGATATATTGGCTCATGAAATTCATGTTTTGGAAAAGCACCCTAATATGAATTTAACTCAGTTGAAGGTAAAATATTTCTTTCTATATCTAAAGTTGACATTAATCTTGAAATTACATAGTCATACTATATTATAACAATACCTCCCTTAAAACAGACTAGCCAGTGTTGCTATTCTGGTTTTTTCACTGCTACCTGTCTGTAATTGACCAAGTATGTTGGGAGGGCTATTTGCATCAGAGTTAGAACCCACTCCATGAAGTACTGATGGCACCCGATGAATTCCAGTAAGAAATTTTCACAGTTGAAAAGACTAATAGATGAATTCCGAAATGAAGATTTATGCAAGTTGTCAGTTCTTTCAATAATAAATGAAGGTGGAAATTGGGTTCCATACCATTATTATTTTCTTCCTGCTTGACAACACATATTTTAGATTGATGAAGAATTTCTTATTTGAGTTTCTTGAGCTAACCGATCATTGTGCATCTTCTAAAGGGGGAAAGGAGTTCATTTTTTAGAGAGACTGATTATTGCCCTAACTTTCTTAATTCCAGGAAGAATGAAAAGTGACTCTAAACCAGTGTATTAAATTTATTTTATGCAATATTGGTGTTAAAGGGTGGAAGCAGGAGATGGGTATAATTTCCCCACATGTATAGGGGCAAGAGAGGTTAGCCCTAAATGATCTAATCGCAGTTTCTCATGACATTTAGATGCTGATGTTTTTTCATTTGGAAGGTACTCAAGTTGGATACCCTGGTGGATAATTTATCTATTGACCCTTCCTCGGGGGACGTCTTGGTGGGCTGTCACCCCAACGGCCAGAAGCTCTTCGTGTATGACCCGAAGAATCCTCCCTCGTCAGAGGTTTTTATATGTTTTACTTTTTAAACCTTAATTATGCAAACTCTTTTGAACTAATAATACAATAAACTGTCCCAGGGATGGTCCGTTTAGTCCTTTTAAACCAATAATACAATAAATGCGTGGCGGTTGGCTTCGTGATTGCTTTAAGCCAATAATTGGCAGAATTTCACATTGTTCAAATACTTTTAGAAAGGTAATCTTTTGATGTATTAAATGATGGCAGAAGCTAGTCAAAAGATCTTTTTTCTAAAGATGTGCCCTCCTTGTGTGGTATATTGGCAATTTTTTAAATACCTGGCTTATTGCCCTCACTGCATGCCACGACTTTTGTGCATGCTAAAGTAGGCACATTAGTGTGGAAGCTTTTCTATTAATGCTCAATTACTGTAATAACACTCAATCCAGTGTTGGCATGCAGTCACTAGATGGCTTAAGAAAGTACTTTCTTTGAGGTTTTAACAAAGTAATTTAAACATTAAAAAAATTGCTAGCTGCTATTTTCAACAGCATGTCCTCTTAATCATTGTGTCTTTGTGCAAGATTATTGATGACTGAGTGATATGGGTGGATGGTGGTTTATATTAATCCTTCATATCTCGTGAATAGGTTCTCCGCATCCAGAATATTTTATCTGAGAAGCCTACGGTGACTACAGTTTATGCCAACAACGGATCTGTTCTCCAGGGAAGTTCTGTGGCCTCCGTGTATGACAAGAAGCTGCTCATAGGCACTTTATACCACAGAGCCCTATACTGTGAGCTCTAGATGGTCCTGGGGTGCTGGTGTGCTAGCATCTTGACAACTAATTTTCCATGAATTGCTAATTCTGAGGGAATTTAACCAGCAACGTTGACCCCCAAATGTGTGACATATATAGTAAATTTATTTCGGCAATTAAAGGACCCCTTCAGTTCACATGGCACTTTTAACATAAAAAGAAAGTGAACAGTTTTTAAAAATGCCAAGTAAAGGTAAGAGAAGAAAGCTGCTTTCAGCTAAGTGAATACACTCTACACAAAATAAGCCTCATGTCTGCCTTCCAACTACCAGAGCATGAATTCCACTGAAACAGGGTAGATTATATTTCCTTAAAATGTGAGTGACCTCAGCTCCACCAGTGTGACCACTATGACTCAGAACTACTGATACATAACATGTTTTAATGTCTTATACTTACATCTTTACTATTAAAGAGTTGGAGTTATAGTAAAGACTAAAACCCAAGTTTTGTCTGTGCTTAATTCTCATGGCATATCCTCAGCAGAAAGTGGCCACTTCCTTGTGTGGTTTCCTTGGGAGGGACAGGCATAACAATGCTAATTTTTCTCATTAAATCTGAAAAATAAGCCTTTTATTTGATTTTAAAAAGAACAACAAATTAATTAAACATGGTAACTGGAATTCTCAATTAGTATGGAGTATTCTATCTGCTCTCTTTCTTAATGGGAGCCCAACTTGGATACAAAGAGAAGAAAACAGCTCAGAGCTAGGAGGTCAGTCACACCACCTCCTCACTGAACACCTGTGACTTCATCGGGTGAGACGAAATCAGTGGTCCAGGTGCGTGCACATGCGTGTTTCTGTCTGTCTGTCTGTCTGAAGGTGTCCTCCTCATAGGGGAACATGTGTGTGTGTCTGAAAGTGTCCAGGCCCGTATGTGTGTGTGTGTCTGAAAGTGTCCACCTCATAGGGGAACATTTGTGTGTGTGTGTGTGTTGCTCAATTGTGTCCAGCTCTTTGCAACCACATATTTCCATTTTGTGCATGTGTCCAACATTTTGCAACCCACCAGGGCTGAAGGTGTCTGCTCAGGGGAACATTCGTGTGTGTGTGTGTTGCTCAATTGTGTCCAGCTCTTTGCAACCACATTTTTTCCACTCACTGTGTGTGTGTTGCTCAATTGTGTCCAACTCATTGCAACCCCATGAACTGTAGCCTGCCTAGCTCCTCAGTCCATGGAATTCTCCAGGCAAGAATACTGGAGTGGGTAGCCATTCCCTTCTGCAAGGGATCTTCCTGACTCAGGGATCGAACTGTCCTCTCATGCACTGCAGGCAAATTCATTACCACCTGAGCTACCAGGGGAGCTCTTCCACTCACTATACCTCCTATAAACTCATCTGTGTTTCTTTTCCACTGTAACTCACCAAAGCACTTCACTTCTCATACTTCTCCCATCTTTAGCATTGTTATCATAGAAATATTTGCCAGTTACTTACAAAGCGAAAGAGTGCACTAAAAATGGTATATTCATTATCTCATTTAATCCTAATTAGGGCCCTGAGGGAGTAGGTATTGATTTCTATCACTGTTAACATTTCACAGATGTTCAAGGTCACACACCTAGTAAGGGGTGGCTCTCAATCTACTTCTGATGTCAGAGGCTGTGCTGTTACCCACTCCATGATGCTTCTGCCATGGAACTAACGAGGATCTCATTATTTACTCTTTTTCCTAATACACAGTTTCTTCTGTTTTTATAGGTATCAATTTGAGTTCTTTCAGATGGATCATTTAAAGACTTAAATGTAAATTGCTTAAGTATTCCTTGGTCTCTAACCACATTCGGCCTGTGTTTTTATTTATATTTTTAAATAGTCTGCTACTAAAATATATTGGATGTATTTAATATTAAAATAATTACCACTTTTTGCTGTTTACATTATCCATGGAGAAAACATTAAGTCACAGATAAGCAAAACAAGATTAAATATTATTCATTAGGGATCCAAAGCCAAGAAGCATATGTTTTAGATTTTAGACTATGAGCAATGACTATCTAAAAAGCTATATTCATGAAAAGTACCAGAATACAATAGACATCAGATAGACTTGGTTTCTATTGTGTTTATTAGAAAATTGATCTGGACAAAATTAAAAACAAGTTAATAAGCACATGTGATATTTATCTTAGAGATTTTTAAAGTTTTTTTGTTTTTTAAATAAATGCTGGTTTTGAGCCTCTGTGGGCCATGAGGGATTCATAAATATATTGTGCATCCATTTACAATGATCTTACTGGGATCCTATATTGAGTTTAACAATTTGGTTGGTTATTACGAGGTCATTCAAAAGGAATGAAATTGTAATTGGGATGTGCCACCAGTAGGTGGATTTAGATCTCAGGTATGTGAGTGTGTGTGTGTTAATTCTTTTTAATCTGAGGTCTTGCTCAGTGACAACAAATACGTTTTGGTCTTTTACAAAACCTCAGCTCTTCTACAGCAGCTGGATGTGAATGTGGACACCTAATTCAAGCAGTAAGGAAAATTAAATATAAGCTATAACTTTAGCATTTCTTATTCTCATTTTGTGTATGGATTAATTATTATTGACAGCTAGTCTAAGGCTGATCCCTTTTCTAGGCTTGATTTGCTTAGTTTGAATCCTCTCTTGGAGACATAGCTTGTCTCAGCTGATGGATATTTACTTGGCAAAACAATGAAAAATTAATAGCACTCACTTTCACACCACCCACGTCCACCATTCTCCTCCTTTCTCTGGCCACCTAGAGTTTTCCTTACTCTGAGATTTTTACAAAACATTTCTGAGTGTGCGAGGAGGACTGAAAGAATTCCTGCAGCACTCTCTTAGCTTTCTGCTCCTGGTTTTTAAGATTTTTATTCCATAAGGCAGAAGGCAGAGAAGAAGAAAAAAGAACCTAGTCTAATTTTTATAACTGCAAAGAGAATAACTCAGTTTACTTAAAAATTTTTTAATACAGAAAATGATGTTTCTGTAATCAGACTTAGAGTTGGGCATTAATATTTAACAGTGAACCAGATACATGCCTATATTCTACTAGGAGATTCAACAAATGAGAAAATAGAGAGATGATAAAAAGGTAGATTATAAAGAAATAAACATAGGGGCATCCAGATGGTACAGTGGATGCAAATCTACTTGTCAGTGCAACGGACATGGGTTTGATCCCTGGTTCGGGAAAATTCGACATGCCAAGGAGCAACTAAGCCCGTGTGTCTCAACTACTGAGCCCAAGCGCTTAGAGGCTGTGCTCTGCTGCAAGAGAACCCACCACAGTGAGAAGCCAGTGCCCTGCGATGAAGAGAAGCCCCGGCATTCCACAGCTAGAGAAAACCGGTGTAAAGCAAAGACGACCCAGCACAGTTACGTTCAATTCAGTTCAGCTGCTCAGTCGTGTCTGACTCTGAGACCTTATGAATGGCAGCACACCAGGCCTCCCTGTCCATCACCAACTCCCGGAGTTTACCCAAACCCAGGTCCGTTGAGTCGGTGATGCCATCCAACCATCTCATCCTCTGTCGGCCCCTTCTTCTCCCACATTCAATCTTTCCCAGCATCAGGGTCTTTTCCAGTGAGTCAGCTCTTCACATCAGGTGGCCAAAGTATTGGAGTCTCAGCTTCAACATCAGTCCTTCCAACGAACACCCAGGACTGATCGAATTTAGGATGGACTGGTTGGATCTCCTTGCAGTCCAAGGGACTCTCAAGAGTCTTCTCCAACACCACAGTTCAAAAGCATCAATTCTTCAGGGCTCAGTTTGCTTTATAGTCCAACTCTCACATCCATACATGACTACTGGAAAAACCATAGCCTTGACTAGATGGACCTTTGTTGACAAAGAAATATCTCTGCTTTTTAATATGCTGTCTAGGTGGGTCATAACTTTCCTTCCAAAGAGTAAGCATCTTTTAATTTCATGGCTGCAGTCACCATCTGCAGTGATTCTGGAGCCCAAAAAAGTAAAGTCAGCCAGTTTCCACTGTTTCCCCATCTATTTGCCATGAAATGATGGGACCAGATGCCATGATCTTAGTTTTCCAAATGTTGAGCTTTAAGCCAACTTTTTCACTCTCCTCTTTCACTGTCATCAAGAGGCTCTTTAATTCTTCTTCACTTTCTGCCATAAGGGTGGTGTCATCTGCATATCTGAGGTTATTGATATTTCTCCCAGCAATCTTGATTCCAGCTTGTCCTTCATCCAGCCCAGCGTTTCTCATGATGTACTCTGCATATAAGTTAAATAAGCAAGGTGACAATATACAGCCTTGACGTACTCCTTTTCCTACTTGGAACCAGTCTGTTGTTCCATGCCCAGTTCTAAATGTTGCTTCCTGACCTGCATACAGGTTTCTCAAAAGGCAGGTCAAGTGGTCTGGTATTCCCATCACCTTCAGAATTTTCCACAGTTTATTGTGATCCACACGGTCAAAGGATTTGGCATAGTCAATAAAGCAGAAATAGATGCTTTTCTGGAACTGTCTTGCTTTTTTGATGATCTAGTGGATGTTGGCAATTTGATTTCTGGTTCCTCTGTCTTTTCTAAAATGAGCTTGAACATCTGGAAGTTCACAGTTCACATATTGCTGAGGACTAGCTTGGAGAATTTTGAGCATTTCTTTGCTAGCGTGTGAGACAAGTGCAATTGTGTGGTAGTTCCAGCATTTTTGGCATTGCCTTTCTTTGAGATAGAAATGAAAACTGACCTTTTCCAGTCCTGTGGCCACTGCTGAGTTTTCCAAATTTGCTCACATATTGAGTGCAGCACTTTCACAGCATCATCTTCCAGGATTTGAAATAGCTCAACTGGAATTCCATCACCTCCACTAACTTTGTTTGTAGTGATGCTTCCTAAGGCCCACTTGACTTCACATTCCAGGATGTCTGGCTCTAGATGAGTGTGAGTGGTCACACCATTGTGATTATCTGGGTCATGAAGATCTTTATTGTACAGTTCTTCTGTGTATTCTTGCCACCTCTTCTAATATCTTCTGCTTCTGTTAGGTCCATACCATTTCTGTCCTTTATCGAGCCCATCTTTGCATGAAATGTTGCCTTGGTATCTCTAATTTTCTTGAAGAGATCTCTAGTCTTTCCCATTCTATTGTTTTCTTCTATTTTTTTGCACTGATCACTGAGAAAGGCTTTCTGATCTCTCCTTGCTATTCTTTGGAACTCTGCATTCAAATGGGTATATCTTTCCTTTTCTCCCCTGTCTTTAGCTTCTTTTCTTTTCTCAGCTATAAGGCCTCCTCAGACAGCCATTTTGCATTTTTGCATTTCTTTTTCTTGAGGATGGTCTTAATTCCTGTCTCCTGTACAATGTCACGAACCTCATTCCATAGTTCATCAGGCACTCTATCTATTCGATCTAGTCCCTTAAATCTATTTCTCACTTCCACTGTATAATCATAAGGGATTTGATTTAGGTCATACCTGAATGGTCTAGTTTTTTCCCCACTTTCTTCAATTTACGTTTGAATTTGGCAATAAGGAGTTCATGATCTGAGCCACAGTCAGCTCCCAGTCTTGTTTTTGCTGACTGTATAGAGCTTCTCCATCTTCGGCTGCAAAGAATATAATCAATCTGATTTCGGTGTTGACCATCTGGTGATGTCCATGTGTAGAGTCTTCTCTTGTGTTTTTGGAAGAGGGTGTTTGCTATGACCAGTGCATTCTCTTAGCAGAACTCTATTAGCCTTTTCCCTGCTTCAATCTGTACTCCCAGGCCAAATTTGCCTGTTACTCCAGGTGTTTCTTGACTTCCTACTTTTGCATTCCAGTCCCCTATAATGAAAAGGACATCTTTTTGGGGTGTTAATTCTAGAAAGTCTTGTAGGTCTTCATAGAACCATTCAACTTCAGCTTCTTCAGCATTACTGGTCAGGGCATAGACTTGGATTACCATGATATTGAATGGTTTGCCTTGGAAACAAACAGAGAGCATTCTGTCATTTTTGAGATTGCATCCAAGTACTGCATTTTGGACTCTTTTGTTGACTATGATGGCTACCCATTTCTTCTAAGGGATTCCTGCCTGCAGTAATAGATATAATGGTCATCTAAGTTAAATTCACCCATTCCAGTCTGTCTTAGTTCACTGATTCCTAGAATGTTGACGTTCACTCTTGCCATCTTCTGTTTGACAACTTCCAATTTGCCTTGATTCATGGACCTAACATTCCAGGTTCCTGTGCAATATTTCTCTTTACAGCATCAGACCTTGCTTCTATCACCAGTCCCATCCACAACTGGCTGTTGTTTTTGCTTTGGCTCCATCCCTTCATTCTTTCTGGAGCTATTTCTCCACTGATCTCCAGTAGTATATTGGGCACCTACCGACCTGGGGAGTTCATCGTTCAGTGTCCTATCTTTTTGCCTTTTCATACTGGTCATGGGGTTCTCAAGCCAAGAATACTGAAGTGGTTTGCCATTCTCTTCTCCAGTGGACCACATTCTGTCAGACCTCTCCACCATGACCCGCCCATCTTGAGTGGCCCCACAGGCATGGCTTAGTTTCACTGAGTTAGACAAGGCTGTGGTCCTTGTGATCAGACTGGCTAGTTGTCTGTGATTGTGGTTTTAGTCTGTCTGCCCCCTGATGCCCTCTCTCAGCGCCTACCATCATACTTGGGTTTCTCATACCTTGGACAGGGGGTTATCTCTTCACAGCTGTTCCAGCAAAGTGCAGCTGCAGAGCCTTACTTTGGACGCAGAGTAGCTCCTCTCGGCTGCTCCTGTGCCATCACAGCTGCTGCTCCTGCACAGCCAAAATAAATAAATAAATATTTTTTTTAAAAAACAGCCATACAACCAGCAATCCCACTGCTGTGCATACACACTGAGGAAATCAGAACTGAAAGAGACACATGTACCCCAATGTTTATTGCAGCACTGTTTACAATAGCCAGGACATGGAAGCAACCTACATGTCCATCGGCAGATGAATGGATAAGGAAGTTGTGGTACATATACACAATGGAATATTACTCAGCTATAAAAAGAATGCCATTGAGTCAGTTCTAATGAGGTGGATGAAACTGGAGCCTATTATACAGAATGAAGTAAGTCAGAAAGGAAAACATCAATACAGTACATTAATGCATATATATGGAATTTAGAAAGACAGTAACAACAATCTTATATGCAAGACGGCAAAAGAGACATGGATGTAAAAAAGACTTTTGGATTCTGGGAGGAGACAGTGGGATGATTTGAGAGAATAGCACTGAAACATATATAACCGTATGTAAAATAGATGACCAGGCAAGTTTGATGCATGAAGCAGGGCACTCAAAGCTGGTGCTCTGGGACAACCCAGAGGGATGGGGTGTGGAGGGAGGTAGGAGGGGGGATCAGGATGGGGAGACACATGTGCACGTATGGGTGATTCATGTTGATGTACGGCAAAAACCACCACAATATTGTAAAGTAATTAGCCTCCAATTAAATTAATTAAAAAAACTATAGACTTGAATTACATTTTTAAAAAAGGAACTAAGCATAGACAAATTATTAAACAGTAATTTGGAGAAACCCAATTTCCCCATCTCCAACACTTTTGAAATGTTTAAACCTAGAGGAAAATTGAAAGAGTAGTTCAGTGACTTCCTTATACCCTTCACCTATATTCACCAATCACCAATTATCATTTTTCCATTTTTGCTTTACTTTTCCAAGTAAAGATGCCTTTATTTTTCTGCACCATTTGAAAGCAAGTTGGAGCAGCTTGCGTCTTCTAAATATGAGGGTGTCCTTCCACATAACCACAATGTTATTACAACACTTTGCAGTAATAATACCTCTCATTAATAGTGATGCCATCTAATATCTGGTACAAATTCTAATTTTCTCAGTGGTCTCCAAATGCCTTTAATAATTGCTAACCCCTGCATCCCCTGTGCTCCCTAATCCAAAATTCAATCGAGGATCACAATTCACATTTACTTATGTCTCTTGAATCCTTTTTAATGTGAAACAGTCTTTCTATTTTTTGTTTTTATTCTTAATGACACATTTTTCAGTGCAAGCAAGATATCTTCTGGAATGATCTACATTCTGAATTTACTTGATTGTTTCTTCCTGGAGTCCTGAGCTCAATTAAGCAGCACTCATATTTCCTGTAAATTAGAAGTTATCCTAGGCTTGACCAGATTTAGATTAAACAATTTTGACAAGAATACTAATAAGTGACCTGTATTCCACACTGCATTGCAGAATATAAACATTGTTTTTTTTCACTCTTTGTGATGGTAAATCTGAGTAACTGATTAAGGTGGTGATCACCTGCTCAACAGGGTTAATTTTTTCTTTCTTTTTATAAATCCAAGTGAATATTCTGTTCCCTAAAACTTTTCATCTATTTGGCATCCAGTGGTGTTCTTGTCCAATTATTATTACATTGGAGTTGCAAAATGGTGATTTTTTCTTTCATTATTTCTATTATTAATATCTATGGACAATACTCTATTTTAAAAAATTATGTCATTGAACTCCCTTTTTTCCTCTTGTACATTCTTTCTCATTTTTCTGGAAGTTATTTTCTATCAGTTCCTAGAGAGATATTTCTTACCTTTCCACAGATTTCTACCTTAATTTCTATCCAAACTCAGATTAATATTCATTTTGAAGGAAATTAGTGCAATCATCTAATAAAGTAGAACGTCTCTATTCCATTTTCCTTCCCAGTGATTTAAAAGTCTACATCGATAAATCCTCCAACACACAGCTTCTGTGTGCCTCAAATTTTCACTCCCAATACCCGTTTCTCCCATTGCCTCAGCCGTCCACTCCTACAGCCATATTCTGTATCACAAGCTTTCTTACCTGTAAAACCTTTATTTCAAGTCTCAGACTCTGCAACCACCACCCTCTTCATTTCTAAGTCATCTGTTCAGGTACTGCCATGGTTCTAAAATTTTTGAATTGTTCCAACGTCAAACTATTGGAGAAGGCAATGGCAACCCACTCCAGTGTTCTTGCCTGGAGAATCCCGGGGACGGGGGGAGCCTGGTGGGCTCCCGTCTATGGGGTCACACAGAGTCGGACACGACTGAAGCGACTTAGCAGTAGCAGCAACATCAAACTGATTGATAGATAACCCTAGCCCCAGAGCTTCCTCCCCTTCCAACTGTTCCCTCTTATGCATAATATCTCTGCTTATCCAATCCAGCTTCCATCCTGTAATCACTTCCTTGAGTATACTCTCAACCCCTTTACATGTCTCTCCTCCAATTGTCTTAGGAAGCAAAACTCAAACCATTTCTGTACTTCACACATGCACCTGAGCAGCTATCTGTGACCTGGGAAAATCACAAAACAGCTGAATAGTTTCTCTCGGATGAATGTCAAAGCTCAGATGTGGTACTCAAAATGTCAAGCATTCCTCAATTTCTTTAGTAGATTGGCTTTTTTTCTCTCTCTTGAGTTAGTAATTTTATAGCTTCTCCTTTTCCTCAAATGTCCCACAGTCCTTTATCTAGTCACACTTTGGTCTGTAGGTCTTGTCTTATAATTCATTGAGAAAATGGAAACAACCAGATATAAGCCCCCTCACATTTCCCCTCCCAAAGTTACACCTCTCTCTGTAGCTGCATCCACCTCCTCCTATTTCTAATGTTAAAGTGGAGAAGGAGTCCTGCAATTGTGCTTAGGACTACACTTTTTCCATTATCCCTTCTCTCTTCTGTGTCATCAAACTCTTCCCCTGCTGATTCATGTTCATTAGTACAAAGATCTTCTAACTGCATCTCCCATTTGAAAAACAACACTCCCTTGATCTCACATTTTTAACCATCACATCATTTCTCTGGATTCCACTGATGGCTTAAAATATGTCCAAAGATTTGATATTCTTCCTGTAAGGCCGGACCCCGGGGCCATGATGGGCCGCCTCTCCACTCCCTCCCGACGGCGGGGGAAGTCCCTAATGGAAGGAGCCTCCCAGATCCTGGGGACCAATGACAGCACACTTCGACAGCTAAAGCCCCCCCACCCCAGCCACGTAGAAAGGACCTGTCAGCCCAGGACGCCTTGGCCTGGCAACCTATCTGAACCCCTGTCCGTCTAGCCTGACCATCCCTTGCAACAAACATATAAAAGCCACCCCCAACATGGTCCGGGTGCGGACTTCCTCGACCTACCTCTCTCGGGTCCGGGAACCCCGCCTGGGAGCACTTTGCCATTAAAAAGCCTGTTAGACACTTTTTTGGTGTCCTGGTCTTTTACCTAACACTTCCCCCAAAGGCAAGCTTAATGCACTGCTCCTTAACAACTTATTGACCACAGACATATTCATACATCCTTTGTTATGCACAATATTGACCAGAAGATGTTTTGATATTCACTTACATAACAAATCGCCAGCCATAGGTGTTAGTTTCTGCAAAAATGCCCCTGTCACTAATGTGTTAAGAGAGGGTTGGATTTAGCAACTGATGTCTAACAAACAGAATAAGGCAGAAGTGACAACCTGTGACTTTTGAGACTCGGTCATAAAAGGCGTCAAGGTTTCCTCCTTGCTCCCTCATTCAGGCCACTAACTGGGGAAAGTTGGCTGCCTTATCCTGAAGACATTTCTCAGGCAGCCCTTGGGGAGGTCCACATGGCAAGGAGCTTAGGTCTCCTGATGACAGACATGCAACTGAAATGCCTTCAGATTACTGCAACCTCATGACTGATCGTGAACCAGAAGCACTTCACTAAGCTGCTTCCACTTTCTGACCAACAGCAATGCCCAGATCGTGAATTTTAAGCCACCTTGTTTGGGGATAGTTTAGTACATCATGCTGCTGCTAAATCGCTTCAGTCATCTCTGATTCTGTGCGACCCCATAGGCGGCAGCCCATGAGGCTCCCCCGTCCCTGGGATTCTCTAGGCAAGAACGCTGGAGCGCATCATAATACATAACTGATACACCCATCATAAGTAAAGTCTTTGAGATCCACACTGTCTCTTCTTTCTCATTAGTCATTCACTTCTCAACCAACTACAGTCTGGTCTCTGTTCATGTCAAGGTCATCAGAGATCTTTGTGTTGCCAAATCCAATTACCTCTATCTCTGCTCTAATCTTACCTGACTTCTAAGCAGCATTTGGCATGCTCTCTTCTTTCCTTCTCGAAACACTCTTCCACCTTGGCTTTCTCAACACTATTCTCATTCTCTCCTGTTTTCCCCTCCTTTGCTGGTTTGCACACTTCATCCAAATAGTAATAGAAATGTAATGGCTCTTTAGGGCCAAATTGGGTGCTCTTTCCTCTCTCCCATCCATTCCAATGGGTTTATATACTCCCTGTATACTGATTACTCCAAAATTAACATCGCCAGCTCAGACCTTGCAGGCATCTTTCATATCGTGTTTGTCCTTAACTATCAGAAAGTCTACCCGACTCTATCTCCAAGGGACACCCTTTCATATCTGTTCTCCTGTCTCTGCTGCAATCCCTGTTCTTACCTCTTACCCAAAACAGTTTTGCAGGTGGACTTCTGTCTACCAGTTTTTCCCCTCTCCAATCTATTTCCTACTCAGTAGCAAAGGACTCAGATCACATCATCTCCTGCAAGACCTTTCTGTGTTACTGATCTCTCCACTAAGACCTGCAAGATGCTGTGTGATCTGGGTTCTACTTCCCTCTCCAACTTCATCCAGCAACGGCTTGGGCCACACTGTAACTGCAGGTCCTGGCAAACACCAAGATCTTTCCCTCAACTGAAATTCCCCTCCTCCCACTCTTTACAAACCTAGTTTCTTCTCTTACTTCAGGTCTCAGTTTTAATGTCACCTCTTTAGAGAGGCTTTTCCAGTTCTGGGAGACAGCAAGGGGCTCCACCAGAAGCATGTCTCTGATTCACAAACTAACTGGTCCAGAGCCATATCCCCTCTATCTGGCCCTTACACGCCAAGAGACAATATTCCTCTGCCGTAGTCATCCCAGAACCAGGTGCCAGGAAACTAGCAACTACCTTATAGCCTCAAACCTGCCAAAATTATTCAAACTAGCCAGTCCTAAGTAGTTCACCCTGCCCTGCACACTGGCAACCCACTCCAGTATTCTTGCCTGGAGAATCCCATAGACAGAGGAGCCTGGCAGGCTACTGTCCACAGTGTCGCAAGGAGCGGGACACGACTGAAGCGACAGAGCCTGCACCATGCCCTGCCTTGGCTTTACTGTCAAAACCCCAATAAAGGGGCAGCTTCAACCCTCCTGCCCTGTTTTCTGCCTCCCAGTCACCCAGGTGTCTTTCCCACGTGGCCCTGTACCATGCCTGTCCTTCTGTCTCTAAAGTTTCGTGAGTATAAAAAACTATTATTTCCTGAGCCTCGCTGTCTCCTCTCACGGCTATACATGACTGATTATTTCATAAAAGAACATGAAACAACTTACTTCTTTACTTTGTCTTTTTCTGGTTTTCACCTTCCCTCCTGCTTCTTTCCTTTTTTTCTATCCTCCCTCCCTTCCTTCCTTGAAATATATTTCCCCTATAGGATGTAAGCCCCTTGAAGGCAAGGGCATCTTGTTCACACCAAGTCTTCAGCGCTGGGCAAGCAGTTGTCAGTGCTTACCAAACAGTGCTGAGTGTGAATGCCAAGCAACACTCCTTCCCTTCCTTCCCAGTCTCCCATGGACTCACACACACCATTCCAGAGAACAATACAAACTCAATGGCCATGAACCTGTCTGGAGAGTCATCACCACACAGTGATACATGGGGTTTGTCTTTCTTCAAAACAAACATGCAGGATGTTGACTAAGTGAAGAAATGTGAAGCAACAGCAGCAGCAGAATCTCCACACCATATGTGTGTGTGTGTGTGTGTGTGTGTGTGTGTGTGGTGTGTGTATTTATGCATTTTCTTCTGAAATATGGGTCACTGTTTTCACAGGAATCTCTTTATTAAAAATCAAAGTTATATTAAAAGCTATGTTGAGGGCTTCCCTGGTGGTTCAGTGGTAAAGAGTCTGGCTGCCAAGGCAGGAGAAACAGGCTTGATCCCTGCTCTGGGAAGGTCCCACGTGCCCTGGAGCAGTTAAGCACTGTGCTCCCGAGCCTGGGGACCAAATCTACTGAGCCCATGCATCACAACTAATGAAGCCTGAGTCCCTAGCACTTGTGTTCTGCAACAAAAGAAGCCACTGCATTGAGAAGCCTGCACACCACAACCAGACAGACAGTAGCCCTTGCCCACTGCAACCAGAGAAAAGCTCACGTAGCAATGAAGACCCAGCACAACCACAAATAATAAATAAAATATTTTTTAAGAAGGTTGAAAAGTCTCCTTGTCATCCCATCTGTCCCACTTAGGGGAAACCAGTTTGTTAGTTTCTTGTGTATCTTTCCAATATTTTTATAGAAATACAGGGAGATATCAGAGAAGGCAATGGCAACCCATTCCAGTACTCTCGCCTGGAAAACCCCATGGATGGAGGAACCTGGTAGGCTGCAGTCCATGGAGCCGCGAAGAGTCGGACACAACTGAGCAACGTCACTTTCACCTTTCACTTTCATGCATTAGAGAAGGAAATGGCAACCCACTCCAGTGTTCTTGCCTGGAGAATCCCAGGGACGGGGTCACACAGAGTTGGACACGACTGAAGCGACTTAGCAGCAGTAGCAGTAGCAGGCAGATATAAATATGCATTCCTCCTCTGTATGAACTATTTTCAAATTAATCTTCTGAAGAAGTAACTGTCTTATCAATGCAATTCCAGATGTTCCAGTGCCAACCGCCCCCCTCCACAGCTTTAATAAAAATCAGCATAACTGAGGAAGGGCACAGAAAGAGCTCACACTGCCACTCTCTAGCTGTGTAGCCAAGGGCAAGTTACACAGTTAATCTGTGCCTTGGTTTTTTCACCTATAAAACTGGGATGTTACCTACCTCAGAGAAGTACCAATAATCAAAAGTTAACATAGGCAAAGTTCTAAGGACAATGCAAGGTACACAATAGGTGCTGCAAAAATGGCAAGCTTTATTATTCCACTATAATTATGTATTCAGACAGTATTTATGTATCCCATAAGTCAGAAACCTCCTTTACTTAATATCTCCACTTCTGTGTTCTCTCAAACACTTTTACTTAAACTCAATAGAAATAGTCCTTTTTTTTTTTTCATTGTGGAAAATAAAAACATCTTGAAGATGCTACTTGGCTTTGCCCAAACTCTTTAAGTCTTTCCCACCTCGTGCTCCCCTTCTTCCAACCTGATCTTTATCATGAGTGTGGGAGGGTACAGATTATTTGCCTGGCAGGATCTAAAGATCCAGAAGAAAGAAGGATCTAGGAGTCTTTTGAAAGTCTAACCTTCCAAAGAAGCTATGCTTCCCTTCTCCCCCTCTCTCCTCCGTTCTGCTCATCTTGTTACCTATTCTATTTATTTCTTTCTCTTCACTTCTCCTGACTTTATCTCAAATGTTGGGGGCAGATGCTGACAGTCACAAATCCGCCCAGTCCACAAACAGAATCCTCCCCCTCCCCGCGCCCCGCCTCCACCCTGTGTGTGGGACCAATTCTGCGTCTTATAGAACACCTTACCTTCCACAAACTGCAAAGTTTCTGGGTCTGAAGTACAGCTCCCCTTGCTCTCTGCACCTCCAGTTTCCCCTTCAGGCCACTTGAGGAGCTGAGGTAGAATTCCGCAGCTTTTGGCTGCAAACCTCCTCCTCTATCGTCCCACCCACCCGAGGGATCTCGCCAAAGCTGCCAAGGGAACCCAGGGCTATGGGTCCTGTTTCTGTATTTTGAGCCCTGAAGAATAAAGGAATCTGCGAGTAAAGGTTTCCTTGAAAGCATGTGACTGTGGCCTTGAACCCGGAGCAGCGCTGCAGAGAAGGGCGGGAGGCAGCGACCTTGGCCCAGCGCCTTGGCAGCGCACCTGCCGGGCGCAGGAGGGGCGGGGCGGGCACCACTGGGGGCGGGGCCGGCGCGTCCGCAGCCCCTCCGGAGTGCTCTGCGCGCACTGGGCGCCCCTGGACCCTGGAGACCATGGGGAAGCTGGTGGCACTTATCCTGCTGGGCGCCGGCCTGGCCCTAGTCGGGGAGAGATTTTTGACATTTAGGTGAGTTGGCATCTTGAGCGTCCTGGGCTTTTTCTCTTCTTCCAAGTTAGGTTAAGGGCTGCCCCGGGCCGCCTTCCTAGCGGGTAAGAATGAGCTGTTTGGGGAGCCCGTCTTCTCAATCCCACCTAACAAACTATCCCTCGAGAAGCTCTGATGTGGAAAGTGAGCTGATTTCTTGCCTTTCCTAAGATCGTGAGGCAGAAATGCCCCGATTTATTTTCTGAAATTTATGCAACTCCCCCACTTCCCCAGGTCACCCTCAGCATTCCACCCACCCTTGAACAAACTAACTCTGTTGGAAGCGCTGGTCTTGGGGGAGGGAGCCAGGCTACTGGCTGGATGTTTTTGGCTGACTCAGAGGTTGTCCAAGGCAAGTTCAACCTTGAGGGGTACCGGGCTACCAGATTAAAGGAGCTAGCAGGACAGCAGGGAAATGAACTGAAACCTGCAAGAGGAGATTGGCATTGTCTGGTATCTGACCTGACTGTTTGAAGTGGAAAATCTAGTGGTGATAGCCATTCCAGAAATATCTCAGGAGAATACTGGGCTAGTAAGAAGAAATGTTTGTTAGATGATGACATGTGTTCCCGAATAGATGTTAGCCTCTACTTGCTTTCAGTCCTCTTTGGGTTGTTTTTAATTTCTCTGAAGAGAAGTTCACAGAGGTTCACATCTATTGGCAGAATCTGTTGAGGAGCATGCAAGTGAGAAAATCATAAAAAATAATAATTATAAAGCCAATCTAAAGAGCATTGTTTAAAAACTCATGGTAAGATAAGTATAGAATTTTCCTGAATACAATTTAATAAAAATGTAAAATTATTCCTGGTGTTTAGAAGAATGTTTCACTGTGGAATCAAAAACATTATTCAAAAATAATTTGGCCAGTTGTTTAAACTATGGTCAGTTTAATGAACTCACGAACTTGCAAAGTAAATGAACATACAATTTTAAAAACAATAAAGCAAAAGCTACAGAGTTTAGCTATTAGGAGACCCTGTTGAATTTGGGGAAGGCAGTTGGGGACAAGGACTGTAAGGGATTAAGGGAATCAAAGTGCAGATTTATAATAGATGATGCTTTATCACATTAGATAATAGTATTTTATGCATTTAAATTAATAATACTTATATACTATTAAACAAAAAAATATAGGCACATTACCCAGTGTGTCCACATTATATAAGTAAATGTAAATAAAAGGAGATGCCTACTTATTTGTGATATCATCCATAAATGATGAGAAAGAGAGTTAATGAATTTGAAGGTGGTTAAAGACTGTGGTTAGACATTGATTTTGGATGTCGTGCATTGATCTCCAGTGTTTTTATCTTCCACAGAGAAAAAATGAATGCATATCGAGAAGTGGAGTCAGTGGAACCCCAGAACTGCCACCTTATTGAGGGAATTGGTATGTATATGACAGTACAATTTCCTGGTCACCATCCCCCTGACTGAAGCTGCTAATTTAATTCACTGCTACTCCTTAAACCCTCCTACTGAGGCTTCAGCCTCATCAATTTTACCCAAGCGATCTGATTCCACGTCTCCAAGGGGTATCCTAAAAGTCAAAATCTATGGCTTTTTCTCGGTTCCCTTACTGACATCTCTCCATCATTTGAAATATGTTGTTGACTACTCTTTGGTTGGTCCCTTGCTGGACTCTGCTCCTGTCTACTCTGTGACATTTCATTTCCTTCTGTCTTTTTCTGTTGCCTTACTTCTTTTTTGTTCTTCTCCCCTCTCCTTGATGATACTCCTAGCTTCCAGTATCACTGCCTTCAAAATTTATCTGCTAGTACTAAGAGAAATGTGACAGCCCTTATTCTCAAGAACCTCCCAATCAATTGAGATTTTTTTTTTCTTAATTAATTGAAAGTCCATAGTGGGATCCCTGATCTTTCAAACTGCAGGCCTATTTTCCTGTTTGAAATCTACTTTGCCTGTCATTTCCTCTCTCACACCCTCACCCATCAGCTCTTCTTCCAAACTTCTCTTAAGCTTGGTACCTGCATTCTCAAAGAGATTCAGTTCAAAATTTAGGAAACTTGAACTTCCCTGTCAGTCCAGTGGGTAAGACTTTGCCTTCCAATGCAGGAGATATGGATTCCAGCCTTGGTCAGGGAGCTGAGATCTCACATGCCTTGAGGCCAAAACATCAAAACATGAAGCAGAAGCAGTGTTGTAACAAATTCAATAAAGACTTTAAAAATCTTTTTTAAAAAAATGAAGGAGCCATTTATTTTCCCCTCTCCCCTCACTGTTTCATGTGAGACCTGTTGGCCTCTCTTGGGCCCCCACACTAGAGCTGATCTCATTTACTCCTTACTGCTTCAACTGCTTGTTCTGGCTCTGAACCTTTTGCTCTCCCTGATAATACTACTAGGAAAAAAAAAAAAAAAACACATCTAGCCAGATGCTGTTCTAGGAATGTATTCTTTCATTTTCTCACCTTTGCTCATGAAATTACCTCCAATGATTTCTTCATTGCTGCTTGCTGAAATCAGCTGGAAATCCCTCTTCTACCCCTGAACTCTCATAGCACTCTGAAACTCCCATTCACTTGAGATACCTACGACATGCTTTATTTCAGAGCCAGCAGTGTCTTTCTCTCACAGTCAGATTGTAAACCTCCTAGGGTCAAGGACTGTGAGTTATTTCAGCATGCGACAGGACAACACTATAGCTTATTGTGATATAAATGATCTCCAAGATAAGTTACTAATACAAATATATAGAAGCCCTTTTGATTTTGGTTTTCTGTTTTTATTTCCCCCCTCAATTTCTAAAACAAATAGAGAAATAGCCTTGTGCTCCCTAGTCTTAGATGAGGTGTGTATTGCAAGCTAGAAGGCAGAAGGAACTGAAGACAAATCATTTCCTGTCTTTGATATTTAAAAACCTGGGCTATTTCAAGGGATTCTGATGGAGACGGAAGGGGAATATGTGGTTGTTGTGTTTTATTTTTTTAATAACAGGGGACTTTGTCCCATTCTGGGGGAGAATCAAGACCTATAAAGGAATGGCTACAATATACCTTTAGGCAGGCTGGATCCTTCACACTTTGTGTCACAGAATGAGCAAAAGTTGTGTGTGTGTGTGTGTGTGTGTGCACGTGCAGTATGTATAATTGGCAAAATTTTCTAAATTAGAGGGACCACATGAGCTTGGCAATGGATATTTCAGTGGTGACTAGTGTAAAATAAAGGCCATATGGACTTCCCCAAATATTTAGCTTCGTTTTAAAATCCACTAAGCTATTTGCACAACCCTAGCAGAGAGACCCAATAATGACTCAGGCTGAACTTCCTACCAGTTCAGTGCAATGTGGGTTCGGGGTCAGATTTAATTTGATTTAAAAAATAAGGAAACGTAACATTCAATCATTTGTTTACTGTCTTGTGGAGTAATATTCACATTAATTATATATATCTCAAAAGAGTCTGCCAATTAACTTAGACAGTAATTAGATCATTGTTAAAGCATTGTAAAAGTCTAGCCCAACTCTCAGATTGTATGATTCAAATAGACTTGCGAAGTTAAAACTAGAGCAGAAGGGGCCTCCCTGACGGCTCAGTGGTAAAGAATCCACCTGGCATTGCAGGAGAAACGGGCTCTATCCCTGATCCAGGAAGATCCAGCATGGTGCAGAGCAACTGAGCCTGTGCGCCGTAACTGCTGAGCCTGTGCGCTAGAGCCCAGGAGCCACAACTCCCGAGGCCAGCATGCCCCAGAGCCCATGTTCTGCGACACTTCACAACGAGAGAAGCCACTGCAGTGAGAAGCCTATGCCCTTCAGCAAGAGAGTAGTCCCTGCTCTCCACAGCTAGAGAAAACCCAGCACAGCCAAAGATAAATAAAATTATTTCAAAAAGCTAGAGCAGAAGAAAAAAAGGCATGCACACCTCATGTCTATTGGCATATGTACATTCTCTATTTACAGAACTGAACAAGTGAGAATGATCACGGGTCATTTGTTAATAGGACAATATTGCTATATATCTAAAAATACCACTACTACCTTATCAAAGGCCCAGTGTCCATGAGCTTTGTGCTGAGTCCTTTGGAAACACTTTACATCATCCTCGCAAACACCCCGTAAGGTGGGTGCTGCCATCTGTCTTTGGAGATTAGGAAACTGACACCCAGAAGAATGAAGTTCCCTGCCCACTGGTCCAGAACGAGAAGGTGCCAGGTCTAGGTTAAGAGGCAGGGTGCTTTTCTTCCATGCCTTTGAACTCTCTGTTGTGTAACACTGCCTTTCTTATCTACCGACAGCACATTTTTATTACAGAGTTTCAGGGAAGTATGGTGGCGGCAGAAAACAGAAAATCTGAGATGCAAAAAAGTGAAATATTAATCAATAGAGCTGACCAAGACAGGGCAAGTTGGATATTTAAACAAAGCTCACTAATGAGATGATACTCGTCAGACCCTCCTCTCTGATAGTGAAAAGCTTTGTGAAAGCATGGAAAACCAAAGAATTGAAGGCAGAGTGTAGTAGGCAGTAACAGAGCTGGGGAAAATTTCTGATTTGTGTTTTCTTCAAGACCTAGACTTTTCTGATTAATTTTATTGGTCGAGGGCTTCCCCGGTGGCTCAGATGGTAAAGAATCTGCCTGCAATGCAGGAGACCTGGGTTCAATCCCTGGGTCAGGGAGATCCCCTGGAGAAGGGAGTGGCTACCCACACCAGTATTCTTGCCTGGAGAACTCCATGGACATGGAATGCATGTGCAGACAGCAGAGCCTGGTGGGCTACAGTCCATGGGGTTGCAAAGAGTCGAACACGACTAAAACTTCCACTTTATTGGCAGAACAAACTTTTCCTCTTTTTGTTCTCCTTCCTCGTTATTTATTTATTTATTTTGGCCTCACTGTGTAGCATGTGGGAGCTTAGTTCCCCTACTGGGGATCGAACCCAAGCTCCCTGCATTGGAAGAATGGGGTCATAACCACTGGACCACTAGGGAAGTCCCATTCCTTCCCCAGTATTCTTTCTGGGAAGAAAGCTTAACAAGTGAAATAATTCTAACCTCCCAGAAATCATACCTCAAAGATCTTTTTTATATTAAATTCATCTTTTTTCCAAGGCTTTGAGGCTCAAAGATTGGCTTAACTGGGGAGTTATTTGGCTAATTAAAGTTGCCCTTGAAATAGGAACAGCTTTATTAGCCTGCCCTTGGCAGAATTATCAAGTAGACAGCCAGCCGTCATATGTGAAGTCTTCCTACCCTCCTCTCCTTCCCTTTCCCCTCCTGTAGCTTCCCGTGTCGCCAAGACATGTTTCTACTCCATGGTAGGTTCCATTCGTTTTCTTAGCTGGCTGTTTTCCTCCCTTGATGATGTGAAATTATAATATTAATTGATAGTAATGTTTGGGCATGACTTTTTCTCAAGACGTCTATAGAGAACAATCGGAGGCCAGAGAAATGAGGTTATGCCAAAAAATAGGGTTGACAGATTAAAAGGGAGTAGATACCTATTTGTAAGACTGGTTTTAGATTTAGCAGTGGGGTTTTAATGTTGTCTGTGCACAGGGTGATGAGTATGTGGAGAGGACTCAGGGGAGGGTGTCCCAGAGGCTCTTACTCCCACAGGAGCCACTGTTGCTAAGATGCACTGGGCTGTCATGCAGATGCAGTGTAGGTCGGGGAGGGGGATAAAGGAGGGTTCAGAATAATGTACAATCAGCTACTAATTCTTTTCCACATCTGAGTGCAAAGCACCAGCTTCCCTGTGCTGTGGACAGAGCAAGTGAAAAAAAAAAAAGAAAAAACAGCATAGCATCTCTGGAAAATGCCCACTCATGCTGCAGGTGAATTACTGAAGCAGGTTAGTGCTATCATGGGAGATGTGTGAAACGGTGTTTGGAAGATGAAAAGACTAAATCAGAAATTATACAACTCAACATCTTCTATTCAGAAATTAACACTCCCTTGTCTATAATTTAACCTCAAACAAGACAAAGTTCAAAAAACTAAAGCAGTTTCTCCTTTTTAGCCAGTCAACCAGCTTGTTGCTGAAAGCTTTTATAGAAAAAGCAGGTGTTATATTGGGTACAAGGACACGGTACTGAATACAACCAGGTCCTTGATCCAAGCAAGTTGCAGCCCAAGTGTGGAAAATATCATGGTGGAGGTAGTCACAGGTGACCATATTAGTACACAAATTGGATGTTGGAGCCAAGAGAGGTTGAAAAGGCTGAGGGGACAGCATCCAAGTCATCTCTAAGGGCCTGTGATACTCAGCCAAGTGGAGGTGAGACGGGGTGTGGGAAATGTGTGTTGCCAAGAAGCAGGTAACCAGCATGTGCTCAGGTGTGCAGGTAAACAAGCCTGGCCCACCTTGGAACTGCTGACAGAGTGCTGCAGCACACCTGGAAAAAACAGCGAAGGGTGGGAGCCACACGAATTGAGCTCAGAGCCAAGAGGCAGAGCACTGTGAATCTAGGTCAAGGAGTCTGAGAATTTTACTGCCAACCCTACTGGACCTTTGGAGGGTTTTAAGCAGGGGCATTACAAGGTCAAGTTTGCGATTTAAAAAGAATGGTTGTAGGGGAGCAAAGTGGACCTACTAGGAAGCTATTACAGAAATCCAGGAGGGAGTTCCAGAGCTTGAAAGACTTGTGATCAGACGGTTTTAGGGAATAAGGAAAAGGAAGACATCAAGGATAACTCCAAGGTTCCTACTTTGGGTTCTTGGGGGATAGAAATGTCATCCACTGAAATTGAAATATACAAAATGGAGCAGATTTAAGAGGGAAATTTCCAGATCGCTTTGATACATGTTGAACATGAGAAATGAAAAGGCCCGATAGAAATGTCCTATATACGGGAGACCTGGTTTGATTGGTTGGGAAGATCCTCTGGAGAAGGGAACAGCTACCCACTCCAGTATTTGGGCCTAGAGAATTCCATGGACTACATAGTCCATGAGGTCGCAAAGAGTCAGACACAGTGGAGTGACTTTCACTATACATGTATATACAGGTGAATACAGAAGTCTGGAGGTTGGGAGAAAGTTTTGGGCTTGATTTAGAGATTGGAGAGTTAAGAGTATGTGGCTGGAAGCTGACACCTTGGGACTAGAGTAAATGGGTGGTCTGCTATGAGAAATAGCCAAGTGCGGGTAGAGGCTGGTGAGTATTTCCATCCAGGATAGAGGCAGAAGGAGACTAGGGCAAAAGGAAGCCCAGAAGTGGTGTTGAGAGGAAAAAAGAGATAGAAAAAGGTTTGTTCAAAAACTAACTCATCCAGGGGATTCCCTGATGGCTCAGTGGGAAAGAATCCGCCTGCCAACGCAGGAGACATGGTTTCAGATCTCACATGCTGCAGAGCAACTGAACTCGTGTGCCACAATCATTGAGCCTGTGCCCTAGAGCCCATGCTGTGCTACAGGAGAAGGCACAGCAGGCAAAAGCCCATGCAGCGCCACTAGAGAGTAGCCCCTGCAGCAATGAAGACCCAGCGCAGCCAAAAGTGAACCAAACGCCTGACAGTTGAAAAACACACACATTAATGAATGTATTTTAAAAACGAACCCACCCATATTCAACATCCTTTTTAAAACTGTTTTATTCAGTTTGCTGGATTCTCCCCAAGTCAATTTTACTCCACGTAGGGCAGGGCATGCGTGCTCAGTTGTGTCTGCCTCTTTGCAACCCCATGGACTGTAGCCCGCCAGGATCCTCTGTCCAGGGCACTCTCCAGGCAAGAATACAGGAGTGGGTTGCCATTTCCTGCTCCAGGGGATCTTCCCGATACAGGGATCAAACTCACATCTCTTGCGTCTCCTGCACTAGCAGGCTGATCCTTTACCACGGTGCCACCTGGGAAGCCCTTTTCCATGTATAAAAAGCATTAAATCTTCCAGACCATCAAAACACCATATATGGGTAAATCTTGATTAACTGGAATGCTTAGAAAATGGAAAACTGTGATTAGTTTTCAGGTTCCTAGTTGGGGATTTGTTTTCATCTTCAGTATAATCAACATGATTAAATATTTTTCCATCCTCCAGTTTTCAGTGCCTATTGCTTATTACTCTGTTGATTCAAATTTGCATTTTTTTGGCTTTATTCCACTTTTGTTTCCCCCATTCTTCTTAGGAACCCATTACCTCAGGTAACCATTTTCCCATGTATTTTATTTACTATAGCTGTGCAGCAAACTACCTCAAAACTTAGTGACTGAGAAGGACAGTAGTTATTTTGCTGATGAGTTTGCAGTTTTGGCTGGGCTCAGGAAGGCAGCTCATCTCTATTCCCTTTGCATCAGCTAGGGCATCTCAGCTCATCTGAGACACTTTCAGACCCCTCGGTACCGCATGTGGTCTCTCCACAGTCTCTCCTCTGTACCTGCAAAGTAGCCAGACTTCTTATATTTAGAATCAGGGCTCACAAGGCACATGCTTGGAGAGAGAGAGCAATGGCAGGTTTGATTATAACTTGACTTTGTATGTCAGCTGGCATCACTTCCTCCTCATGCAATTTGTCAGAACAGTTAGAAAGGTCCACCCAGGGTTAAGGGAAGAGGATACAGACCTAGCCTCCTAATGGGAGAGCTTGAATATCACATTTTTAAGAAGAGCATGTGGTTTTGATACATTGTTTCAATCAGATTTGTAAATTACCATTTGCCATATTCGATAACCATTGCTTGCATCCTCAATGCTGCCTGCCTGGGAACACATCATATGTGGGTCCACCTCTCTGCTAGAAAACATGCGAATCTCCTTTTCATCCTGTTCTCAATCATAACTTATTCATTATATGTTTCTTTCTATAGAAAAATGCCCATGACCATCTCTCAGTGAGAAAAGGATCTAAGTAAAATCTTCCAAATTCATTTATTTTCAACAGCTCATCCTAGGATTTATTGCTTTTTTAAAATTGGAGTTTAGTTGCTTTATGTTGTATATGATCTGTTGCTTTTATAACAGAGAACAATTAATAATTTCCCAATATGATTAGAAAACAATAGATTTTTTAGGCCTCAACAAGTTATCAATAACCTCAGATATGCAGATGACACCACCATTATGGCAGAAAGTGAAGAAGAACTAAAGAGCCTCTCGATGAAAGTGAAAGAGGAGAGTGAAAAAGTTGGCTTAAAGCTCAACATTCAGAAAATGAAGA
Organism: Oryx dammah; assembly: GCF_014754425.2. Taxonomy (NCBI): domain Eukaryota; kingdom Metazoa; phylum Chordata; class Mammalia; order Artiodactyla; family Bovidae; genus Oryx; species Oryx dammah. Next base: position 13,109,961 of record NW_024070202.1, on the reverse strand, counting down.
TCATAGCATCCGGTCCCATCACTTCATGGCAAATAGATGAGGAAACAGGGGAAACAGTGGAAACAGTGGCTGACTTTATTTTTCTGGGCTCCAAAATCACTGCAGATGGTGATTGCAGCCATGAAATTAAAAGATGCTTACTCCTTGGAAGGGAAGTTATGACCAACTTAGACAGCATTAAAAAGCAGAGACATTACTTTGCCGACAAAGGTCTAGTCAAGGCTATGGTTTTTCCAGTGGTCATGTATGGATGTGAGAGTTGGACTATAAAGAAAGCTGAGTGCAGAAGAATTGATGCTTTTGAACTGTGGTGTTGGAGAAGACTCTTGAGAGTCCCTTGGATTGCAAGGAGATCCAACCAGTCCATCCTAAATTCGATCAGTCCTGGGTGTTCATTGGAGGGACTGATGTTGAAGCTGAAACTCCAGTACTTCGCCACTTGATGCAAAGAGCTGATGCATTGGAAAAGACCCTGATGCTGGGAAAGTTTGAGGGCAGGAGGAGAAAGGGACGACAGAGGATGAGATGGTTGGATGGCATCACCAACTCGATGGACATAGGTTTGGGTGGACTCCGGGAGTTGGTGATGGACAGGGAGGCCCGGCGTGCTGCAGTTCATGGGGCTGCAAAGAGTTGGACATGACTGAGCGACTGAACTGAACTGAACAACAAGTTAGAGGAGAGAAATACTTGGCAGAGAAGTCTTTAAGTGACCTTCACAATGATGGCTTTCCAAATGTTATCACTTGGTATATAGATCTGTCTTGTGTGGCAAGTAATGCTGAATCTCTCAGGACATGCTCTAGGAGTTTTTATTTAAGGAATAAATCTAGAATATGAATTTATTTTATATTTGTTTTCTTTTTTCTCCTGAAAATGGACTTCTTAAAAAAAAAAAGAAGAAGAATTTAGTATTTCAGGAACCTGGCTCAGGTTTTCCTGGAGAGCAGTATGCCTGTAGGATTCCTGAAAGTTAATATTATTTCCCAAGTAAATAGCTCAAAAAGTTAAGGTAGTTTCCAAAAGAAGTTCAAAGTCTTGACTGTGTGTGAAATCACTTTTTAAGCCACCATTCATGCATCTTTCTGATCCTCAGCTTTTTCTTTTTTTTAATAGAAAATGGCTCTGAAGATATTGATATCCTTCCTAGTGGGCTGGCTTTCATCTCCAGTGTGAGTATTTCCGATGCTCCTCAGATGCGTAAGTCAACAGCTGTATGGACAGAACATTAGTGTCACCAACTCAAGTGTCCCACTTGTATGTAAACTAGTCAACTAAAAGCACCAAAATGGGATTCCAGAGGCTAACTGAGGCAAGACAGAAGTGCCCAGGCTTGCCTACCCCATGGTGGGCAGTTATATACCCAGGGGAGTGCTGATAAGTGTATATTGAATTCCATTCACTTCCTAGACGAGGCTCCAGATTTGCTCTGTGGCTATCCATCCTCATCATTGCCCTTCTGGCTGAGCCTCAGCTTCTGGAAGTCATCTTCTTACTAATCGGTATTCATCTCATCATGCCTGCCTGAGTTTGGAACTCAGTAAAAGTTTGCAGAGTCAATGTTAGCCCTGTTACTCAGTTCATAACCATCTTGCATTTCTTTGCATTTCCCAAGAGGATTTCCATCTTAGGTTCCTCAGCATTTAAAGAAAAGCTCTTTCAAAGAGGAGTAGGGAAAAACATGCATTTTATTTCCAGTACCACCTTCACAGGTTGCGGATGATTAGGAAGCTATGAGAAGGACTGAACTTCAACTAATTAAAATGTTATATTGTAAAAATATTGAAAATTATCATATACTTAGTTAAATCAGTTACAATTTGGAGTGGGACTTAGGATTTTGAAAAAAGTAGGTATAAATTACATTTCCAATGTGAATTCTGATTGCTGGAATTTCATGTTCTAATATTCCATTTGGGCCAATAAAATACTATCAAATAACACATTTTAAAAATCTATGTCTTTTTGGCCAAAAGGGGGGCCCATAAAATATTTCTTAATGATCCCAATTTCTAAATTCTTCAGTATAGTCAGGGTCTATAGTCAATATGCATTTTAAATTGCTGCTGGTGTGGTATATGTTAGGGTAGGTGGGTGGAAAGGATTTTATGTCTTTAGTTTTCCTCCAAAAACTAAAGCTGTCTAGAAAAGCTTTTTCTTTGTTGACTTAAATTACCTACTGTCAATTTAGATTTTCAATGTGATGCCCAACAGACCTTTAAAAACAATTATTGTATGGCTAGGAGATGTGTAGTTCCTACTGTATATTTCTTTTCTATTAATATGTTCACTAGAGGTAAGTGTACTGAATTCTTGTTATTCAGCAAGTAGAGATTTTCATCACAAATAATTCTATGAGAAACGTTAGCTCTTTTTGCAAACTAACAAACAACTCATTCTTATAGGATAAGGATAATGTTCTTTGCTTATTTTTAATCTTGCTGTACTGCAATAAATTCAAGTCCTTGTTCTTCTTGGTCACCTCCTTCTGCCCTTTCCTGCCATCCTAGAATATGTTTGGAAGCTGCTGATTTAGGGAGTAATTCTGTGTGATAGATATTTTTAGTCTACTTAGAGGTGCCAAGCAGGCTATTTGCTTCCTTACCTTGGGACTTGACATGTTCTTTGCCAGCACGATTACTCCCTTCCTCACATGTTGCCATCTAACTCCTAGTTCCCTATGAGGGCTCACTGCAGTAGAACTTTAATTCCTCAGGAATATGCCTCATATCTTTCTGGGCAAGGTGGCTCTTCTGTGCCCCCATAGTTTCCCTGTGGGTGGGGCCTTAGATGCCTCCCCATATCTGGTGGGCTTGCTTAGTGCTGCCTCCCTGGATTTCAGTCCTTTCGAGACTAGGACTTTGGAGTATCTGTTGCCATGTGGCACGTGCCACAGTATCTGGCATACATAGGTGCTTGACTGCTTACTGAATATGCGTACTGGTAAATGAGGGCCATGGAGGAGTGCAATGCTTGTCCACACATACCTGTAGTCTGTTGGTGGAAATAAGATGCCTGCACACCTAGGTGATTTTTGCCATTTTCGGGGGTGAATGGTATCAAAACAATTGCAGGCATTTGCCAAGATTCTTACCTAACTGCTTTAAACAGAAAACCAAGCATATGTAAAGAGTTTCATTCATCGTGACACTTACTGTAGGCCATGTTTGTTGGCCGTGCTCCACCCTTATTCCCCAATCAGATCATTACCATTTCCAGAGCACCTGATCCTTCTACCAGTTGGCAGTGCCCTCACATTCCTCCAAGCTCCCACTGTACTTGCTGTGGGGTTCTACCCTGAGCAGCGCTCCTGAGCAATATAATATTCTCTACTGTCAAACCTTTCTTTATGGTGTGGCAAAAAGTTGTACATCACTGTACAACTAATGATCTGAGTGATTTAGGCATTTCACTTCTCTGGGCTTAATTTTCCTTATGTGAAAAGAGAAGATTTACCTCAAGTGAAAATGGGAAGAATTGGGTGTCTCTGATATCCTTCCCCCAATGTCACCACTATTTGTGCCATTGGACTTAGTGACAAATTGACTATGAAGGAAAGGATAGATTTGGAGTCTCAATTGTACAGCCTGATACTAGGGAGAGCAGTGATTCCCTTAACAGAGAATAGATACAAATGAGAGCAAGGATTTGAGGAGAGATGATTTTGATTTTGATCATTTGATTTTGAGCTGCCTTTAGGAAGAAGTTGGGATGCAAGCTAGGGCTCCATAGAGAGGTTCCAGGAAAATGTGCATATCTGATACTTACTAATATGGAAGAAATAAATGAAACCTTATGAATGAGCTCTGCAAGGGAAGAGTGCAGAATGAGAAGGAAGGGATGGATGAGGACAGAGGGAGGGAAGGGCAGGAAAGGAAGCAGTAATTCTATCTGGAAATTCTACTTTTGATTTTTTGATAAGAAATAAAAGTTCTACCATAGTGTCAAATGCCACAGAGATACAGATAAGGAAATACAGAAGGATTATTAAATAAGACATTTTGGAGGCCATTGATATGACCTTTATAGAGGTATTTCTACAAACTGGTAGAGTATGGATTCCAGAGAATTAAGAGTTGGAGCAATTCAAACCAAGGCAACAAGGTCAAGTGATGTTTCTAAGAAATTTGACAGTGAAGGAAGGTGAGAAAACTGCCTATTTGAAGTAGTAAAGTTGGAAAATATTTATTTCAGGGAAAGAGAAATGAGCAATTTTTCAGGTAAAAGAAGGGAAACTGGTGAAGAATAAGTGGTGAATTCTAAAGACAGACCCTAGAGATCACGGAATTAACTAAGAACAGAAGGATATTCTTTCCTTAGAAAAGAGGGAGAAAGGATGAGAATTGGTAAAACTGAAGAATAAACTGAGGTAGAAAGGAGGGAATGAGGAAATTCATGTTGAATGGCATGGGTTTTTTTTTTTTTTTTTTTTTTTTTTGTTTTTTTTTTTCAGTGAAAAAGGAGGTAAAGTCATCCACTGAGAATACAGAAAGATGGTGTGGTCTATGGAAGATAATGAAATAAATCCAGAATAGATACTTAGATATACACAGTAGTTTACATATTAGAATAAACACAAATATTGATAAAGAATATTAAATGTATGGTTGAAGTTGAGATGATAACTACATAGTGTTTTTCAACCTGATTTTAGACTGCTGCTGCTAAGTTGTTTCAGTCGTGTCCGACTCTGTGTGACCCCATTAGATGGCAGCCCACCATCCCTGGGATTCTCCAGGCAAGAATACTGGAGTGGGTTGCCATTTCCTTCTCCAATGCATGAAAGTGAAAAGTGAAAGTGAAGTCACTCAGTTATGTCCAACTCTTTGCGACCCCATGGACTGCAGCCTATCAGGCTCCTCCATCCATGGGATTTTCTAGGCAAGAGCCCTATATAAAAGCTAGAACAGGGCAAAGAGAATTGATAGATAATCTGATAAGGAAGCAGTGAGCAAAGAGTGAGTCTTTCTTAGAAGACAGGCTCTTAACTGATGATGGCAAGATTCGAGGTCTGGAAGCAGAAGTGCATGGCTCAGGGCCATTAAAAGACACTTGCTCTTTGGAAGAAAATCTATGACAAACGTAGACAGTGTATTAAAAAGCAGAGACATCACTTTGCCAACAAAGGTGTGCATAGTCAAAGCTATGGTTTTTCCAGTAGTCATGTACACATGTGAGAGTTGGACTGTAAAGAAGGCTGAGCACCAAAGAATTGATGCTTTTAAACTGTGGTGCTAGAGAAGACTCTTGAGAGTCCCTTGGACTGCAAGGAGATCAAATCAGTCAATCCTAAAGGAAATCAACCCTGAATATTCATTGAAAGAACTGATGCTGAGCTGAAGCTACAATACTTGGGCCACCTGCTGAGAAGAGCTGACTCAGTGGAAAAGACCCTGATGCCATGAAAGATTAAGGGCAGGAGGAGAAGGGCATGACAGAAGATGAGATGGTTATATGACATCATCGACTCAATGGACACGAGTTTGAGCAAAGTCCTGGAGATAGCAAAGGACAAGGAAGCCAGGCCTGCTGCAGTCCATGGAGTTGCAAAGAGTCAGATATGACTTAGCAACTGAACAACAACAACAAGGGCATGCTGATCTGTCCTCTAGGTGTGGTCACTTAAGGGGGATGAATGATAGAGGGAATAGCCCTTCCACCGATGGGCTTCAGTGGCTTGTATTATCTGAGGAAAGCCAGGTTTCTCGTAAGATTTAAGCATAGAATGACTATTCTGAGAAAAGTTTGAAGATATAGGCAGAATTATCCGCTGTAGTCCATGGGGTCACAAAGAATCGGACACAACTGAGTGACTCAACAACACCAAATTTGGAACTGAAGACCTACTCTCGCAGAGGTCAGGGGTGAGGCAATGGAAAGGCCAAGAATAGTATGAGTAAGAGTGTGTGTGTGTGTGTGTGTGTGTGTGTGTAAGAGGGGGAGGGAGGAAGGGGAGAGAGTGCAAGGGAGAAGTTAGAGTAGAAAGAAAGAGAGAGAGAAGGAAAGAATTTAAACTGGGTATAAGTAGACATGAGTGTACAAGAAAATATACAAGGTTGTTGATGTTTACATACATCAGAGTGATAGAGGAAGGATACAAGGAGGAAGTAGGCTGAGTTTTATAATTAGTAGAGAATAAACCAATCCTAAGTTTTGACACAGTGACCTCGGATGCAGCAAAGGTCCAATACATTCAGGATACCTATTATTGGTTGATAAACACCTGGTCCTTCCAGTAGAAACAGCCACTGTACAAGTTACTGGAATGAATGTTTTACAGTATTTGGAGAAAAGGATTCACATTCAAATCTTTGGACCAATCTGTAGGAACCAAACAGGTCAGAAATAGTCAATTCAATGAAACTGGTTCTCCTATTAATTCTTAGCTGATCCTACTCTTTGTCATTACATAATATAACAATGCAGGGTGTAACAATGCTCCCACCCTACACTGTTATATTATGTAATGACAGAGAGTAGGATCAGCTAAGAATTAATAGGAGAACCAGTTTCATGGCCACCTGATGCAAAGAGCTGACTCATTTGAAAAGACCCTGATGCTGGGAAAGATTGAGGGCAGGAGGAGAAGGGGACGACAGAGGATGAGATGGCTGGATGGCATCACCGACTCAATGGACATGGGTTTGGGTGAACTCTGGGAGTTGGTGATGGACAGGGAGGCCTGGTGTGCTGCAGTTCATGGGGTTTCAAAGAGTCGGACACGACTGAGCGACTGAACTGAACTGAGGGTGGGAGCAGTGCAATGAAACCATACACCCTAGGACTAGAAAGAACCTTAGTAATTAAATATTTTAACTTCCACATTTTATAAATGAGTAACCTGTAGCTTAGGCAGGTTAAGGGACTCAAAGTAATTCAGCTTATTCTCTTGTATTATGCTCTTTGGCTTAACCTCCTCTCTATATATTAAAAACTGAAGATAGATTCTTCCCATATTCCCATTCCCAATGGCTTGGATGACACTGGTAATCCTTCAAATCAGATAATGGCAACACCTGACAGTGTAAAAAAAAAAAAATATCCCAGAAATCTATAAAAGAAATTTAGAGCTTTGAACATTTTTGTTTCTCTGTTTCTTAAAGGGATTAAAATATCCAGGCATGCCAGACTTTGCACCAGATGAGCCGGGACGAATCTTCTTGATGGATTTAAATGAGCAAAACCCTAGGATCCAGGAATTAAACATCAGTGATGGTTTTGACAAAGCATCCTTTAATCCACATGGAATGAGTACTTTCATTGACAAAGGTAAAACCTGAATGCTTAAGAATAAGGGGGAAACGAGGGAAATACAAACCACTCATCCTCAAACTACCCAGTGTGTATGTCAAAGGAGGGAAGATGATATTTTACCATAAAGGCATATATTTGTGAGATAATAAATGTATATCAAAACATTTTTTTAATTGCATGAAAGAGGGGAAGACTAGATTGTGATCAAACCCTTTCTCCTATTCCCTTTTCATCTCACCATCAAAACCAGTCTGAATGTTGTTCTCAGAAATCTAACGTATAAACTAAAGGCCCTTTGAAAATAATCACGTGACATCAGGCTGCTGCTGCTGCTAAGTCGCTTCAGGCGTGTCCCGACTCTGTGTGACCCCACAGATGGCAGCCCACCAGGCTCCCCCATCTCTGGGATTCTCCAGGCAAGAACACTGGAGTGGGTTGCCATTTCCTTCTCCAATGCGTGAAAGTGAAAAGTGAAGATGTGACATTATTTAACAACATAAAAGAAAACAATGGATGAATTAGACATGATCAAAATTAAAATCTTCAAAAGATACAACCAGTGTACCACAGGTAACTCTGCTCAAGGTAGTGTGGCAGCCTGGATGGGACAGTTTGGTGGATAATGGATACATATATGTGTGTGGCTGAGTCCATTTTCTGTTCACTTGAAATTATCACAACATTGTTAATTGGCTATGCTCTAAGAAAAAGTAAAAAGTTTATTAAAAAATAATAAAATACCAAAGTGGTTTACCAGGTGATACACTTCTATTAAGATGAACTAAATAAAGAAAAAAACCACCATGGAAGTGAAAAACAACCTAATGAGTAAGAGGAAAAGATTTGCAAATCAGATATTTAATGAGGCTTATATCCAGAATATATGAATAATTTTACATCTCAACCAAAAAGACAAACAACCTGATTAGGTAAAAGACAAAGATCTTAGTAGATTGTTCCAAAGAGATATACAAGTGGTCAATAAACATATGAAAAGATACTCAGTATCCTTAGTCATTGCTGCTGCTGCTGCTGCTGCTAGGTCGCTTCAATCGTGTCCAACTCTGTGTGACCATAGATGGCAGCCCAGGGCATAGTTATGACTACACTGTATTATATGTGCTTTAAAATATTAATTTTCTTTATAGTGTATAAGTCCAGATTAACAACTTTTAAATATTTGTGGGGCTACAGATCATGTAAAATATAAAAAGAATGAAACCTCTCTAGTAGTAATGACATGAAAAGGAGGAGAAATGGAAGTGCTGCAAATCAAAATTTTTGAATGAATGGTGTTTTAATTCTTCCAATTACATACTGGAGTTACAACGCATTGTTAACTATAAAGTTGCTAGGGTAATTTCAGTGAACAAAAAAAAAATTAATAATTATTTCAGTCCACTTATCCAATCGAACTGTTTCATTCCTTTCATCTGAACCAATAGAGACTTGCTAATTTTTAAATAAATGGTACCTTTTAAATATCTCAAAGATATTTTTGTTGTTGTTTAGTCACTCAATCATGTCCAACTCTTTGTGACCCTATGGACTGCCGCACACCAGGCTTTCCTGTTCTTTACCATCTCCCAGAGCTTGCTCAAACTCATGTCTATTGAGTCAGTGATGCCATCCAACCACCTCATCCTCTGTCATCCCCTTCTCCTCTTGCCTTCAATCTTTCCATGCTTCAGGGTCTTTTTACTAAGTTTAATATTCCCCTGAAATCTATAATAATATATGATGTGTATTTGCTTAGCAAGCTCTTATTTAGAAGATAATTGTACCTAACAGTCTTTATTGTTCTTCAGTTCATAAACTACTTTCATATATAATTTATTCCTCAAAATAAAACACTGGGCCCAACTTTGACTCTTCTCCTCTCCCTGCCCCATTAAATCGACTATTTACAAGGTTCTGTCCAATCCGCCCCGCACAGAACTCTCCAAGCCTCGCACCTCTCCCTATCCTCCCTGCACCATCCCAGTCCAGGGCCCCAGCATGTCTTTCCTGGATTCTGCAGTGGCCCCTGATGGTAACTGCCCTCTTGTATCACTTCAAATCATTTTATAAGCAAGTAGTTATTTTCTGTGGAAATGTGGTCATGTTACTCCCTTCTAAAAATTCATCATACGATTCCCATCACTCTCAGAAGTGAAAGTTGTTTTTTCTTTTTTAAGATAGGACCATTTACTGATTAATCCTCAGGCATATAATCAGGTTTTCAGAAGCTGAATGTATTAACATCTTATTTTATTTGTTAGTGACCTCCCTTAATTATGTATTTAATTCACAAGGCCAAAACATTATACATAAATTGGCATGCATGAGAAGATAGAGAACAAAAGTCTTCTCACCAGGCATCTCTTAAATAAAAAAAAGGTCCTAAGAAGCGGGTAAAGCTGGGGCAGCACATATATTTTTCATGCTGTGACCAGCAAGAGTGTCTTGTTGAAGGGCCATGTGGGGACTAAATCCTACCCGTGTTCTGTCAACTCCCTGGAACAGAGTTGGGTCAGACCAAAAGAAAGGTTCATCTGTGAGGAAGCACTTTTCCTTAATTCAGATAAAGCTGCCCATATGTTTCAGGGGCCCTAAGGATAAGCCCCACATCTCAGAGGTCCAGCTTCCAGCTTGCTCCACTGCATAACTGGAAACCCCAAGAAGGGAACTGAGGAGATGAATGTAGATCCAGTCCTGAGTGGAAGCATGGGCCCAGGTTTTCTCAAACTCTGGAGCTCATCTGATTTAGAGCTCCTGGTAAGTTAGAAAAGACTACTCTGACAAGCCAGAGTACCCTAATCTGGTTCACATCACAGCAGTTCACATTCCAGTATGAGAACAGACAGCTGAACATTCCTGAGGCTGGCTATAACCTAGAACTGGCTAATCTATTTTCTCCTACACTCATATTTACATTTCACATCCATTGGGTTCACAAATAAATACCGTTTCTGCAGCCTCAGGTAGGGTGACTTGTGTTAGGAGTTCATTCTCTAACTGGGAGGTGTTTATTTTAATATGTTTATGCTGGCCTGACACCTCCTGAATGTGTGTTGCAATGTAGGCTCTTCTCACAGAAAAGAATTCTCAGAAAAGCTTCACTTGCCTCTACCCACTTCTGTTTGCTAAAGGGCCACTTTGGGAAACCACATCTATGTTTATGCACCGTGGTAGCTCTGCATCTTCCTGTTAGAGAGGGTGTGCAGGTGAGGCTGAAGGGAGCACTGCAGAAATATCTGGGCTTGGCTTTGCCACTAGGTGTTGGTAAAATTGCTCATAAGTCATTAACTTTCTGAGTGTCAGTTTCTTCAATAAAACGGGGATTCTGGCATTTGTTTGACTTACATTAGATGGGTAGTGGGGATCAGATACAAGATGTGTATAAGAAAAATCTCTGGACATAATCAAGTTCTATACTGTGTCTAAAATAGTTGAAATAGAAGCCAACTTCTTGGAAATTATGTCTTTTTTCCAATTTAGACCAAACTGTGTATCTTTATGTTGTGAATCATCCCCACATGGACTCCACCGTGGAGATATTTAAATTTGAGGAACAACAACATTCTTTGGTATACCTGAAAACTATAAAACACGAACTTCTCAAAAGGTATGGAATTATTTTGCATTTTTATTTATTTTGCGCCTCTGCTGTGTACTTTGTTTTCTTAGTTCAGCAGGCTGTCTTATTATTTTTATTATTTATTTATTTTTGGAGGCTAATTACTTTACAATATTGTATTGGTTTTGTCACACATTGACATGAATCCACCACAGGTGTACATGTGTTCCCCATCCTGAATGCCCCCCCCCATCTCCCTCCCCATCCCTTCCCTCTGGGTCATCCCAGTGCACCAGCCCCGAGCACCCTATATCATGCATCAAACCTGGACTGGCGATCCGTTTCACACATGATATTATACATGTTTCAATGCCATTCTCCCAAATCATCCCATCCTCTCCCTCTCCCACAGAGTCCAAAAGACTGTTCTATACATCTATGTCTCTTTTGCTGTCTCACATACAGGATTATCATTACCATCTGTCTAAATTCCATATATATGCGTTAGTATACTGTATTGGTGTTTTTCTTTCTGGCTTACTTCACTCTGTATAATAGGCTCCAGTTTCATCCACCTCATTAGAACTGATTCAAATGTATTCTTTTTAAATGGCTGAGTACGTCAAGGCTGTATATTGTCACCCTGCTTATTTAACTTATATGCAGAGTACATCATGAGAAACGCTGGACTGGAAGAAACACAAGCTGGAATCAAGATTGCCAGGAGAAATATCAATAACCTCAGATATGCAGATGAAACCACCCTTATGACAGAAAGTGAAGAGGAGCTAAAAAGCCTCTTGATGAAAGTGAAAGAGGAGAGTGAAAAAGTTGGCTTAAAGCTCAACATTCAGAAAATGAAGATCATGGCATCCGGTCCCATCACTTCATGGCAAATAGATGGGGAAACAGTGGAAACAGTGTCAGACTTTATTTTTTGGGGCTCCAAAATCACCACAGATGGTGACTGCAGCCATGAAATTAAAAGACACTTACTCCTTGGAAGAAAAGTTATGACCAACCTAGATAGCATATTCAAAAGCAGGGACATTACTTTACCGACTAAGGTCCGTCTAGTCAAGGCTATGGTTTTTCCTGCGGTCATGTATGGATGTGAGAGTTGGACTCTGAAGAAGGCTGAGAGCTGAAGAATTGATGCTTTTGAACTGTGGTGTTGGAGAAGACTCTTGAGAGTCCCTTGGACTGCAAGGAGATCCAACCAGTCCATTCTGAAGGAGATCAGCCCTGGGATTTCTTTGGAGGGAATGATGCTGAAGCTGAAACTCCAGTACTTTGGCCACCTCATGTGAAGAGGTGACTCATTGGAAAAGATTCTGATGCTGGGAGGGATTGGGGGCAGTAGGAGAAGGGGACGACAGAGGATGGGATGGCTGGATGGCATCACTGACTCGATGGACATGAGTCTGGGTGAACTCCGGGAGTTGGTGATGGACAGGGAGGCCTGGCGTGCTGCGATTCATGGGGTCGCAAAGAGTCGGACACGACTGAGTGACTGAACTGAACTGAACTGAATATTCCATTGTGTATATGTACCACAGCTTTCTTATCCATTCGTCTGCTGATGGACATCTAGGTTGCTTCCATGTCCTGGCTATTATAAACAGTGCTGCGATGAACATTGGGGTACATGTGTCTCTTTCAATTCTGGTTTCCTTGGTGTGTATGCCCAGCAGTGGATTGTGGGGTCATTAGGCAGTTCTATTTTCAGTTTTTTAAGGAATCTCCACACTGTACTCCATAGTGGCTGTACTAGTTTACATTCCCACCAACAGTGTAAGAGGGTTCCTTTTCTCCACACCCTCTTCAGCATTTATTGCTTGTAAACTTTTGGAGAGCAGCCATTCTGACTGGCATGAAATGGTACCTCATTGTGGTTTTGATTTGCATTTCTCTAATAATGAGTGATGTTGAGCATCTTTTCATGTGTTTGTTAACCATCTGTATATCTTCTTTGGAGAAATGTCTGTTTAGTTCTTTGGACCATTTTTTGATTCAGTTCAGTTCAGTTGAGTCGCTCAATCGTGTCTGACTCTTTGTGACCCCATGAATCACAGCATGCCAGGCCTCCCTGTTCATCACCATCTCCTGGAGTTCATTCAGACTCACGTCCATCAAGTCAGTGATGCCATCCAGCCACCTCATCCTCGGTCGTCCCTTTCTCCTCCTGCCTCCAATCCCTCCCAGCATCAGAGTCTTTTCCAATGAGTCACCTCTTCGCATGAGGTGGCCAAAGTACTGGACTTTCAGCTTTAGCATCATTCCTTCCAAAGAAATCCCAGGGCTGATCTCCTTCAGAATGGACTGGTTGGATCTCCTTGCAGTCCCAGGGACTCTTAAGAGTCTTCTCCAACACCACAGTTCAAAAGCATCAATTCTTCAGCACTCAGCCTTCTTCAGAGTCCAACTCTCACATCCATACATGACCACAGGAAAAACCATAGCCTTGATTAGACAGACCTTAGTCGGCAAAGTAATGTCTCTGCTTTTGAATATACTATCTAGGTTGGTCATAACTTTTCTTCCAAGGAATAAGTGTCTTTTAATTTCATTGCTGCAATCACCACCTGTGGTGATTTTGGAGCCCCAAAAAATAAAGTCTGACACTGTTTCCACTGTTTCCCCATCTATTTGCCATGAAGTGATGGGACCGGATTCCATGATCTTCGTTTTCTGAATGTTGAGCTTTAAGCCAACTATTTTGCTCTCCTCTTTCACTTTAATCAAGAGGCTTTTTAGCTCCTCTTTACTTTCTGCCATAAGGGTGGTGTCATCTGCATATCTGAGGTTATTGATATTTCTCCTGGCAATCTTGATTCCAGCTTGTGTTTCTTCCAGTCCAGTGTTTCTCATGTACTCTGCATATAAGTTAAATAAGCAGGGTGACAATATACAGCCTTGATGTACCCCTTTTCCTATTTGGAACCAGTCTGTTGTTGATTGGGTCATTTATTTTTCTGGAATTGAGCTGCAGGAGATGCTTGTATATTTTTGAGATTAATTCTTTGTCAGTTGCTTGGTTTGCTATTATTTTCTCCCATTCTGAAGGCTGTCTTTTCACCTTGCTTATAGTTTTATTTGTTGTTCAGAAGCTTTTAATTTTAATTAGGTCCCATTTGTTTATTTTTGCTTTTATTTCCAATATTCTGGGAGGTAGGTCATAGAGGATCCTGCTGTGATTTATGTCAGAGAGTGTTTTGCCTATGTCTTCCTCTAGGAGTTTTATAGTTTCTGGCCTTACATTTACATCTTTAATCCATTTTGAGTTTATTTTTGCATATGGCATTAGAAAGTGTTCTAATTTCATTTTTTACAAGTCATTGACCAGTTTTCCCAGCACCACTTCTTAAAAAGATTGCCTCCTTTGTTGAAGATAAGGTGTCCATAGGTTTGTGGATTTAGCTCTGGGCTTTCTATTTTGTTCCATTGATCCATATTTCTGTCTTTGTGCCAGTACCATACTGTCTTGATAACTGTGGCTTTGTAGTAGAGCCTGATGTCAGGCAGGTTGTTTCCTCCAGTTCCATTCTTCTTTCTCAAGATTGCTTTGGCTTTTTGAGGTTTTTTTTGTATTTCCATACAAATAGTGAAATTATTTTTTCTAGCTCTGTGAAAAATACCATTGGTAGCTTGATAGGAATTACATTGAACATATAGATTGCTTTGGGTAGTATACTCATTTTCACTACATTGATTCTTCTGATCCATGAACATGGTATATTTCTCCATCTATTAGTGTCCTCTTTGATTTCTTTCACCAGTGTTTTATAGTTTTCTATATATAGGTCTTTTGTTTCTTTAGTAGATATATTCCTAAGTATTTTATTCTTTTCATTGCAATGGTGAATGGAATTGTTTCCTTAATTTCTCTTTCTGTTTTCTCATTGTTAGTGTATAGGAATGCAAGGGATTTCTGAGTGTTGATTTTATATCCTGCAACTTTACTATATTCATTAATTAGCTCTAGTAATTTTCTGGTGGAGTCTTTAGGGTTTTCTATGTAGAGGATCATGTCATCTACAAACAGTGAGAGTTTTACTTCTTCTTTTCCAATCTGGATTCCTTTTATTTCTTTTTCTGCTCTGATTGCTGTGGCCAAAACTTCCAGAACTATGTTGAATAGTAGCGGTGAGAGTGGGTACCCTTGTCTTGTTCCTGACTTTAGGGGAAATGCTTTCAATTTTTCACCACTGAGGATAATGTTTGCTGTGGGTTTGTCATATATAGCTTTTATTATGTTGAGGTATGTTCCTTCTATTCCTGGTTTCTGCAGGGTTTTTATCATAAATGGATGTTGAATTTTGTCAAAGGCCTTCTCTGCATCTATTGACATAATCATATGGCTTTTATTTTTCAATTTGTTAATGTGGTGTATTACGTTGATTGATTTGCAGATATTGAAGAATCCTTGCATCCCTGGGATAAAGTCCAATTGGTCATGATGTATAATCTTTTTAATATGTTGTTGGATTCTGTTTGCTAGAATTTTGTTAAGGAATTTTGCATCTATGTTCATCAGTGATATTGGCCTGTAGTTTTCTTTCTTTGTGGCATCTTTGTCAGGTTTGGTATTAGGGTGATAGTGGCCTGATAGAATGAGTTTGGAAGTTTACCTTCTGCAATTTTCTGGAAGAGTTTGAGTAGGATAAGTGTCAGCTCTTCTCTAAATTCAGCAGGCTGTCTTAAACTTTTGAAGTTTTTTTTTCCTAAAGCTTTCTAAAGGTTCCCATGGTGACACTGCCCAGCACCTCACTAGAAATTGCTGTATTTAGTATTGAATATCTCTAACTTTTAGAAAGCATTTTAATCCTATAAAGGTGCTCAGTTAGATTCCCAAGCTCTAATTCCATCCTTGGTAACACAACAGTGCAGTACTTGCTACTGGGCTCTTTAAACACCCATACCCTCTAGTTGTCCTAGTAGGTTGTAATCTGAAAGCCACACCCACTGGGAGTTATAACCAGCCTCCAGAAGGACCATTCCTTTGTTCAATCAAAGCTTTAAAGTAGAATTTGAAGGAAGGAAAAAAAGGCCTGTAGGCACATATACAAATTCACATTTATCAAGTGTTGACTGTGTGCCAGGCATTGTGCCAAAATACCTGATCCACCTCTTCTCACAACTGCCTTTAGTGACAGGCAGGAGTAAACAGACTTAGAGCAGTTTGGGGCCAAGTTACTTCCCCAAGTTACATAACTTGTAAGTGGCTGAATTAGGTGTAAACCTTGACCCATCTGAATTCAAAGCTGGGCTCTTACTCACTGTGGTGAACATCTTAGAGAAAAATTCTAAGTTTTTTTATGGGCTAGGTTGCCCGTTCCGAGCCTATAATGAACTATGAAGAGTCTCTGATAAAACAGACTCAGCATCAAAAGACTGGTTCTAAAACAGTAGAGGTCCATCTTCGCATCAGGCAGAAGAGTAGGGAAAGCAAAGGAATGAAGTTCATCTTCTCTCCTTTGCTCTCTTTCTCAATGACATATTTTAATTTCTCCATACCGAATTAGGGGGCAGCAAAAGCAGAGGGGAGGATGTAAGAGAACTTAACGTTGTTGACTTTTCCCATGATGCGTCGTGCTGGGTTCTGAGGCATGGTGGGGCTAGGACTGCCACAAGGTAACTGAGAAACTGTGGACCAACAACTTAACCTGTGCTTCAGTGCTCTTAAGCAAAATGGGGATTCTCTCATAGGCCTGATTACCTACCTGGTGATTGTGAGGATCAAATGCAACATCACCTCATGGGAATAGCTCCTCAGCATAGCCGGAGGGAAAACTCGAGACACCATTCATTTATTAGGGAGGACCAGCCCAGGATACAAAAGTCAGAGACCAACCTGAGGCAGGGGAAGGGGAGTGTCATAGGTTGAACTATGTCCCTTCAAAAAGATAAGTTGAAATTTTAAACCCCCTCCCATACATCAAAACATGACCTTATTTGGAAATAGGATATTGTAATTAGTTAAGATGAGGCTATATTAGAGCCTGCCTTTAATCTAATATGATTGATGCCCTTATAAGAAGACAGACAGCAAATAAGACAACAAATTTGTGTTGTCTTAAGCCTCCAAGCTTGTGGTAACTTTTTTACAGCAGCACTATTCAGAAGAGACTATGTCAAAGCCTTTGACTGTGTGGATCACAATAAACTGTGGAAAAATCTGAAAGAGATGGGAATGCCAGACCACCTGACCTGCCTCCTAAGAAATCTGTGTGCAAGTCAGGAAGCAACAGTTAGAACTGGACATGGAACAACAGATTGGTTCCAAATGGGGAAAGGAGTATGTCGAGGCTGTATGTTGTCACCCTGCTTATTTAACTTATATGCAGAGTACATCACAAAAAATGCTGGGCTGGAGGAAGCACAAGCTGGAATCAAGATTGCCAGGAGAAATATCAATAACCTCAGATATGCAGATGACACCATCCTTATGGCAGAAAGCAAAGAACAACTAAAGAGCCTCTTGATGAAAGTGAAAGAGGAGAGTGAAAAAGTTGGCTTAAAGCTCAACATTCAGAAAACGAAGATCATGGCATCTGGTCCCATCACTTCATGGCAAATAGATAGGGAAACAATGACAGACATTATTTTTGGGGGCTCCAAAATCACTGCAGATGGTGACTGCAGCCATGAAATTAAAAGACGCTTACTCCTTGGAAGAAAAGCTATGACCAACCTAGACAGCATATTAAAAAGCAGAGACATTACTTTGCCAACAAAGGTCCATCTAGTCAAAGCTATGGTTTTTCCAGTTATCATTTATGGATGTGAGAGTTGTACTATAAAGAAAGCTGAGCACTGAAGAATTGATGCTTTTGAACTGTGGTGTTGGAAATACTCTTAGAGTCCCTTGGACTGCAAGGAGATCCAACCAGTCAGTCCTGAATACTCACTGGAAGGACTGCTGCTGAGGCTGAAACTCCAATACTTTAGCCACCTGATGTGAAGAACTGACTCATTGGAAAAGACCCTGATGCTGGGAAAGACTGAAGACGGGAGGAGAAGGGGATGACAGAGGATGAGATGGTTGGATGGCATCACCAACTCAATGGACATGAGTTTGAGTCATCTCCGGGGGTTGGTGATGGACAGGGAGGCCTGGCATGCTATAGTCCATGGGGTTGCAAAGAGTCAGACACGACTGAGCGATTAAACTGAAAACTGATACAGAAGAGAGTCTATAGTAAATATATTTGTCAAGCCAGCCACTGCTAAGTGTAACTGACTACTTGAAATCATGGGATTGCCCTCCAATAAGCAACATAGGCATCGTTTCAAGACAGTCTAGTCAAGATAAGAAAGGAAGAGGAATTTATCCACCAGCCCCATCTTTCAGTAGTCAAAGGTTTGCTTCAAGGGTTGTTATTTCCTGCACATAGCTCCTTACGCAGGTGCAAGGCAAATCTGGTGATATCCTGTGCTTTGATATCAATCTGGAAGCCTGGATGTAGGAGTAAGAGGCCCATAACAGACAGGGACAAGGCACTAGAAGGGTGCGCTGTGGAATTCTGTCAGGTCCCATGCAGAGCAGGGTGAAGCAGTGCCAGCTGGAACAGAGCAGGTGGGCTTTGAGGACTTTGAGAGGTGCCCTGATAAACACAATGACAAGGCATTTCAAGAGGTGGAAGAAAGTGCTACAGGACATATTATGAGGAAGTTTAACTTAATCTATGGTGTTGGGCACTATCTCTTGGAAGAAGGACTGTGTAAACTGAGACCTAAAACTTGGGGAAATCATTACGCAGCAAAACCTCAAAGTAGCTCCTGATTCATCCAAAAGTTTTTTTTCCTAAATTAAGTCTAAACTTGTATGGGTGTAACTGAATCACTTTATTATACACCTACAACTAACATCATTGTTAATTGACTATACTCCAATATAAAATAAAAAATTAAAAAATCATGTATACCACGAGAAAGGGTGGCACATTAAACTTATGACAATATTGTGTATTTTACAAAGTTGCTGCATAAAGGAGCTTCACACACACACACAAACTTCAATTTTTTTCCTTGCATTTTTTTTTCAAGTCATCTCTTTTTTTTCTTTTCCAAAATGGAATTGACTTTGTTTTTATTGACTTTTGTTGTAAGAGTAAGACTTACTTCATTTAAATTTTTTAATGGTATTGAAGAACATAAATAAGAGAGAATAACACTCATAATCCCACCTATGCAGAGAAAATATAAAGGTCAGACTGATCTGGGTCTTGGTACAATAATAGAAAAGAAAAACCCTAACTCTTTCACAGTTCAAACCGTGAAGTTGTTTTGTCTTCTCACTCATGCTATGTCCACTGTAGATTCAGGAAGTCAGTTGCATGGTGTCTGCATGTAGAACCCTAAGAGAGAACCACAGTTTATCAGAAAAGTTGCTGGTTACTGTGGGAGAGTGAGGGAAGCATTCTGGCTCTCAAAGCCTCCCATCTTGGAAGCTAATATATGATTTCATTTTCATTGGCCAGAGCAAGTCACATGGCTGTGCCTAACTCCAAGGGCACGGAGCAGCCTAGTTCAAGAAAGAAGAGAACCAGAAGTACTGGTGAGCTGCACGATGACCACCACAGATAACTACTATTAACATTCACAAGTCACTAGATTTAGATTTGGGGTTTATCTGTAAACTTATCTGTTTTTGCTGACTCCTATGGAAGGGAAGAGTGAGACAACAAGTAGCTAAAAGAAAACCCATCAGGGCAATGAAAAGTCATGTCCTCTTCATGGAATTCTTTAATCCAGACTAGTTCTTGTACAGCTCTTCAAGCCAATGAATTTATTGGTCTTTGAGATTTCATGATTTGTTGGTTTTCCCTCTCTCTCTCTTTTTCATTTTAGTGTGAATGATATTGTGGTTCTCGGACCAGAGCAGTTCTATGCCACCAGAGACCACTATTTTACCAACTTCTTCTTGATGCTATTAGAGTTTTTCATGGATCTTCACTGGACTCAGGTACTTTTCTACAGCCCAGGAGAGGTTAAAGTGGTGGCCAGAGGATTTAGTTCTGCCAATGGAATTACACTCTCGCTAGACAAGAAGTAAGCTCTTTTATGAATTTTCAACTGTTTACCCTCATGTTCTTGTGGACTCTATCTCTGAAGAAGTGGTTACTTCTTGAGGCTTACGTACTCAATACATGTGTGCAGGGATCCAGTGTGGCGAGGCTCACACTCGGTGTGTGATCTTAAGCCAACCATTGCCCTTGTGCACATAAGGCTCCCCCAACAAAATGAAGGATTTGGACTCATGGATATGAGGTCCTTGTTTCAAATTCTTTTTTGTTTTTTTAAAGAGGAAAAAGGATATATGTTTTCTTGTTTAACAAAATGAATTAAATAAATGAAGCTTCAGCTCAAACTCTATATAAAATTACAGAGGTCTGGGGCCATGGGGTGCCTGGTCCCGAGGTGGGTATCCAGCATGGCCACAAGGCCAGGTGGGTCTTGGGCTTCAGGAGAGAACAAGTCTCTGTGGCCCAGCCTTTTCATCATTGTTAATATTATTATCTTAATTTCTTAAATTTCAAGGGCCCCGTCTTTCTGGCCATGGGAGGCTAGATGAGACAGGAGGCTGGCTGGGATGGGAGGCTCCCCCAGCCTGCCCCAGCCTGTCAGGGCAGTACCTAGGACTGCTCTGCCCTACCCACTGGCCCAGGGTACTGGTGGACTCCTGGACATCCAGGACAGGTGGTAGAAAAATAGCCTGGGTAGGGACATAGGCGGGCAGGCATAGTTTGTTCCAAATTCTTGTGTGACTAAAAAGGAGAATAAATGCACAATACCTCTATTCTTTATGAGGCCAGAAGGACTTTAACTAGGTTAACTTATACTAAGTTCAGTTACCCAAAAGTTATTAGACAGGGAACCCCAACTTAGACTGGGCACTGTGATTGTATAAGTGGCAGACTTCCTTTCATACTACAGCAGACTTTTCTATGAGAGATGCTATTCTATGCAGTATAAAATTTTATGAGAAACATTCTTTTAAAGTGTTTTAAAATGGAAGGTTATTTAAAAAGAAGAGTACCATGAATATTAAATGTAATGGTAAGACAGTAAGTAGAGATGATCCCTGTGGAAACAATTGTAAGTATTCTCCCTCTTTTTAAAAATGACTGTGATTGGGTTTCATGATCATCTGCTACATCTTTTCAAGCACTAGTTTCAAGCACTAGAAGTATATAATCTATTGGCCTTATAAGAGATCCACTTATCTCCATTCAATTTAAAGAATAAAGTGTGACTCTTCTAACTAATGAGACTGAACCTGTGTGTCATTTGGAAACACCAGTTCCATTGCCTTTCGTCAAATTTCATATTCAAAGCTTATTAAAGTACTTCAAAAGTATTAAACATACTACTCCATTATCTTTCACTGTGGTTTAGCAAGGTATTGCACGGACATGTTGAGCTATTGTGAATTTGTATACCTCTTTCCCAAAATAAGAGTCAGTGTCATCTTTCATTATTACTTGCTTAAATGTAAATGTTGTTTACTTCAAAGGTATATCTATGTAGCTGATGTATTGGATAAGAACATTCATGTTATGAAAATACATGACAACTGGGATTTAACTCAACTCAAGGTAAGAGTACCCTGGTTTCCCATACAACATGTTCCTTTAGCTCCCAAGCTTGACCTGGGGATGTACTTCTTGAATGAAGGAAATGAGACTATTTTTGAAGAATGATGGTGACATTATGTTTGCACTTAGAAAATTCAGTAGCAAAAATACCAATTTGGAGAGCCAGAAGGAGCTGGTAGGAGGAAGGTGGAAGGGATGAAAGTCAGAACAATGTTTCACTGCTTCCTCTTTGTTGGAAGGTAATCCAGTTGGACACCTTAGTGGATAACTTAACTGTTGATCCTGACACGGGAGATATTTTGGCAGGATGCCATCCTAATGCTATCAAGCTGCTGACGTATAACACCGAGGATCCTCCAGGGTCAGAAGTAAGTTCTTAGACTTACCTGAACTGCAGGGGAAAGCTGCAGGAACAAATAATGTGTGGAGGTGACTTGGGAGAATTTAGCAGGTCATATGTGATGTTCCAGAACTGAACAAATTCTGCATATGGAAAGAGTAAGATTTGGGACAGGCTGGGGAGATACAGCCTATTAACCTTTTCAAGTCACCTGGTGCCCGTTAACCATCAGTGCTAAACAACATAGCCCATCCATGCAAAGGCTATACTTGTTTTTGGGAATCATGGGTACCAGTTCGTGGCCCAGGGAATTGGGGAACCCTGGTTTAAATGACTGTAATCTCAAAAAAAAATTTAGATTTTGCCAGCAGTTCTATTACATATGATAGTGCTGAAGAATGTCTCATTTTAAAGATGTTATTTTAAATCTCTTCTAAAATAATATCATACACCATTGGATTTTATATGGCATTAAAAACAACAGCATAAAGTATTGCAATTTCTACAGCATTATGCTTAAGAATTTAAAAAATCTCTAGTGAATTTAAATACAGCTATAAATTCTTGGCACACATACTATGAGAGATTTATTCCCAAAAAATTACTGAGCACTTATAATGCACTAGGCTTTGTTCTCATACTTAGAATATATATCAGAAAATAAAGCATACCAAGATCCCTACTGTTAGGGAGGGAGACATTCAATGAACAATAAGCATCAGAAATAAGTAAATTATATATTAATAGTAAGTTTGAAGTTGAAAAGTTCTATGGAAGAAAAAGCATAACAGTAAAAGGGATCAGGACTGCTGTGAATAGAAGGACAGCAGGTCTTAGTAAATACAGAGACCAAGACAGACCTCACTGAGAAGGTAAGATTCTAACAAAGATTTAATGGTTGAATCTAGATTTGGGGTTTTGGGAAATTGAGCCTCAAACGCCACCCTGGTAATTGGTCCAGTGGGTAAAGAGAACATACTGCTTCCAAAATTGCTATTCTTTAGTTTTTTTTTTTTTTTTTTTTTAATTTGTTTCTTGAGACTTCCTGGCAATCCACGGGTTAAGATTCTGTGCTCCCAATGCAGGGGCTCACGCTTGATCCCTGGTTGGAGAACTAAGATCCCACATGCTGTGCAGTACAGTAAAAATAAATAAATAAAATTTAAAAAAATTTTTTTCTTTTATTAACAGATTAGTCACAACTTTTTTTTTTTGGTGGGGGGGCACACCGCATAGCTTTTGGGATCTTAGTTCTCAGACCAGGGACTGAACCCATGCCCTTGGTGGTGAAATTGTGGAGTCCTAACCACTGGACCTCCAGGGAATACCCTAGTCACAACTTCTTGACAAAAAAACAGTAACAACAACAACAACAAAAACCAAAACATCAAAAAATATAAAAAGTACAGTCTGAGACTGGAGCCTGAAGAATGTCACCCTGAGCTAGCAAGCTACCCTAGCCTCAGATGTGTGCCTCACAAAGTGATACATATAACTTTTCTACAAATGCCCAACAATAATGTCTGCTTTAAAAGAACAAAAGAAAATATGATCCATAGAATGATTTGAAAATTGCTTAGACTCTTTTTCATGTCTCCATTTTCAAGTTTAATTATTTGTTTATTTTAGGTAAGACTTCTTTCTTCACAATCTCTGATACCCTTTATTTTTGGTTGAGACTAATGTTTACAACATGAGTTCCGTCTTGAGTATTTCCATGTAACAAACCTGAGATAAAGTTGTAGGATCTTCCTTAAGATAGGAACTTAAAAAAAAACTCTACTAAACTCTGTTTTAATAAGAGATGTCGACATAGACTCATGAACTCCTACTTGGTTTTCTTTAATTCATATCATGTCCTGATTGAGTGAACTTCATCCAAGCTATTTGGAAACCTGAGTGCTTATATATTTACTGATTAGCAAACTAAAGAGTGTTAATCCTGCAGATCAAAAATAGGACTAGGCAGTCATGTCAGACTGAATTTCAGAGTGTACATTCTTTACGCTTGCTTCCCTGAGTGGCGGCTGCAGCTGTGAAAACTACCAGCCACTGGTTCTGGGTTGGTTTGCCTAGCTAACTCGCTATCCCTTCATTCTTTTGCTCCACGTTTACCTCCCCATGCTGTATGCCCAGTAAAAGGCAAGACCCTTTCTACAGAAGGAAGACTGTACACTCAATTAGATAAGAGCATTCATGGTTCTTACCTGCCTCTATAGAGATGCCCGAACTATCAAAATTGTGAAAACCATCTGTTAAGGAATTTGGCTGATGTGAGATTACTAGCTCACTTGATTAGAAACATTAATACTTTCATTAGAATAAAAAAAAAAAAGACTGAAGATGCACAGATTTTAACTTACTGACTTCTGAGAATTGTACAAGTTCTGGGGTGTTTGGGAAAGAAAATGTCTCTGACAGCTGTTTGTTCTTATACTACTAATGAATATTCTTTCTTGACAGGCACTTCGCATCCGGAACGCTTTGTCTGAGAAGCCCATGATAAGCACCATATATGCCAACAGTGGCTCAGTGCTTCAGGGCAGCTCTGTGGCTTCTGTGTACAGGAGGAAGCTTCTCATAGGCACTGTATTTCACAAAGCCCTATACTGTGAGCTCTAGACTCCAGATATTCCCAAAGTCTACACGTTTGGTAAAAGTAAACCTCTAATCATATGATAAGTGGAACTCTAAGTAAATGACAAACACACTTTAAGTAAATGACAGCTGGACAAAAGTGTGTCCAGCTTTTCTTATGCAGACATAAAGCAGAGAGATTACATAATATTCCCCTAATAGCAAGTCAAGTTAGTGACAGTCCAACAAGAAACAAAACCTCTCAATTCTTTAACCAACTATTCCCAATATCCTTTCTACAATAAGACATGTGAGCTGTGATGAGTGAGGTATCCAGCTTACTTGATAGCTGTGTGACAAAATTACCTCATACAGCTGTGCTGTTCTGAGCCTCCTGCAGTCCAGACCAGGAGAAGAGCTAATGTTCACGTATTTACAATCCCTCTTCTCTTCCTTCAATTGCACAAGGCACAAACTGCCAGTCACGTGCCCAACATATGGATAAAAGCAAGAGTTGGCATTGTGAGACTGCCCAAGCCCTCCCTGAACTGGCATTCTCCCAGTGCAGACACACAGGAAGTCAGATTCTGGGAAATCTGACAAAAGACAGATGGCACTGTCTACTTTAAGCCACAGCAGAGCTAATATGATCTTTGTAACAGGTCATTATTCATGGTGGTATCTTGTCTCTGAAGTGAAGTGTTGTTATCAGCTTGACTCTGAGCTAGGAGACAGGGCCTCAGAACTGTTAATCCTCAGCTGCTTTAATCTTGTTATTTTGGTTGATTCAGTAAACCCTTATTAAGCAACATTCCACAGACTTGACCCTAAAAAATCTGAAATAAATAACACAGTATAGTACTGAAGTCCTGTCTTAAGGACTCAACCTTAGTTTGACGAGGATGAATAGAAGTGTCCTTTTCTTGGTCAAAAGTCAAGACAACCTTTAGCAAATCATTAACGTGGCTTAGTATACCCAAGCACCCCACCCCCTCCCCCTTCACTTTTCTGTGAATTTTACTGAGAAGTGGTTGGTTGATATATTTTTCTCTTCTGAGGATGGGGTGTTGGGGTGACTTCTTTATGTCCTAAATCATTTTGCTCAGTTTGATGTAAGTTTTATTGAAAAGTTTTGTAGCCAGGTAAAATTCTTTTTAGCCCATGTAACCCTTTCTAATTTAGACAATAAAACTGTGGTTTCCAGACTTCCCTGGTGGCTCAGATGGTAAAGAATCCACCACAGTGCAGGAGACCGGGGTTCCATCCCTGAGTCAGGAAGATCCCCTGGAAAAGGGAATGGTTATCCACTCCAGTATTCTTGCCTGGAGAATTCCACGGACAGAGGAGCCTGGCAGGCTACAGTCCACGGGGTCGCAAAGAATCAGACATGACTGGGCGACTAAGCACACAACACAAACTGTAGTTTCCATTGCTCTAGAGGATGAATGGTTCAGCAAAATGTTACAATCAGTTCTCAGATTTTACTTTTCAAAAGGCTAACCATTAGGGAGACACAGAGAAAAATAACTAAGAGCATGTATATAGCCAGTTTTGGAAAATACAGTCTTTTTTTTTCTTCTTGTCTTTAACCTGTACAACTGCAAATTAGATAAAGTTTATCTGACTAAGGGAGACTTGGAGAGCCAGAAATAAGAAGAATATGTGTATTTAGATGCTGGTGGGTTTGTAAGAATCTACCCTCTTCTTTTCAGGGCAATTTAGGAAAGGCAATTTGCAGAAGGCAATGGCACCCCACTCCAGTACTCTTGCCTGGAAAATCCCCTGGACGGAGGAGCCTGGTGGGCTGTAGCCCATGCGGTCACTGAGAGTCGGACATGACTGAGCGACTTCACTTTCACTTTTCACTTTCATGCATTGGAGAAGGAAATGGCAACCCACTCCAGTGTTCTTGCCTGGAGAATCCCAGGGACGGGGGAGCCTGGTGGGCTGCTGTCTGTGGGGTCACACAGAGTTGGACACGACTGAAGTGACTTAGCAGTAGGAAAGGCTGCATGATAAAATCCCCAGAGAGATGGGTGGCAATCTCATTGCTAGGGACCAATATGTCCTTTCACAATGAAGGCCTAGGAGAGATAAAGCCCTGGTGTTTCCCTTCATGTCAGTTCAGTTCAGTCGCTCATTCATGTCCGACTCTTTGGGACCCCATGAATCGCAGCATGCCAGGCCTCCCTGTCCATCACCAACTCCCAGAGTTCACTCAAACTCACATCCATCGAGTTGGTGATGCCATCCAGCCATCTCATCCTCTGTCGTCCCTTTTCCCTCCTGCTCCCAATCCCTCCCAGCATCAGAGTCTTTTCCAATAAGTCAACTCTTCGCATCAGGTGGCCAAAGTACTGGAGTTTCAGCTTTAGCATCATTCCTTCCAAAGAACACCCAGGGCTGATCTCCTTCAGAATGGACTGGTTGGATCTCCTTGCAGTCCAAGGGACTCTCAAGAGTCTTCTCCAACACCACAGTTCAAAAGCATCAATTCTTTGGCGCTCAGCTTTCTTCACAGTCCAACTCTCACATCCATACACGACCACTGGAAAAACCATAGCCTTGACTAAACAGACTTTTGTTGGCAAAGTAATATCTCTGCTTTTGAATATGCTATCTAGGTTGGTCATAACTTTCCTTCCAAGGAGTAAGCGTCTTAATTTCATGGCTGCAATCACCATCTACAGTGATTTTGGAGCCCCCCCAAAATAAAGTCTGACACTGTTTCCACTGTTTCCCCATCTATTTCCTATGAAGTGATGGGACCAGATGCCATGATCTTTGTTTTCTGAATGTTGAGCTTTAAGCCAACTTTGTTACTCTCCTCTTTCACTTTAATCAAGAGGCTTTTTAGTTCCTCTTCATTTTCTGACATAAGGGTGGTGTCATCTGCATACCTGAGGTTATTGATATTTCTCCTGGCAATCTTGATTCCAGCTTGTGCTTCATCCAGCCCAGCATTTCTCATGATGTACTCTGCATATAAGTTAGATAAGCAGGGTGACAATATACAGCCTTGACGTACTCCTTTTCCTATTTGGAACCAGTCTGTTGTTCCATGTTTAGTTCTGACTGTTGCTTCCTGACCTGCATATAGGTTTCTCAAGAGGCAGGTCTGGTGGTCTGGTATTCCCATCGCCTTCAGAATTTTCCACAGTTTATTGTGATCCACAGTCAAAGGCTTTGGCATAGTCAATAAAGCAGAAATAGATGTTTTTCTGGAACTCTCTTGCTTTTTCCATGATCCAGCAGATGTTGGCAATTTGATCTCTGGTTCCTCTTCCTTTTCTAAAACCAGCTTGAACATCTGGAAGTTCACGGTTCACATATTGCTGAAGCTTGGCTTGGAGAATTTTGAGCATTACTTCACTAGCATGTGAAATGAGTGCAATTGTGCGGTAGTTTGAGCATTCTTTGGCAATGACTTTCTTTGGGATTGGAATGAAAACTGACTTTTTCCAGTCCTGTGGCCACTGCTGAGTATATCCCTTCATGTAGGTACCTCCAAATCATTATGAGATTACCTTGAGCCTCTTCCTTTACTTGGTTTGGGAAGGACACGGACTGCCTGCCACAATAGATGCTGCATTTCAATGATTCATTGTCTTTTCTTCCCCAGTCTTTCCGTTTAAATCGTCAGAGATGCAGGTGGGGATACTAGAGTGATGATGAGCTCTTTGTTGAGCTCAGGAAAGTAAAGAGCAAAAACCAATGTGCTCGACAGCTCCAAGATGGCCCCTAATGATGTCTAATTTCTGGTATTCCTTCTCTTGCACAGTTCCCTCCTACATCAAATATGGCTGACTCGTGTAATTAACAGGACATTCTAGATGGTGATGGGTGACTGTCAAGCCTAGGTTATACAAAAACTCTTCCATTTCTGTTTTGCTCACAAAAGAACCATGCATCATGATAAAAGTTTCTCACTGCTTTAAGATGCTAAATTCAGAAGTAATTTGTAATGGTCAACTAATGAAACAGAAAATCAAATACAGTGTAGAGATTAAACAAAAGCCAAAAGTTCATTCTTTAAAAAAAATAGTAAAACCTGACACACATCTGGTGGGATTTATGAAGAAAAAAGAATGGCTCAATCATCCAGTGTCAGAAATGAAAAATAAGACAAGCAGATGCTGTAGACATTCAGTTCAGTTCAGTTGCTCAGTCGTGTCCCACTCTT
This sequence comes from Oryx dammah, assembly GCF_014754425.2. NCBI lineage: Eukaryota > Metazoa > Chordata > Mammalia > Artiodactyla > Bovidae > Oryx > Oryx dammah. The sequence continues at coordinate 13,081,447 of NW_024070202.1, read as the reverse complement.
TGCGACCCCATGAATCGCAGCACGCCAGGCCTCCCTATTCATCATCAACTCCTGGAGTTCACTCAGACTCACGTCCATCAAGTCCGTGATGCCATCCAGCCATCTCATCCTCGGTCGTCCCCTTCTCCTCCTGCCCCCAGTCTCTCCCAGCATCAGAGTACTGGAGGCCAAAGTACTGGAGTTTCAGCTTTAGCATCATTCCTTCCAAAGAGATCCCAGGGCTGATCTCCTTCAGAATGGACTGGTTGGATCTCCTTGCAGTCCAAGGGACTCTCAAGAGTCTTCTCCAACACCACAGTTCAAAAGCATCAATTCTTCGGCACTCAGCCTTCTTCACAGTCCAACTCTCACATCCATACATGACCACAGGAAAAACCACAGCCTTGACTAGACAGACCTTAGTCGGCAAAGTAATGTCTCTGCTTTTGAATATACTATCTAGGTTGGTCATAACTTTTCTTCCAAGGAGTAAGCGTCTTTTAATTTCATGGCTGCAGTCACCATCTGTGGTGATTTTGGAGTCCCAAAATAAAGTCTGACACTGTTTCCACTGTTTCCCCATCTATTTCCCATGAAGTGATGGGACCAGATGCCATGATCTTCATTTTCTGAGTGTTGAGCTTAGAGAGATAAAAAGGGTTTAATGCACCAGTTTGTGCCAACAAATTTGAAATTTTTATGAAAGGAACAAACTCCTGGAAAAAAATAACACTATTAATTGAGGTAAGGCTAACCTATTGTAACATACAAAATGAAACATATGATGCCTTAAAAAATAGATGATCAATTTTCTTTTATTGTCCAGTTTTCAGGAGAGTGATCAATGTGGCAGCTTCCCTTGATGGGGCCATCCAGAGGCATCACTGGTTAGATTTTGCAGGAAAGAGAAATCAAACTCAGATGGGGCTATTGAGGGAAGTTCTTTAAGGGGAGTAGAGATACAAGGGTGGGAATGTAAAAGGAAACTAGTAAGACAAAGTATAATACTCCATTGTTAGCAATGGAGTAAGAGAAAAGTTGGGGGTTTCCAAGGGACTGTCTCCAGCCCTAGGTTTGAAGGAACAAGGGAGTAGAAGCAGTTATTAGAACCAAAAGAGAGTAAATGAAGTGGAGACTCTCCCAATAGATGCTCTCGTCACTGGTAGGATGCAGCTAACCTATGACAACTCAGCAGAGAGAGCAGAGGGAATGAATACCTTGACTGAACTCCTCTTCCACCCTCCCAAATCCATAAGGCTGGGAGCTATTAATGGAGGCCAGAAAGCCTCCCAGGATGCAGAGCAAAGGGGAATAGTGTACAGAGTGAATCCTAAGCAGCAGAAAGCTTCATCGTGTTGCTGCACCACAGCTAGGTAACTATGATTATCTGCATGGTTGAAGCTCGATCACCCTCATGTCTGTGTTTCATCAAACTGGAAGGAGAGAAAGACTGGAGGATGGCAGGGAGAAATACCCCATGTCGTAAGTCCCAGGACCAGAAATGGTAGTCATTACTTTTACTCTGTCACCAATGGTAAAAACTAACCGCATGGCATCACCTAACTAACTGCAGGGGAAAATGGGTGATGTAATACAACTAGAGGGACATACGTTCGAGGAGGAAGAACGAATAAATTTTGGTGAACAGCTAGTGTTCTGTACCACAGTCTACCCTCTGGTCAACAGCAACAGTCCACTCTTCTCTCACACACTGTATCCCTCACCAAGAAAGATGACCCCAAGCCCCACCCAAATTCTCCCTTCCGTTCAAAGCTCAGGATCTCAGGGTAATGTTCCGATCTCTACAATAGGTCCAGATCTGGTTACATGGGGCAGCCTAGAAAATAAATATTGTCCCCACAACACATCCAATTACAATGGTTGAGTATGAACAGAATATCGATAATAAACAATAATAAACAGTTGGTTCTTCTCTTAAAAGAAAGACTAGAATACACTTAGCAGTCTCTGGTCCATACCAATGAGATTATTCCACCTGGGAGGAAATGAGGTTACCTGTCTTAGTAATGGTGTATTTTTCTAGGTCCCCTGTGACTCCAAATTTTATCCTTTTGGAATTCTTTCTAGTATATTATGCTTTAAGACCACACTGAAAGTGAGTCTTAGAAATACTATGTAATTTTAGTAGCTTCCTTCTTACAGGTGTACGTTTGAAAATCTGAGGACATTTCCAGGTCAGATTTTTTGGTTGCTTATGCAATGTAAACCACTTAGAATTTGACAGGCTTCAGCATCTGTTTGTTTCCAGTAAGTGCCATGGGCCAACAACAAATTCAGATTCCTTTTTGGAACACAGTTTTCAAGCTTAATTTACTTCCTGGTTTCCATGTCTACCCATTTCGCTCTCCCTCACCTAAAGGCTGCCTCCTGTGAGGCCATTTGAGGGAATGGGTAAAAGGAGACAAAGTGCTGACTACCTCCCACAGTGCTGGCTCACTTGGTGTTCCTAACTAGGAAGTATTTGAGAAAGACTATGAGCTGTAGCCAGTTTTCCTCTTGCCATGGGACACAGCACCACATTTCTAGACCTCCTCTACAGCCTCTGCTTTAGGCCTCCTAGTTCTTACCTGAACACATAATTGTATCACTGTCCTGTACTAAAAATGTCAAGGACCAACCAACCAATACACAACAACATTCTGGTTGCTCTTTGGGGAAATGGCTGGCCTTTCAAGTTATTGGAGGAAATGTTTTTCTTAAATATTTGTGTGAAGATGTTACAAGGATTTCCAGTTTGCAGCCTGTGAAATGTTTCTTCAACTCTAATCTAACCACATATTTAAGATTATTTTTTGAACCCCACTTCTATGTTCAAATTCCTGTATTTTTAAGGCCACAGTAAGCTGCTGTAACAGGCTTCCCAGGTGTTGCTAGTGGTAAAGAATATGCCTGCCAATGCAGGAGACATAAAGGGTGTGGGCTCGATCCCTGGGTTGGGAAGATCCCCCGGAGAAGTGCATGGCAACCCACTCCAGTATTCTTGCCTGGAGAATCCCATGGACAGAGGAGCCTGCTGGGCTACAGTACATGGGGTCGCAAAGAGTTGGACACGACTAAAGCAACTTAGAATGCGCGCATGCTAGCTGTTGTAAGACAGTAGCTTAAAGACGGTACATCATAGTGCATAGGAGCACAGATGGGGGAGTCCAACTTTCTGGATTTGAACCCCAGTTCAGTTACTTACTCACTGCAACTCTGGCCATCTCTGAGTTTCAGTTTTCTCTTCTTTAAAATAGAAGTAATAAGACTAATTAGCACTTACAGTTTTTAAGAGGATTAAGAGTTAATATATATAAAATTTAGCAGTACTTGTTATATGCCAGTGTTATATATATATGCTTCCTCATTTTAGAAAAATATTTATAATCTCCTTCACGTCAGAGATCTCAGATAACAGTTTCTCAGACAGATATCGGCATGAAAATTCTGATCCTTGTGGTACTCCAGGGGTCTAGCAGTTTTCATGCAAGAGAGTATATTTGGTAGGGCATTAACATCATCATGAACAATCATCATATTGGTTTCCATCCCAAAGAAAAGCAAAAGAAAGTATGAGGAAACATGCCAAATATCTTCAGGCCTAACCTGGAAATGGCACTTCTATTGGCACTCTATTAATAAAGGATATCACAGGGCAATACCTAACTGGAAGAGAAGCTGAGAAGTTTAGTTCAGCTGGGTCTCCTTATGGCCAAAGAGGAAGGGTTTGGGTAAGTAGCCAGTGTCCTCTACCATAGTTCCTTCACTGACTCAAGACGAGTTTATAAATCATGATTCTATTACCATTAAAGAAATTGTGTTTGTAATAAAAGGTTTTCAAATTAAAAGAAGCAGTACCAGAGATAACCAAATGTTAACAAAGTTGAAATGGATAAACAGATTGTAGTAAATTCATACAATGTAACAGTACACAGCAATGTTTACAACTAGTGCTATTTGAAGCATGGAAGAATTTCATGAATAATGTTGAGCTAAAGAAAATAAAAATTAATACATGAAGTATTAAAATGATTTTATTTAGGAGGAATCCCCAAAAAGGCAAAATTAAGCAATGTTGTTTGGGGAAATATGCTTAGATGGTTACATTAGAGAGAACAGGGAAATGATGGTTATCACAAAAGTTAGGATAGTGGTTGCCTCTAGGGAAGATGGGATTGTAGTCAGGCCAAAATACATGGGAAAACTTCTGGAGTGCCGGCATTATTGCATTTCCTGACTTGGATGGTGGTTTACATTGATATTTCTTTATAATTTTTCTATAACTATATATATTTATATACTTTTGAGTATATACAATGTACCTCACAATAGATTTTTTTATATGTATGGACAAGCTAAGTCAGTTTCGGAAAATGAAGGTCAGGGATAGATCTAATAATAAAAACAGTTTAGTATTTGTGCAAGAAAAAGATAAATAGACCAATGGAATAGAACAGAGATCTCAGAGACATATTTTCTGGGGAATTCAAGTAAGATAAAATTAGCAGCACCAATTAATAGGGTCAGGATGTTTGTTTAGGAAATGGAAGTGGGAAAACCAATTCACATTATGCAAGGAAATAAAACCATGTCCTACCTAACATCACTAGGTAACTACTAAGCAAGAATCTACACAATAACCTTTAGAGTTAATAGGAGACAATATAGGAACGTATCTATGACCTAAGGATAGGGAATGATTTCTGACACAATGTTTCAAAAATAGAAACTCTAAGACAAGAAAGTTGATTGAATTTGAGTCATCAAACTTAAGGATTTCCATTCAGCGAAGGACACCATTCACAAAGATTATAGATGAATATCAGAATGAGAAATACTTGAAATGTTAAACTGACAACATATTAAACAGTAGAATATGCTAGGAACTCTTGAGAATAACAAAGTGGAGACAGTAACCCCAAGGAATAACAGGCAATAATGTGAAGAGGCAATTTGCAGAAGAGGGGGGGAAATGAAGCACATGAAAAGCTTAGAATCTTCAATTATCAGAGAAGTGTCAATTAAAACAGCGCTCTTAAATTACTTTATACCTATTAGACTAGCAAAATTAAAAGACTCAATATTGTCAAGTGTTGACAGAAAGTTAAGGGTATATGGAACTTCACGCACTGTTTGTGGGAGTGTAGATAATTTTGGCCATGATAAATAAGACTCAGAGCTCAAGGAATCATAAGAACATAGGATCCAGAACCACGCCTGCAGCCAAACTAGCAGAGCAGATGCTTGCTATACTGCCTCTTTGCTCAAGGTTTCAAATTTCAGTCTTGCTCAAGCTCTTCTGATTTGAGGCACAAAATCACATCCTGTACTGTTACTTCAAGAGCTGTGGAAGTATAGGTTCTAGTTATCACCTCTGAAGGGTAAGAAGGCGCATGAGAAGGGAGTATCTGACTCCCCCCCTATTCACCCACACCCCTGCTGAAGTTCAGACACTGTTATGTTATAAAATCTCCCTACATGGTTCGAATATGTAGCCAGGATTTTAAAACACTGTACCCAAAGGATGTTGGAAAAGAGGTGGAAGGTGCTGAGTTAGTGCCTCTACCACACCATCACAAGAAGACTTGGTTGCACACATATTATTGATGTATTTTTGTTCAAACTATTATACATCACAATACTGCAGGAAACTGTCTACAGCAAAAAACAAATCACTTAACTTTTTGCCAGAATTCAATTTTCCCATGCAATGAGGTTGTTTAGAAAATAATTTATTGGAGATGTAAAAGACCATAATTAGCATAGAAAAAGGCAAGTGAGGAAATCCAAGAGGAACATGCTTAAGTAGGAATAGAGAATGTAGTGGAAACTTTTAACACACAATTTGATACTCTCTCCCACAGACAGAGCAGAAAAAGCTGGGTTCATCAGGGATGATTTTGGGAAATGGAGCTCTGTGGTTTCTAACAGCTAACTGGTATATTACATGAACCTGTAAAATGTCACTGATTCCATTAAGAAGTAAAACCTAAATGAAGTACAGTTGGAACATTCTCTGGACTATTGGCAATTTTCACTACAGAAGAAAAAAGTGGCTTCCGTAGTGAATCTGAAGACTGTGGATAGAGTGCAAATTCAAGATCTTTGGGAAATGGATAATCAGTGGATTCCAGATGAGTCCACTGGTACTGAAAATCACATTGTATGCTAAAAGTCACATACACAAACACACACATTATAGAATTAATGGAAACAATAAAGTTAGATGTGCCCTACCATTAATAGGTTTAAATATTTTGATTCTTTTCATTTTCTTGTCTTGCTACCTTTCCAGAATTTTTCCTGATGAGCACTCTCTCAATAAAACATGAGCTTTTAAAATCCTCTTCTTCCAAGGAACCAGACATTGACCTTCAGCATGACTCCCATCAGCCCAAGAGAAAAGCTAGATATTCACTTTCCCAACCTCTACGATAGGTTGGATAACTGTTGCCCAAATATCCTTGTTCTCTTCTTGGTATGCTATTCTCAGTGGCTGGCGATACATCTCTGTGCTGTTGAACTTAAAGAGTGGCTTCATGGCTTACTATGGGCCATGAAATGTTGGTAAAGTAACACATGCCACTTCTTCCAGGTAGAAATATCAAGTGTACGTGTTTCACTGTGTCTCTTTTCTGTTTGCCTCCAAACTGGTAATGTCTTCGATGCCCTCTGCCCTGCTAGACTGCGTCCTGGATTGGTGATGACAGGAAGCAGAGCTGCAGCCAACTTGCAATGGACATGTGGCATAAGTGATAAATAAACCATTGTTGTAAGCCTCTGGTGTAGCACATTACAGTATTCTTTTTCATTTATTGCGTATAGTATTTCATTGTATGAATATGCCACAATGTATTTATCCATTCTACTACTGATGAATACTTATACTGCATCCAGGTTGTTTTTTTTAATTATAAACTAAGCTGCAATGAACCTTCTTGTACAGTGTATTTTAGTTCACATATGTAAACACTTCTGTTGGGTATACATGTAGAATTGGAGTTAGTAGTAGGATACACTCATGTCCAGCACACAATTTAGTTCCACACAAGCATATGTGCAGTTTTGCAAGGTAGTCATTCCACTAACAATGCTGGAGGGTTCCTGTTGCTCCACTTTCTTTCTTTCTTTTAAATAGTAGATTCAGTGTCTTTAATAAATGTACAATTATTGAGATTTTTCTGTTTCTTCCTGTATACTTTTTGTAAGTTTAGAATTTCATCATTTTCATCTAAATTTTCAAATTTAGTGGAATAAAGTAGTTCATAATACATTTTTATTTTATAAAAATATTTTCAGGATCTGTGGCAATATCTCTTTAGATTTTGTAACCTCTGTCTTACTAAAGATTTATAAATTTTAGTACTATATATTTTCAATAATCATTTTCTAAATATTCGGTCCCCTGATTTTTTTAATGTGGTAAAACCCCCATAACATAAAATTCACCATTTGGAAATATACAATTCAGCGGCATTTAATACATTCACAGCATCATGCAACCATCTTTACTATTTAGTGCCAGAATATTTTCATTACCCCAAAAGGAAAGCCATATCCGTTAAGCCATTACTCTCTGTCACCCTTTTCCCCTACTCCTAGTAATGACTAGCTGCTCTCTCTGTGCATTTGCCTATTCTGGCTATTGCACGTAAGTGGAATCACAGTATGCAGGCCTCTGTCACTCAGCGTAATATTCTCAAAGTGCCACCGTGTTGCAGCATGCATCAGGACCTCATCTTATGACTCAACAGCTTTCTACACAACGGGTATTCTCTCCTTGTTTTCTATTTCATACATCGCTGGTCTTTTGATCATTTCTATCATTCAACTTTATGTTTTTTCAGTTTTGGAGATGACTTAGATAACTGTTTATCTAATGCTTAGATAACTGTTGTGAAATGGTGTAGTAGTGTCTCTATTTGCTTTATATACTTTGAAATTCTATTTCTGAAGTGTTAGTCGCTCAGTCATGCCCGACTCTCTGCAAACCCATGGGCTTTCCTGGTGGCTCAGATGGTAAAGAATCTTCCTGCATTGTAGAAGCAGGTTTGATCCCTGGGTCAGGAATTCCATGGACAGAGGAGCCTGGCAGGCTACAGTCCATGGGGTTGCAAAGAGTCAGGCATGACTGAGTGACTAACGCTTTCTGTTTTTAGATGCACTTAAATTTAGGATCACCAAAGCTGGACATACATATCTGAAACTCCTACATTTCCTAACTAAATGACTTTGCATAAAACGGGGGTAACAACATTGGCCCCTCACCTACCAGGATGTTGTGAGGTGAAAGCACTTTTTCTATACTTGGATAGAACTTTATTATTTGCACTGCGGTTGCTTTATTTCTGCATAGCAGTTTCACAGATTTTCTCCATTTATTTCATATAATAAACCCACAAGAATTATCTTCATTTTATTTCTGCTACTATAGAAGTTCAGAAAATGATTATGAATCCAGGATTCAAGTCTGGTGGTTTTTGAGTTGGTTTTTGGATTTCGTTTTGTATTTTTACTAGAGATGCCTCAAGCAGAATGGTGTTATTGGAGCTCTTAGGACATTGGAACTTCATACTTGCAGACACTTGAGAACATTGCAATTACTGCCAACCAGGTTCAGCACCTTCTAAAGGAAGAATAGCAAGTGCAGCCATAAGATCAACTCTTTGTGCCTGCACAGAATTAAGCTTGGCAGATTTGGTTCTGGCTCTCTGCCAATGCATTGACAGATTCTACTGAATAGTCAGTGAGTTCAGGTTTGTGTAAGAATTAGTAGATGTGCTTTTTACCAAATATATTTAAGAACTAACATTTCAATGTGTGCAAATTACTATTTAGCATGTGAGGAATAAAAGAGGAAAGGAAATGAATTATAAAAGTCTGGGTGATATCTGAGACCGGACTTTAAAAAATATTAGATTATAAGTTGCTGTGATAAAAAAGAATTCTAAGTTTAAAAAATCCGCAAAGCTTCCCATTAATTTTAAACGTTTGTATTTCATGGATTCCATTATAATTTTTTATACATTTTAACAACTCTTAAATAGGAAATCACTGTATAATTGACAGTTTTTAAAGAATTTTGTTATAGATTAATTAATAGCTTTTTCTTTTCTGCTGCTGCTGCTGCTAAGTCGCTTCAGTCGTGTCCAACTCTGTGCGACCCCATAGACGGCAGTCCACCAGGCTCCCCCATCCCTGGGATTCTCCAGGCAAGAACACTGGAGTGGGTTGCCATTTCCTTCTCCAGTGCATGAAAGTGAAAAGTGAAAGTGAAGTCGCTCAGTCTTGTCTGACTCTTTGCGACCCCATGGACTGCAGCCCATCAGGCTCCTCTGTCCACTTTTCTTCTCTAGTGGCATATAAAATAACAAAACAATTAAAGTAGTAAAATAATAAACATAAGACCTATGATACTTTAAAGTTAATAAATTATGGCATATTAAAGTATTCCAGAGGCTCCAGGAATAGTTTGTCAAACATTTATTCAGTTATTGAACAACATATATTGAGCATCTAACCTGTGTTAGGTGCTATACCAGGTATCAAACTATAACAATGAAGGCATTGTTATATACGTTCATAGCCTAGTGAATAAAACAAAACAGTAGTAAGATACTAATAATAAACAGAGTGGTAAGAATAATAAAGAAGCATTGTGTATATGAGAAGGGTATTGAAGATTTAAGGGTCAAGAAAGACTACTTGAAATATGTTCTAAACTGACATCTGAAAGAACAAGTAAGATGTGGACATGTCAACAATGAGGACTAGAGAGGTTTTGGGAAAAAATCGTTCCAAACAAGAGAGTAGGTACAGAGGCCCAGAGGAAGAGTTCCACAGAGAGTAGGTCATTTCAAAGTAACTGACAGTCCACAGCAAATCATTCACCGGTCAAGAGTTTTCACTTTTTTTTGGACAAGGATTCTTGATCTCTGCCCTTGGTCATCACAGGCTTCAAGGTTGGACATGTGAAGCTACAAAGAGGAAATGTGAGTGTTTTGTGGGCGTGTGAATCCAAGGAGGGGCTTTACTGCCTTCAGCAGCTTCAAAGCTGCTTGAGTCCCTTCAAGAGAAGTTAAAAGAATCTGTGCTGTAAGGTCTGATAGAATAGAGCAAGCAAATCGAAAAGGATACCCATATACTGTATAATTTATACAATGAGTGAATGAGTCAACAAATCAACCAGGTCAGAAGAGTAGGAAGTGGCCTCTCTTCTCTACTCCTCAACCTGCCCTTCAGCCCCATGTCTTCCTTCCTTCCTTTATCCTCATCCTTTGCCATTCATCCCTTCTTTTACCCCTTCTCCAAATTTTTGAATACCTACTATGTGCTAGAAATTGATCTAGGCGTTGTGAAGAAAGATGACAAATTAGTCAAAGCCTGTGCCTTCCTCAAGTTTAAGTACTAATGGCTGCATATAAGTGAGCAAACAGAGAAAAAAGATGGAGTCTTATGGAGAAGGTTGCTGTGAAGGCAGGGGTGACAGTCAAAGTCCTTAACACCTGGTATCGCACATTCTCAGACTCTCAAACTAAGCAGGGCCCTCTGTGAGAGAAGAGTCTGGAGACTCTCCTATGCCAGGCAGTAACTCCTTAGTCACCGGTTCACCCTGGGGTGTGTGTGGTGGGGGACAGGGGACTGTGGTTTTCCAAAGACGGGAAATGGTCTGCATTGTGGAGGACCCCTTGGGAGGTTTGAAGAAGTATTTACCAACCAGTACAGAAAGATATCACTATTCTAATAACCAGTACTTCTCTACTGGTGCCAACCATTTCATATCAGCTCTGGGATCTTAGTGACTGGTGGTGGGCAGAAGATGCAAGAGGAGCTTACTATAGACAGTAACACGAGAAAAGGCCTCTCAGGAGAAGTGACATTTCAGCTAAGACCTGAATGACAAGAAAATCAAGGAGCAGTTAGGGAGCAGGTAAGGGAACAGGGGAATACTCTAGCCAAAGACTAGCAAAGGCAAGAAGGATGAGGTTCAATATATTTGGCATGTTTACAGAAGTATAAGAAGGCTAATATTCCTGGAACATTCATGAGTGGAGGATAAGAAATCAGGTCAGATCACAGGCACGAGGCCAGATCTCACGTGGCCTCTTAGGCTATGATGAGAAAGTAAAATGAGAAGCCACAGTAGGGAGGACTTGAGGCAGGGAAATGATATGGTACTATTTACATTTTTAAAAATCACCTGCAGTGAGGAGAATGGATTGGAGGGTTAGAGAGAGAATACTGAAGAGGCTGTTTGTGCCTACAGACAATAGTAGCCACAGTGCTGATCAGTAGAGAAGGGGAGAAGCGGGCTGATTCAGGACTGATTTGGAAGTTGGGGCAGTTTTAAAGATATGCCCACACATTCTTTGATACACCTCCCCTCAAGAGAGGGAGCTTAATTCCTCTCTCCAAAAGGGGGACTGGAGGTAGCTGTTAGCTTCTAGCAAAGAGTCTAGGGCAGACATTGAGGGATGTCACTTCTGTAGTTCGGTTGTTAATAGATCATGGCTTCCATCTGGGAGGCATGCTCTCTTGCTTGGGTAGATCGCTTATCCTGAGGGAAGCCAGCTACCTTGTTGTGCTGCAACTCTGTGGAGAGGTCCATGAAGCAAAGGACTGCAGTCTGCCAATAACTATGTGAGTGATCTTGGAAGCTGATCTCACCCCCTCCATCCCATCCTAGTAGAGCTTTCAGATGGCGTTAGTGGTAAAGAACTCACCTGCCAATGCAAAAGATGTAAGAGATGTGGGTTCGATCCCTGGGTCGGGAAGATTCCCCTGGAGGAGGGCATGGCAACCCACTCCAGTATTCTTGCCTGTAGAATCCCATGGACAGAGGAGCCTGACAGGCTACAGTCTATAGCGTCCCAAAGCATCAGACACGACTAAAGCAACTTAGCATGCACGCACAGCTCTATTAGTCAGCGTTCTCCAGTAAAAGAGGATGGATATATATAGAGAGAGATAAGAGATTTATTGTGGAACTGGCTCACAGGATTATAGAAGTTGATATTTGCCAGGATGTGCTGCCTGCAAGCTGGAGAACCAGGTATAATTCAGTCCAGTCTGAAGGCCTAAGAGATGAGGGGGCCACTGGTGTAAGTCCCAGAGTTTGAAGGCCTGAGAATTAGAAGCTTTGGTATCCAAGGGCAGGAAAGGATGCTGTGCCAGCTCAAGTAAAGAGAGAAAGAAGTCGTCCCTTCTCTACCTTGTTATTCTCTTTAGGCCCTCAACAGCCTGGGTGATGCCCACCCACATTGATGAGAGTTGATCTTATCTACTGATTCAAATGCTAATCTCTTCTGGGATTACTGTCACAGTTGCATGCAATAATGTTTTACCAGCAACTGGGTCATCTCTTAGCCCAGTCAAATTGACACACGAAATTAACCATCAGAGCAACTCTGTCAGTTCATGAGAGACCTCAAGCCAGAGGTATTTAGCTATGCCATGCTGATTCCTGACCCATAGAAACTATGGGTTTATCAAGAGACAAGAAATGTTTTCTGACTGTGAGATTTTTATGTAATTTGTTGGGTAGCAGTAAACAATTAATATAGAAGTAGGGCCTATGACTGATACACCTGTGTAAAGAGATGTGAGAGAAAGAGGTGGATGAAGAAAAACATCTAGGTTTGGAGTTTGAGCAACTAGATGGTAGTGGTGTCATTTATTAAAGTATGGAGGGTTTGGAGGATATAACACGCTGGTGTGAGGGAATCAATCATTCTGGTTTGGAGACATTTTGAAGAGACTGTAAGACATCCCAGTGGAAGTGTCAGCCAGGTAGTGAGCACAAAGCCATCATCAAAGCTCACCAGCCATCATCATCCTTCATCTTTGCGCGCTCAGTCATGTCTGGCTCTGTGACCCTATGGACTATAGCCCACCACGTTCCTCTGCCCGTGGGATTCTCTAAGCAAGAATATTAGAGTGGCTTGCATTTCCTACTTCAGAGGATCTCCCTGACCTGGGGATCAAACCTGCACCTCTTGTGACTCCTGCATTGGCAGGCAGATTCTTTACCACTGCGCTACCTGGGAAGGTATGTGCTCACCAGCCAACCAGTCTAATGTCTAATAAGGGACCACTTTTTGCCAGCCCCTTTTTTATGCCCTGGGGTCACAGTACAGAAAAGACAAAAACTCTGACCTCAAAGAGCTTACGTTCCATTAGGCAGCAACAAAGTATAAACAAACTAACAAGATTTCAGAAACAAAAAGTGATGAAAAAAATGAGATATCAAAATGTTGCTGAAGGTGCCATGTGCTATGTTAGCTAGACAGATCAAAGATGATCTTTAAAGCCACAGTAAGTGACTTGAGTTAGGTGTGTACATTTTTTGAAACACCAGCATACTGATGGTATGTAAATCCACTGGAATGGATGGGGCCACCTTGAGGAAGAATGCAGAAAGAGAAGATATCTCAAAACTAGTCCGAGGGCTTCATTATTTTGAGGTCAATGACAGGAGGACCCTGCAGAGAAGACCAGAAAGGTAGAAGAAAGATGGATAGGGTGGTGTCATGGATACAAGAGAAAGTATTTAAAAAGAAGGAAGTGGTGATCTGTGCCCAATGTGGTTACAAGTTGAGTACCATTAGAGCACAGAAGTAACCACTGGGCTGGGTAACCTAGATACTATGAGTAGTTTAATAAGAGACAATTCTTTGGTTGAACTGAAGGAACACAAGCTCTTTTAGAATGGTTAAGTAGAGAATGAGAGGTTAAAGATACTTCCTAAAATCAGTTGCCAAACAAAAATTTATTTTCTTATGTTTACACACAATGAGTAAGGAATTTGGGCAAGATTCAGCAGGTTGATTCTTCTGCTTCATGTGGTATCAACTGGGATGGTGCCTCAGTGATACTCTCTGGGTGGCTGGACAAGTCTCAAGTGTCCAAGAGGGCTTCAGTTGTATCCACTGCCTTGGTGGAGATAGCTAGAAGGCTGGCCTTAGCTGGCCACTTTCTCTCTCCACATGCTCAGACCCTTTCATATGGACACACCAGTGAGGTGGTCAGATTTATTAAGCAGAAGCTCAAGATGTAAGAGTAAGTGTTTGAGTGATAAGAGATGGAAGCCCTTGGTCTCTAAGGCTGTGCCTAAAAACTTGGACAGCACCACTACATTCTATAAATTAAGGCATTCACAGAAACAGCACCAGTGTCAAAAGAGGGATCTTGTACCACACTTTTCAATAGGAAGAGTGTCGAAGAATTTGTGGCCATCCTTAATCTGTTACAAGAGGTGATAAAATGGAAGCAGTAACTGTTGACAAGTCTAAGAGATTTTATCAGTGCTTTTTTACAGAAGCAGCAAAAAAGCAGTAGGTAGTTAGAATGTGGGATCACAGAGTATTTTTCCCAGAAAACTCTGAGTGAACCTAAAGCATGCCTGTATCTAATGGCAATATTCCACAGAAGAGGAAGATGTTGTAGGAGAGAGAAGTTGTAACTGGGACCAAAATCCTTGAGAAGGAAATAAAAAAAAAGAAACCCAGGGCAAAGAGAAGAGGTGGTCTCTCATGAACAGGAAAGTCTCATTCATGGTAACAAGAGAGAAGGCAGAAGGTAGAGGCACTTCCTACCCTGCTTTGCTCAGAAGTCACCTTATCAGTGATGCCTCCCTGGACACGCCTTTCTTAAATGGCACCTCAGTATGCCTGCTCTATGCCTTTCCCTGCTTTATTGTTCTCCATAGGGGATGTGCACCCCCATAATGCAAACACGGATTATCCACAGCATATGCAAGAGTGATATATTTTACTGATTGCTGGCACATAACAGGTACTCAATGTCAGCCAAAAGTCTGGAATGAATGAACACCACAGAGAGGTATCTGATGAGTGGTGCTGAAAGAGAAGCTTGATATGCAGATGTCTGACGGAGCCACGTGGCGGTAGTGGTAGTCGCGTGAGGATAAACTTGTATATTAATAAGTGTCAATCACAGCCCTCCCTCCCTTTTGTGCCTTTTCTGGCTGAGTCACAGTGATCAAGTTACTGAACCCCTCTGAGTCACAGGATTAGGACCTTGTTGGCACAAAGTGAGCCTTCCTCAAAGCCTGGCTCTCCTTTCCCACCGCTCTCCGTTTCCTCCGACCTGCCTATTCTCCCCTTTCTGCCCACTCTAGGCAGCTAGTTCTCTCTTTAAAGCCTCGGGAGCGCGCAGCACCTGGCTGCAGGCGCTGACCCCAACCAAGTTCCCGCAGTCCCCGAGCAGGGCGGGAGGGGTGAGCTGCACCCCGTGGCGGGGAGGGCGGGGTGGGGCCAACCCCAGAGCAGCCCTAGGCTGCGGATTCGCAGGGTCTCCACCCCTTCTCCCGTCTGTCCCAGGCCATGGCGAAGCTGTTGGTGCTCACCCTCTTGGGACTGGGGCTGGCATTCTTCAGGGATCACCGGTCTTCTTATCTGTGAGTTGGGCTGCAGCCCACCCCTGTACTGTCTGTCCTATCCACTAGCCAGACCCGGGAGTCTTCCCCCTCACCCTCCACCCCCAAGCTGGCTCCAGGCTCTTAGAAAATCAGAAGGCAAGTGCAGGATGTACATCCCAAAGCGATTTCATAAATATGCAACTTTCCCTAACCACCTGAACACCCTTGCTCACGGTCTGGGAGAGAGGCTAAGGAGGCGATTGCCCTTGGTGTGAGTGGCCAAGCTGTTGTCACACACCAATTAATTTTTCATAAATACTGGTGTATCTTGGCTACAGATTCACTTCTCAGATTTGCTGCAAAATAAATAACCAGACTGGAGGGGGCCTCTGATATTGTGAGAATTAGGGAAGAAGCTCCAGACTCAGTTGCCTGGCTGTGGCAGAAAACTACGCAGCGTGGAGATGCTCAGTTTGAGGCCTCGCTGAGAGACAGAAAACTTCCGTGTGCAGTGGGGCAGATGGGAAGGAATGGCCACCTGCTGCAGGGGAGATGTGTCAGGGCTTAGAGGAGAGACCTTGATGTCCTAGGTTCTTGCTGTGTCCCTTCCACTGGAGGATCTCTCACATTTATTTTTCATGAATATCAGTGTATGTTGGCTACTGTGTCACCAAAGCCTCATATAAGAAGCACCCAACAATGTGCTTGGGATATAGTAAGTATTTAATAAATGTGTCCTGCTTCCCTTAAAGGGAAAAGTGCCTTTCTTAGAAGTGTTCTGCTTCCCTTAAAGGTTTTATAAATTTTTAAGTACTATACAAGGGGGGAAAGTTTTCTAAGAAAGTATCAGTAGTTTCATAATAACTTTTTAATAGGGGTTCAAAGTCTAGAGATCACCCTAACCCTAACGATTAATCGGTCATACGTTATTGACTTTGAAGTAAAATATTACTAAAAATCAAACTGAACATTTTGGACTTTCAGAAAAAGATCATATGACCCTGTTGACTGTTTAGAAACATATATACATTCACTCAGAATAGATTTTTGTAAAAATTGGGATTTTCTTTTCTAATTGTTGATTACTTTTGGAATCACAAACTTAGAAAAAAGTAAGAAACAGACAGTGATTTGGGATTTTTAATCATGTAAAAATTATAGTTTGTGGATTTTCACTAACCATGGTACTATTTGTTGTCAAAGAATATATATTTATATACATAGTGCCTTATATATAATATTAATACATGTATGTAAATACATTATATACATGTGTATATAATGCATACATATACATATATACATAAAGTATAGCTTTACCACTACTACCCTAAAAAGTTTCTCTCTCAACATGAAGTCTTAGCTTATTTGAGCCAGCATTAATATTTCCCCAAGTTTGTTCCTTGGAACACACACAAGTCACAATACATGCTCTATAAAAAATAGGTTCCTTCAAAATCACTGCAGATGGTGACTGCAGCCATGAAATTAAAAGATGCTTACTCCTTGGAAGAAAAGTTATGACCAACCTAGAAAGCATATTCAAAAGCAGAGACATTACTTTGCCAACAAAGGTCCGTCTAGTCAAGTCTATGGTTTTTCCTGTGGTCATGTATGGATGTGAGAGTTGGACTTTGAAGAAAGCTGAGTGATGAAGAATTGATGCTTTTGAACTGAGGTGTTGGAGAAGACTCTTGAGAGTCCCTTGGACTGCAAGGAGATCCAACCAGTCCATTCTGAAGGAGATCAGCCCTGGGTGTTCTTTGGAAGGAATGATGCTAAAGCTGAAACTCCAGTACTTTGGCCACCTCATGCGAAGAGTTGACTCATTGGAAAAGACTCTGATGCTGGGAGGGATTGAGGGCAGGAGGAGAAGGGGACAACAGAGGATGAGATGGCTGGATGGCATCACCGACTCAATGGACATGAGTTTGAGTGAACTCTGGGAGTTGGTGATGGACAGGGAGGCCTGGCGTGCTGCGATTCATGGGGTCCCAAAGAGTCGGACACGACTGAGTGACTGAACTGAGACAAAGAAAGTTTGGGAAATGTCTATTATAGCCTTTTCCTAGAGATTGACAGTGCATTCTGGCACACTGAACACTTTGAAAAGTCCTTCAGTAACAAAATACACAAAATGATTTTGCTTTGTCATTTCACAGACTTATTTGCCCACATCCTTTACTCCCTTTACCACGTGTATAACTCTCTGGGATACAGTTTGAGACCGATTATTCTATACCATTGATTGGCACCAAGACTTAAATTTCAAGAGAAGTTGAGGTCTGGCCTTGGGCAGCAGGTTTCTGGAACCCCCAAGCCTGACTGTGATTTGTTTGAAGGGACCAAAGCACACTATGGTCATAGCTTAACATAATGTCAGTGTCTGCCAGTCCCCTCGGTAGCCTTGTCTGTGACTAGGGCGCCTCCCAGAACCACTTTTCCATGGGGACGCTGCAGTGGGAAGACCAGGTCTGGTTTGGAGTGAGAACTCCCTGTTTACTTTCACCACCCGAGTCCAGCACGTGGGGAGGGAGCCTCAGTCCTTTAACTTCTGGTTGTAATCAGAAGACTGAGAAGAGAAAGTGGCCATGCAGTGGACCTATGGTTTTTGAATGAAAAAGAGGGCTCGAACAGAGAGCAGAGTAGGAATAACGTGCAGCTGGGAGGATGGGTGGTTCAGTGGTAAAGAATCCATCTGTCAATGCAGGAGATGCGAGAGACACAGGTTTGATGTCTGGTGGAGTAGATGCCATGGAAAAGGGAATGGAAACCCACTCCAGTATTCTTGCCTGGGGAATCCCATAGACAGAGGAGCCTGGCGGGCTACAGTCCATGGCGTTGCAGAGTCAGATATGACTTAGCAACTAAACAACAGGATGGGTGGTTATGGGGATGGAAGATGGTGTAGAGCCTTCAAGCAGCTCAGATGGGGGAGGAAGGGAAATTGCCAGGAAGTCTGCGTGTTTCTCCTCCAAGATGCCCGCATTCTGCCTCAGTCTTGTACGTCTCCCTTTACTCGGCTCGCTCTTGCCGTCTTTCCTGCCCAGCGCCAAGCACCCTCACTTGGCAGACCTTTTCAAGAGCTCGCCTGAAACCTGAGACACGACCATCCTCTCACGCCCCATTGCCCGGCAACTTCTTTACAAAGGATATTAATAAATCCACTTCTTACCTTTCACTTTGCCTCTCCTGAACTTCATGAAGTCCCGAGACTAGGTGCACGGTTTCAGTCAGAAGATTGGGGGTTGGAGTCTCACACGAGGTTCACCTGGGCTCCTGCCCCACGTGAGGCAAGATTGCGTTCGAATTCCCACCTGAGGTGTGTGGTTTCAAAAGGACATTCAAATCCTGCAGCCCCCACCCCCACCCCCCGCCCTCCAACTTAGAACCAGCTAGAGAGCCTAGAGGATCAGTAAATTACCTTTACCCCCATTTTAGAGATAAGGTCTCTGAATGTCAGAGAAAATCATGAATCTGTCCAAGGGAGGAAGGGAAAAGATTATATGCTGAGACCAGCAGCAAGGTCGAGGTGAATCCTCAGAGGGGATACAACTTTTTTTCCCTCAGAGATGTGGCGTATGGGGCAGGTTCACAAGAAGTCCTATAGTCCTGGAGCAGGACGGAACTCGTGGACGGATACTAGATGTGCCTTGAGGGGTTCCCAGATGCTTCTGAGGTGACAGCAGCACAGAGGAAGGAAATAAGGGAGCTCCCTTGGGTTAGCAGTCTTTCCCGCCCATCTGTGCCTACGCCGCTGAGGTTTTGCAGAGTGCTCACTACGCAGGCGCACTGCACTTCCAGTGAACGAAGATGTAAACAGTGCCCCCTGGCGTATGGAAAGTTGAACATGCATCTCTGGGGCAACTTCCTCATTTCTTAAATTGGTGGTGCTTGCCACTCCAGTCGGAGAAGGCGATGGCACCCCACTCCAGTACTCTTGCCTGGAAAATCCCATGGATGCAAGAGTCTGGTGGGCTGCAGTCCATGGGGTCGCGAAGAGTCTGACACGACTGAGCGACTTCACTTTCACTTTTCACTTTCCTGCATTGGAGAAGGAAATGGCAAGCCACTCCAGTGTTCTTGCCTGGAGAATCCCAGGGACGGGGGGGCTTGGTGGGCTGCCGTCTATGGGGTCGCACTGAGTCGGACACGACTGAAGTGACTTAGCAGCAGCCTCCCAAATGCAGGAGACTTAAGAGACACGGGTTCAATCTCTAGGTTGGGAAGATCCCCTGGAGGAGGAAATGGCAACCCACTCCAGTATTCTTGCCTGGAGACTCCTATGGACAGAGGAGCCTGGGGGCTACCGTCCATAGGGTCACAAAGAGTCAGACACGACTGAAGCAATTTAGCAGGACGTAAGGCGTGAAACTCCTTATTACAAGGAAACAGCAAAGCTAGTGCTTATTAATAGTGTTAATATTTCTGCTACCCCAGTGCCCACTCCAGGCAACACACTCTAGTGGGAAAAGAATAGTGGAGGATTCCAGCAGACCTGGGCTGGACCTCAGTTCTGCAGCTTTCAGGTCACTTTGTTACTGACTTGGATTCTTGGGCTTTTTAATCAACAGAAATTGATAACAGGTTAGAGGAGAAATTCAGGCAAGCTTTTTTTGGGACTAGTGCTGCAACAGAGGGAGTAAACACAAGTAACAGGTTTCCTTGCTTGCTTCTTGACTGGGAAGCAATCTGGTCCCTTAAATGGGGTGAGGGTAGGTGCCTATCCAGTGGTCAGGCCGCAGGGGTGGCTTGGCTGGTTGGCCGACCTGCTTGATGGAACTGTGTGTAGGAATCGTGTGCAGTACCCTGCTTTTGCTCCGACAACGTATAAGTGGCTGTTGGATTTTTGGTCCTTTTTGCATCATATCGTTGATCATTTGTTCCAACTGCCTTATGCATACAGTTCTTTTTAGTCCCTTATAGTTTTTCTTCTGTTGCTCTGGGAGATGTTTGTCCAGGTGCAAGCATTGTAGCAAAGAGTCCCTGGTGTCAGCCTGCCTCAACTTTACCATTTTGAGCCTGTTTCTCCACCTAAATATTATGGGCTCATAATACCTATCACAGTAGGTATATGTGTAAAATCTGGCCCATGAAAGATACTCTGTAAATGTTAGTTTTTATTATTGCCGTATGCTGTCTCAAAAATCTACCTATGAATGATCCACTAAATGAGTGAAGTTTGAATATATGTTGTGGTAGGACCTCCCTGAGACCCTAGGTTAAGAACAAATAGTTCACTGGTCCTCCTCTATCAATGCAACCAACATCATCTTCTGCATCTGATGTGCTAGCCTGCTAATTCCACAAAACAATTCAGCAGACATCTACCAAGTACTTTCGTTTTACTTGGGCTCTGTGTACTTGTGCAAAGTCACAGGATAGAATAGGATGCAGTATTCAGTCACAGATTTCAGAATTTCGTGTTAGCAACGAGACTACAAACTGATTGCCATAAAACAGTATGGAAAGAGACTCTGTAGATGTATGTGTGAAGATTTGTGAGGATAAATGAAGGGGTCACTAATCCTATCACGAAAGATCAGGAGGAGTTGCAGACTGGTCATGAGTAGGAAACTTCCAGGTGGATTAGCAGGAAGGACTAGGTGGAGGGAAAACTGGCATAAGCAAGTGAAAGGAGAGAAAGTGATGTAGAGAATAGGATTCTTGGTGTCATGGCACCTGATTTCAAATCCAAATTCCAGGGCTTCCCTGGAGGCTCAGTGGTAAGAATCTGCCTGCCGGTGCAGGAGACATGGGTTCGATCCCTGATCTGAGCAGGAAGATGCCACATGGCGTGGAGCAACTAAGCCTGTGCACCACCACTATTGAGCCTGTGCTCTAGAGCCTGGGAGCCACAACTACTGAGCCTTGTGCTGCCACCACTAAAGCCACCGCACCCTGGAACCCATGCCCTACAACAAGAGAGGCCACCATAATGAGCAGCCCCCACTTGCTGCAAGAGGAGCAACAAAGACCCAGCAAAAAGAGAAAACAAACAAGGAAAATCATAAAAAATTAAATTCCATCCTTTTTAAGGATAGTAAGTCCCAATGCTGGGAGGGATTGGGGGCAGGAGGAGAAGGGGACGACAGAGGATGAGATGGCTGGATGGCATCACTGACTCAATGGACGCGAGTCTGAGTGAACTCCGGGAGTTGGTGATGGACAGGGAGACCTGGCGTGCTGCGATTCATGGGGTCGCAAAGAGTCGGACACGACTGAGCGACTGAACTGAACTGGAATGAAGTCCCAATAAGAAATATTGAAGAATGAGGAGTGTGCAGTGGCAGAAGATAGACCGGTGAGGATACACATGGCCCCAAGGAAAGTTCTAAAATGGATTTCTTAATGCAAAGCTAAAGATCCTCACTTTGTTTTGTAAGGAGGTGGCATGTATCTGCAAAGAATAATTCATAACAGGAAGTATGTGATTTCTGGCCAGCCTTCAGCAGCTTATTAATCAGCGATACATCACAAACATTGAACTTTGTCCTTTAGACCTGGAACATTGGGACTTAAGCCCTTGACAAGATATTTCCTGATAACTGAAAGTAAAATAGAAAAACATGAGCTGGATTATAGTAACACAATCTGAGCTGTCTTTTGGCATTTCTTCCAGTCTTTTGGAAGCAGTAATACCGGTAAATTATGCTGGGCAGAGGACTGAGTGTGATCTTTGCATTCATACTTGGGTTCCAACCCCAGCTCTGCCACTTCATAATTTTGTAGACATGAAAAGCCACTTAATCTTCGTCACCTGTGAAAAAGGGAAAACAGTACCTCAGGGAGAGGTTTGAGGATTAAAGCAGAGTAATTGAAGTACCTGAACTACAGTAACAATGATTAGTCTGTTGAGATTTGGGCTTCCCAGGTGGTGCTAGTGGTAAAGAACCTGCCTGCCAATGCAAGAGACACGAGACTCAGGTTCAATCCCTGGGTCAGGCAGATGCCCTGGAGAAGGGAACGGCACCCCACTCCAGTATTCTTGCCTGGAGAATCCCATGGACAGGGGAGCCTGGCGAGCTACAGTCCATGGGGTCACGCAGAGACTTAGCACCCACGCATGGCCACAAATTTGAACCAAAAGCAGCTGGGTGCTGACTGAATGCCTCCTTATCTACAATTGGCTCCCTTTAGCTCTGATCATTCTGCCTTTTCCAGGTTAGAGGTCAGCTTCCATGAGAGAGAAACCTGAGTAAGAATAGAGGCTAATCATTTCTGCTCTTGTCTGTCCTCTGTGAACACATCACATGCACTGAACCTTGCAAGCCTGTGTGATTTTGACTCTAAAAAGCTAATATGGCTGTCCTTGGCATTTTCCTCAAGTCTTCACCCGCTCACTGATGGCTTGTCGTCGACGCTCTTCTTCTGTGTCACTCTATTGTCCTTGATTATGACCGCTTGTACCTGTCTTTTGAGTTCCCTGGGGCACTCTGTACATATTCACTAAGCTTTTTGTAAAGCTATGTTTTCAAATGGTGGATCACAAAATCAATTTAGTCAAGTATGATCAGCCCTTATTTATTTATTGTTATTTTATTATTTTTAAAATTGAAGTATAGCTTCCCTGGTGACTCAGACGGTAAAGAATCTGTCTGCAATGTGGGAGACCCAGATTTGATACCTGGGGTGGGAAGAGCCTTTGGAGGAGGCAATGGCAATCCTCTCCAGTATTCTCGCCTGGAGAATTCCATGAACAGTGAAGCCCTGTGAGCTACAGTCCACGGGGTCACAAAGAGTTGGATATGACTGAGCAACTAGCATATAGTTGGTTTATGATATTATATTAGTCTTTCAGGTATACAGCATAGTGTTTAAATATTTTATAGATTATACTCTATAGTTATAAAATATTGGCTATGTTCTCTGTGCTGTACAATATATTCTTGTAGCTTATTTATCTTATATATACCAGTTTGTACCTCTTAGTTTCTATCCTTATATTGCCCCTCCCCACTTCCCTCTCCTATTGGTAACCACTAGTTTGTTCTCTGTATCTGTGAGTCGGTTTCTCTCTTGTTATATTCATTCATTTATTTCTTAGGTTCCACATGTAAGTGATAATATACAGTATTTGTCTTTCTCTGCCTGACATTTCACTAAGCCTAATACCTTCCAGTTCCATCTATGTTACTGAAAATGGCAAAATTTCATTAGTTTTCAGCCGGGGTCCAGCCCCTGCAGGATCCAGGGAAACCCGAAGGAGAAACGGCGTCGGCGATTGATTGAGAGAGAGAGATAGACAAGAATGTTGTAGATAAGAAACTAGAGGAGAGGAGAAAAGAAGCTGGAGTTCCTTGGTTTATACAGAAAATCAATAAAGTCTCAAGACAAGAGACTTGCACCGTCTACGTGAGGCCACAGGTGCCCTCCCGGTCTCCCAAGGGAGTGAAGGCGCAGGACGCCTTCCCGTTCAGGTCTTAGAAACCCAGGCAAATAAGTAGACACGGCGGATCTCCATACTCCAGATGGGAACTAGCCAGAAAAAGAGAGTAAGAGGAGGAAAATGATTGACACGAGGAGATCAAGCTGCTTTGATGAGCAAGATCCATAGCTTTATTTTTAAACGGTACTTATATACCTTTTTTGTACGTAGAGGGAAATGAAAGATGCAAGGTCATACAGAGTCAGCCCAACATTCCAGCGGTATTGCCTTTATCAACCATGATTTTTCTGCATACCTTTTCCACAAAAGATGTTGTGTACAGTATCTTCTGGCCTTGGAGGCCTGTGAACATTTTATGACCCTCTTTCGATAAAGGCTGCTCAACCAAAAAACTTGTTTTCCCTCAAAGTGTTTTTTCTTTATATTTCTAATCTATGTAAGCCTCAGAAAATGCCAAACAGAGTTACGTTTTTCACAGAGCAAAGGTGCAATGAGTTATAAGAAAGAACCAATTAGCTCAAAAGTTTGATGTGATTAAATTCAAGGATACACTTGTTTTTCTAGCGTTCTCACTATGTTAACTAATGCATTCCCAGGTGCACAGTGGATAAGAGATATGGGAATTTAGCAACAAGCATTGGCCCAATAATGAAATCCTACATCAGCACTAGCACTACTCTAATAACTTTTAACTCTTTCAAAGACTCTATGTTTTAGGCTTTCCGTGCCTCTCACAGTTGGGAGGCTGTAAATAATCACATGTGTAGCTATAAGGGTCTGGATATACCTGCCGAGCAAGCCAGAATGCTAACAGAGGGGGGTTGATTTGAAATATTCCTCTCATGTCCAGGAGACTTATTAGCTATAGCCCTAAGTTGATTTTCTCCAGAGAAAAGTGGTCAGGGTTAGCCCCCTGTTAATGTCAGAGGAGTTGGTGAAAGTCATGAAACAGTAAAACAGACAGATTCTGGTTTTGGGGTAGATGCTCGAGAAAGCCTAGGGAGCCCCTTGAGTTCTGAAGCCTTGCTTAACAGTTCTCTTCCACATGGCTTTGTCATGGGTGGGATCTCCCATGGCAGCTCCCGGCAGTTTTCTATGACTGTAAAATTCATACGTGCACACACACATATACACATTACATCTTTATCCACTGATCTGTTGGTGTGCTTAGGTTGCTTCTGTATCTTGACTATATCTTGGCTATTGTAAATCGTGCTGCTATGAACACTGAGGTACATATATCTTTTCAACTAGTGTTTTCATTTTCTTTGTACATATATGCAACTGTGGAATTGCTGGGTCACATGGTAGTTCTTTTAGTCTTTTGAGGAACTTCCATACTGTTTTCCACAGTGGCTGTGCCAATTTATATTCCCACCAACAGTGGATCATTTCAGTTCAGTCTCTCAGTCACTGTGTCTGACTCTTTGCAACCCCATGAACTGCAGCACGCCAGGCCTCCCTGTCCATCATCAACTCCCGGAGTCCACCCAAACCCATGTCCACTGAGTTGGCGATGCCATCCAACCATCTCATCCTCTGTTGTCCCCTTCTCCTCCTGCCCTCAATCTTTCCCAGCACCAGGGTCTTTTCAAATGAGTCAGCTCTTCGCATCAGGTGCCCAGAGTATTGGAATTTTAGCTTCAACATCAGTCCTTCCAATGAACACCCAGGACTGATCTTCTTTAGGATGGACTGGTTGGATCTCCTTACAGTCCAAGGGATTCTCAAGAGTCTTCTCCAACACCATAGTTCAGAAGCATCAATTCTACGGCACTCAGCTTTCTTTATAGTCCAACTCTCACATCCATACATGACTACTGGAAAAACCATAGCCTTGACTAGACAGACCTTTGTTTGCAAAGTAATGTCTCTGCTTTTTAATATGCTGCCTAGGTTGGTCATAACTTTCCTTCCAAGGAGTAAGTGTCTTTTAATTTCATGGCTGCAATCACCATCTGTAGTCATTTTGGAGCCCAGAAAAATAAAGTCAGCCACTGTTTCCCCATCTATTTGCCATGAAGTGATGGGAACGGATGCCATGATCTTAGTTTTCGGAATGTTGAGCTTTAAGCCAACTTTTTCACTCTCCTCTTTCACTTTCATCAAGAGGCTCTTTAGTTCTTCACTTTCTGCCATAAGGTGGTATCATCTGCAAGTCTGAGGTTATTGATATTTCTCCCGGCAATCTTGATTCCAGCTTGAGCTTCTTCCAGCCCAGCATTTCTCATGATGTACTCTGCATAGAAGTTAAATAAGCAGGGACAATACACAGCCTTGATGTACTCCTTTTCCTATTTGGAACCAGTCTGTTGTTCCATGTCTAGTTCGAACTGTTGCTTCCTGACCTGCATACAGATTTCTCAAGAGGCAGGTCAGATGGTCTGGTATTCCCATCTCTTTCAGAATTTTCCACAGTTGATTGTGATCCACACAGTCAAAGGCTTTGGCATAGTCAATAAAGCAGAAGTAGATGTTTTTCTGGAACTCTCTTGCTTTTTCGATGATCCAGCAGATGTTGGCAATTTGATCTCTGGTTCCTCTGCCTTTTCTAAAACCAGACTGAACATCTGAAATATTGTTCCTTTTTTTCCCAAACCCTCACCAGTGTTTGTGGGTTTTTTTGTATTATCATTAACTTTAAATAAATGAAACAGAATTGAATAGAAACGTTAAGAACGTATCGCATTGATTAGGGGAAGTATCCTTTCACGAACTTTGTTTCAGGTATGTGTGTGGTGTGCTGTGTGTTTCCACCAAATAAAATGCTTTTCCTAATGTGGGTCTTAGTTTGAAAAGTTGATAAAGCTCCAAAGTTTCCCTTTTATTTCTTTACTGCAAACTTTTGTGACTATATGTCAAATTTCCATTGTTGGAATACCTTTTTGTTTCTCAGTCATGGAGGCAGATCCCAACTTGCCTTTGAAGTCTGCTTTCCAAGTTCATGTCCATCATTCAGGGACCACCCTCTCCTTGCAACCAGGCTTTCCTCATCTGTGCATTCACCTCTGGATCTGTAGCATTCAGACTGGTAAATCTCTACTCCATGCTAACAATGAACCGTGGCTCTTTAACAAAGCTGATTTCTAGAGCTCATTGCTAGCCTCTTAAGCTCAGACCCTATTGAAGTGAAGTGAAGTGAAGTTGCTCAGTCGTGTCCGACTCTGCGACCCCATGGACCGTAGCCCACCAGGCTCCTCCATCCATGGGATTCTCCAGGCAAGAATACTGGAGTGGGTTGCCATTTCCTTCTCCAGGGGATCTTCCCTACCCAGGGACAGAACCCAGGTTTCCTGCATTGCAGGCAGGCTCTTTAACCTCTGAGCCACCAGGGAAGCCCCTATTAGACCCTATTAGAGGGTGAAAATGCTAGCTAATAACGCAGTAGTAGGGCTAGTGGGAACAGGCTACACTTTTTTTCTGAATGAAAAGATGGAAGATCAGTCACCGCCAAATTCGTATTACTTTATACCAGGTTGTTAACAATTTTATTCAAAGTGTCTAGTCACCCCTTCACCCATCCTCTTCCTTCTATGAGAGGAAATTATCAGTAAGGCAAGTGAGAGACTTCTCCGCCTGACTATCTTTAGTCAAATAAGATTTCTAGGGCTGGTTGGATAAGCATTGCTACTCACTCTGACTGTATTGTATCGTTGTTGTTCCTGTTCAATCACTAAGTAGTGTTGGACTCTTTTCAACCCCATGAACTGCAGCATACTATCCTTAGTGCTAAAAAAAAAAAAAAAAAAAGTTTATTGAGTAAGTCTCTTGGCTGAGCTAATGTTGTGGTCCTTTTCTTTCAAATGTCACGTCAACAACTCAACAGCTCTGTGCTATGTGCGCAGGCAGCCTGCTGGTGCCTCCTTCTCACAGCTGTTCTTTTTGCCTTGGTCGTTCACTCAGATGGTTCCCCAGGAAGTTTATGCATTCCGCTTTACTTTTGTGTGCATATGTGTGTGTGTGCTGTGTGTGTGCACGCATGTGTGCATGCGATGCCTTTAAATATGCTGGCCTTGGGTAGGATTTTCTGAAGCTATAAATCCTTTAAGCACACCTGTGTTTTTCAAATAACACACCTGAAATCAGGCGCCCAGTCCAGGCTTTGGGGCCACACTGGGCAGATAGGCAGGAGGCCTATCTGTCAGCAGCTCTAAAACATCAAATGGAATCAACTGGACCCAGGTTGTTATTTAACCCAAACGTCCACTTAGGGCTCCTGCCATGGGTGATGAAATAGTTCCCGTTCTGCCAAAGGGCACCGAGCCCTGAAAGGACACTGCACATCTTTGTGTATCCACCCAGGGCTTCCCAGGTGGTGTAGTGGTAAAGAATCCACCAGCCAACAGGAGACCTAAAAGATGCAGGTTCAATCCCTCAGTCAGGAAGAGCCCCTGGAGGAGGGGATGGCAACCCACTCCAGTACTCTTGTCTGGAGAATCCCATGGACAGAGGAGCCTGGTGGGCTGCAGTCCACGGGGTCACAGAGAGTCGGAATCAACTGAGCACACGGCACGTCTACCCCCCTCTGCTAAATACACACTAAACGTTGTGCCCAGGGGCCCCGTGTGTCTGGCCCAGGCCTGGTCTGACAGAATCGCTCCGGGACCACTAACCCTGGGGTTGAAACCTAGGCAAAGTTCGGTTAAGGAGAATTTTACTGGCTGCTTTTGCAACTTAGTTAAATTTCTGGATAGTTTTATGCATATTTTATTCCTTTTTATTTTCTTTCTCTTCCAGAGCAAGAATGAACGCTTCCCGAGAAGTAAAATCGGTAGAACTTCCTAACTGTAAATTAATAAAAGGAATAGGTAAGCATTTGAGAGGAGGAAGTATTATCAAATGCGTAAGTATTTGATAATACTCCACTTGAAGTATTACCTTGTGAGTTATTTGATTAATACACCTGTTTAATTCTGTTCAAAAATAAAACTACTAGCCAGGAGAGTATTATCAAGTCAATAGTTAGTTGTAAATACCAGATTACTTGACCTTCGACTCTACCAACCTGTCATCAAGGGGTTTGACCGCTGTTTTATTATTTGTTTTTGTTTGGGTCATTTAGCAGAAACAGTGGTCAGGAAGCATTTGATTTTATGGTAATATAACCTGAAGCGATGGCAGAGGAGGGACAGAAGGAGAAAGAGTAACGAGTAAAGGGTAAATGTTTGTGAAGGCCTCGCACCCCTTTGCCAGTCCCACAGGCCTTCTCCTTCTGCATTTCTCTTTTAATATCTGGAGGCAAAATTTTCCCAGAAGCCCCCAGTATATTTCCCCTCAGATCTCATTGGTCAGAGCTAGACGACAGGCTGGTGCCCTAGCTGCAAAGGAAGCTGGGAAAGTAATTAGAGGACCTCCTCTGTGGGAGGCAGGCCCCTCAGCAAAGATAAAAAGGACAGGTAACAGAAGCTGGTAGACAGCCAACAGGGAGGGTTGGAGGACTCAAGTCCCCATCTGGTTTCAACCAACCAGCTTTGTTATTTGAAAACAACTTGTTTGACATTCATGCTTTTGTTGTTTGAGGGCTTGCTTGTTTAGAATCATTTATCTCAGTTGTGGTTAGAAAGGCTAGACCACATGATTTTATGCAGATAGCATCAATTACCTTGGTCAGATAGCTTATATTGCAATCTTTTTTTTCTAGAAAACAAGCATGATATTGATATTAAATATCACTGGATATTTGTAAAATGAACATCTCCACTAAAATTAATACCAAATAAAAAATCATATATGTCTTGAGATTGAAATTCAAAAAATTTACATGTATTTAAAGCATAACTAACTTGGTGAATTATTTATTGATGTTTATAAAGGCATATTCAGAATATGAAATGTATCCTCACTTTAACCAAAGCATTTGAAATTTGCTTATGTTTCCAATAGGGCTTTTCAAAGAGTTTATTTGATTTGGAATGATTAGGTGTCAACATATATGGGGAGTTTACTCTGTGTCTTTAAAAACTGCAAGCTATTTTCAAATTACTATACCTTTTGTACATTTAGTGAATTTCCATGAACTTTAAGAGATTTCAGACTCCGAGGAAAAAGTTCTAGTTCATAAACTTAAAACAAATATATTAAGTGTAAGTTTTAAATACACTTTATTATATGAATCTCTAAATTTTTAAATAATCATACGAATCAATTTGAATACATAAAGGAAAGAATGATTTATTCTGAACCTATCAAAGAAGAACTAAATATGTGGCCCCATTTTCAAGTTGGGAGTGGTGAAGACAAGGCCCCCTAACTTCCAAGGGACCAATCTAAACAACCTGTGCTGTCTGTGCTCTTTTTTGAAGAAACTGGCGCTGAAGACCTGGAGATACTTCCCAATGGACTTGCTTTCTTTAGCGCCGTAAGTGTTGCCTTTCATTTCCTGTGCTCTGAACCATTTTCTAGGACCAGCAGCTTGCCTTTCATTTCAGCCTTCTTTATACCAATGCCCATCTTCAAGTAAAATGAGCAGTGATATGGTTCAAAAAACAACCTGTGTAGACATTCATACTGGTGTTATGATTATGATCGTATGTGTTCTACACAGGTTTGTATTCCTGTGGGTACACTGAGCTCCTGTATTCCGTTATCTTCCACTGTGACAGTTTGAGTCCAGTGAGTTCAAGAACGGCTTCCCATTCATCTGTCTGTTCCTTGAAGAACATAAGCAGTGTACTCAAATATCTGCTGACTTGAGTGTGTGTGTGTGCGCACATGCACGTGTTCCCCCTCACATATCATTTAGATTTTAATCCTTCTTTTTACACTTTTTGGAATAAGCCTTTTAATTTTAAGATGTTAGTAGGTCATGCCACAATTTCCAAACTTCTGGAAAGAAAAGCCCCCGTGTTGTGAAACTCTCCTGCATACAGATCATTGTGGTAGATGATATAGCTCAAAAACAGAAGTCATCACCCTCATGAAGGATAACAGAATTGATAGAATACAGTATTCAAGTCATCCAGCCACTGAAAATCCTTTGCTGCCTGTTGTAATTTATTTAATCCAGTTTTCTCCTATGAAGACTGATTGTCCTCTGAAGAGGTGTCTTACAAACTTTTTTTTTAAAGCTAAAGAATATAAATTTCCATTAAATCTTACACAGGACCCCACTATCTAAAACAAATAGTAGCTGAGCTGTTCTACCTTCAAGCTAAGGAAGGAGTTTCTCCCTGGAGTGATTAGACCCCAACCCTAAACCTTTGTTTCTGAGATGCTTCCATGAAACCCGCCAGGGGACGATCCGTAACCTGTGTTCCTTGCTTATATTACTGAAGCTTGTTAGTAAATGCCTCTTTCGTCTGCTCTTTATTTTTTTTAATCGTCATCATGGGTTGGTAGCGGTGATATTCAGCACACATGCTTTGTAGCTGGTGATGGAAGGGTCTGTGCCCATTATGTGGGGTCGTCTGGGAGCATGTGACTTCCAGAGACCCCCAAGAGCTGCTTGCACAAGCCAGCTAGTAGGCTTGCCATGTGGCTTGCAGCCTGAACCAGACGGTGCTGAACCCATGTGCTGTCTACCACCTCCATCGGCATTTGAAGTATTTGTACAGTAAAAAGTAAAGTATTTGTAAAGTTTTCTCCTCTGTTATTTTATAAGGGATTACAATATCCTGGAGTAAAAAGCTTTGAACCTGATAAGCCTGGAAAAATACTT
This sequence comes from Oryx dammah, assembly GCF_014754425.2. Taxonomy (NCBI): domain Eukaryota; kingdom Metazoa; phylum Chordata; class Mammalia; order Artiodactyla; family Bovidae; genus Oryx; species Oryx dammah. The sequence goes on along the minus strand of NW_024070202.1, from coordinate 13,050,043 downwards.
CTGATGGACATGAACGAAGAGGATCCAACAGTGTTGGAACTGAAGATGACTGGAAGTAACTTTGATGCGTCTTCATTTAACCCTCATGGCATTAGCACATTCACAGATGAAGGTAACAAATTCAATGTCTATTAAAAATAAAACCAAATTAAAAAAAAAACAGAAAAATGTTAATGAATGAATATTTCTTTTTATCCAACTAAAGTACAGTCATGAATCATGTTCTCACTCTGGGTTTTAAACTTACCTCCTAGATGAATTAAACATAACATAACCATGTAAATCCTTCAGAATGCTAAAATACTTGAGATTTGCAAAGCACCTAATTTTTAAAAATAGCAGCATTCACATAATCCCTATAATTACCATAGTAATAATATCCAGCCCTAATAGGAATGAGTTTTTCCATTTTAAACAATTATACAGATCCAGGTGTTTACAACAACAGACTGCTCTAACATAAGACACGTGCAGTCTAGAGATCCACCGCCAGTCACCTTCAGTGCGTCGCTACCCACTGGTTCCTTTGTCTTCAGTTTCTCCACAGTTTGACAAACTGCCCCACCCATTATGCTTTCATTGGATTTCTTCCCTTCTTTTTGCAGCCATTGCCTTGGTCTCTACATTAATTCTCAACCATGGTTGTGCACACAAGCACCTGGAGAGTCTTAAAAAGCCTGATGCCCAGGCCCCAGCCCCAGATATTTTGATTCAGTTGCTCTGAGGGAGGCTTGAGTGGTAGTGCTTGTTACAAGCTCTCCAGCAGATAAGAATGTTAAGACCAGGGTTGAGAATAGCGCCTATCCCCATGGCCTCCATCAGACAATCCCTTCCTTGGTCCTTGCAGACTTTTCTGCAAGGGGGGGACTAAAACTGCTGCCTTGAAAGCCACCAGCAATGTCCTCATTAAGAAACTCTCTCTCGCAACTCTTTCCCCCCCTTTCTTCACCCTTATGATACTGGTGTCCACTCAGTGGTAAAGAATCTGCCTACAATGCAGGACCCTCAGGAGACCCAGGCTCCCTACCTGGGTTGGAAAGATCCCCTGGAGAAGAGAATGGCAACCCATTCAAGAATTCTTGCCTGGAGAATTCCATGGACAGAGGAGCCTGGTGGGCTACAGTCCTTGGGGTCACAAAGAGTTGGACACAACCGAGTGACTAACACAACACCTACAGCCAAATTAAACTCAAAATGTTAAAAAGTAATTCTTCATCCTCTTATCTTCCCTTTTTCATGTTTACTCCATATGACTTCCCTTCTTCCATATATATATCTTCTGAAATTTATATACATACCTATGTATTTCCCTTTCAGTGATCTCTTCACCCATTTATTAACATTATATTTTATTTTTAAAATATCGTAAGTGCAAAGAAATAGGATGTGGGGTGTGTGCCTGCTCTTTTGAGTTAAAAAGGGAAAATAACCACATGAATATTATACAGGTCCTCATATAAATTACTTTTGCATTAGACACTGCATCATGGACTCCTTTCCCTGACAGTGCGTTCAGAGCGGCTTTGCAGTGGCTGTTTGGAATTCTGTGGCATGGGAGAACCATTATACAGTTCATCTGTTGATGGATATTGAGCCTGTTCCCACCTTTATGCTCACTGAAAACGAATGCCAGAATAAACATCCATATGCACGTAGCTTCTATGACTGCTTATGATAAATTCCCAGAGGTGGATTCTGCTGTGCAAAACGTGAATCTGGGTTTTAATCCTCACTTAGGATTGATTTCCACTTCCCATATTCCTCAGCCATCATCAGGGACTTTTGGTACTTCCTGTCAAATTCCTCTCATATCCTTCCCTGCCTTTTCCTGTCAGTAGGGTAAGGCTCCAGGGCTTCCTTACAGGGGACTTTCAACCAAGGAGTAACATGACTGTGGGTATAGCAGTAATCCAGGCATGTGGAGAGAAGCAGCGTCCTCCTGATCTAGCCCTTCTTTTCACCTGTCTGGATTCCTGCTCTACCCACAGTCATATACTCCCTGGTTGAAAGCCCTGTAAGTAAGCCCTGGAGCCTCACCCTAAGCCCTGCAAGACTAACCTGGAGTCCTGTGTCTGTGGCTTTAATCCTCCCACTCTTTCACTCACTTCTACTCCAACTACAACCTCCCACTAAGCTCCTGCCTCAGGCCCTTTGCACCTTCTCTTCCTTCCACCTAGAACACCCTTTCCCCAGATATTCATATAGTTCAGTCTCTCATTTCATTTCAGTATCTGCTTTAGCATCATCTTCTCAGAACTTGCCTGACTCCCATGAACAAAACATCTCATTACTCTGCATCCCTTTATCTGGTTTTATTTTCCTTCTGTAGCACTTAACACCAATTAAAATAAACATCTGCTTGGCAAGGGGCCCAATGGGAAGTCTCACAGCTGGCTTTTCTTTTCAGATTTCTTCCATTCAACCTCCTAAACTTGACACTATTTTCCTTTAAACACCAATTTGGTCATGTCAAAGTTTTCCAAAGGTGCACTGCTTCCGAAGGCAGAGACCATGGTCTAACATCTGATCACTCCTTCTTGACCACTTACGCTGGTCTCTTTCATGCCGCAGAGTTGCACCGACTCCTGGAAGCTAAATCCCTTTGAGATTATCTCTCAGGTGCTCTTTTTATGGAATTTATCATCTCACGCTGTGTAAATTACACCTGAGCACACCTTCTCTTATTGATATTCTTCTCATCTTTTATCTCTTTTATCTCAGTGCTACATCTTGCTGAGACCATTTGCAGCAGAAAGCTTAATAAGCTCTTTGGAGTTTTAGTGTCAAGGGCTGCTCATTCTTAAGTTGAGGACTTTTTCCCCCCTGTGGAGTCTGGTGGTTTTTAGACTGTCACCGGGTCTTCCTTTAGCCATTTTTCTCTGGAGCAATCACAAATGCTTCTCTCTACAAAGAGATGAAAATATTCCATCTGCCTGACATCCTAAGTACTGGTTGGAGGTGGGTAGAAATTGCTTTTTAGAGACAGAGCTGACAGCTGAGAGCTCAGTTAATGTTTCGATTTTTGTTTTTAATCTCTTCTCAGATAATACTGTGTACCTGCTGGTGGTGAGCCATCCAGATTTTAAGTCCACGGTTGAGTTGTTTAAATTTCAAGAAGAAGAAAAGTCGCTTTTGCATCTGAAAACCATCAGACATGAACTTCTGCCTAAGTACTGAGATATGTCATATTCCTACTTTCCTTTAACACCAGGAGATGGTGTGTCTACTTTTAGTGTTTCCTTTTGGCAGGGGTGGAGGGTGGGGTGGGGGGATAATGGCAACTCTCCTTTCTCTTTTTTAAAATTTTACTTTGCTTTCATTTATTCCTCTTCTAATGCTCTTTTCCCTCTTTCTTATTTTTTAAATTATGAAAGTATGATAATACATTTACAGGAGACAAAAGTTACTTAAAGCTCAACATTCAGAAAACGAAGATCATGGCATCCAGTCCCATGATTGCATGGCAAATAGATAGGGAAACAGTGGCAGACTTTACTTTGGGGGGCTCTAAAATCACTGCAGATGGTGACTGCAGCCATGAAATTAAAAGACACTTACTCCTTGGAAGGAAAGTTATGACCCACCTAGGCAGCATATTAAAAAGCAGAGACGTTACTTTGTCAACAAAGGTCTGTCTAGTCAAGGCTACGGTTTTTCCAGTAGTCATGTATGGATGTGAGAGTTGGACTATAAAGAAAGCTGAGCACCGAAGAATTGATGCTTTTGAGTTGTGGTGTTGGAGAAGACTCTTGAGTGTCCCTTGGACTGCAAGGAGATCCAACCAGTCCATCCTAAAGGAGATCAGTCCTGGGTGTTCATTGGAAGGACTGATGCTGAAGGTGAAACTTCAATACTTTGGCCACCTGACGTGAAGAGCTGACTCATTGGAAAAGACCCTGATGCTGGGAAAGATTGAGGGCAGGAGGAGAAGGGGACAACAGAAAATGAGATGGCTGAATGGCATCACTGACTCAATGGACATAAGTTTGCGTAAACTCCGGGAGTTGGTGATGGACAGGGAGGCCTGGTTAGCTATAGTCCATGGGGGTCACAAAGACTCAGACACGACTGAATGACTGAACTGAACTCAACTGAAAGTTACATATAGTTTCACTGTATATTATTAATTCAATTATTTTTTAAGTAGGTAAATTAAGACTTCTAGTTGGAGTTTCAATATCAAACTCTCAAAAATTAATAGAATGAATAGACAGAAAAGTAGAAGGATATAGTAGACCTGGAAAGCACCATGAGCCAGTTCAACACAATTAAGATTTATACAATTTTCACACAACAGTAGGATCCAAATTCTATCCAAGTTCCCATAGACTGTAAATGAGGGCGACTCTCCTTTCTGATGAGCATAAACTCCTCCAGATGTTCATCTGCAGAAACCTTTGAGGACTCAAGCTCCAGAGAAGACACCCCTTCTCTTCCCTCCTCATTTCCCGGGTTGGCTGGATGCTGGTTTATGCCTCCTGGTCCCAGAGAATGTTCCTTTATGCTTTTACCAGGAAAGCACTCTGCTCTTCTGCAGAACCAGACTTAGTATCTCAAACCCAAATTGGTTTCATGGACAAATTTCACCTCTTGAGCTTATCTGTTCTTGATATTTACAGTGAAAGTTGGAATTGTACATGTTTCTAAGAAACGCAAACCCAAGAGGAGATCTGTGATCCAGTGCCTCTAAGAGCTCCCAGCGCTGCTTCTCCTGCGGTTCATTTGCACAGGATTCCTGAAACAGCAGCTCTGTGGTTAACAGCCAGCTCCATCCCAGCTTCCTCCGCAGCACAGCGTCTAGAGAAAGGAAACACACAGATCCCTGATCCCAACACAAAACTGACATCCTCACTTGCCTTTGTTGTTGTTTAGTTGCTAAGTCATATCTGACTCTTTGCGACCCCGTGGACTGTAGCCCTCCAGCCTCGTCTGTCCACGGGATTCTGCAGGCAAGAATACTCGGGTGTGTTGTGGTTTCCTTCTCGAGGGGATCTTCTCAACCCAGGGAGGGAACTCACGTCTCCTGCATCACAGGCAGATTCTTTACTGCTCAGCCACCAGGGAAGCCCTGTTTATGAGGTAATGATGGATTTCAGGAAATAATTTGACACTATCTTCCCACACAGTTTTTATCCTCTAATCGTTATGGTCTTTTTAGATTCTTAACCTCTATTTGAATAATTTACCTGCAGAACTCAATTATCTCAGAATGTGTAAATCTGGATTTCTTTTAAACCATGTAGCAAAGCACCTGCTCAGTGTTACCAGGGCTCCTCCCTCTCTTGTCTTACCCGATGGGGCTGAAGCTGAGGAAATTGAGACTGCAAGAAATCAGGTTACTGGAGGAAGGCAAATTAGCCAATTGGTGACCATTACAAACTACCGCCCAGGTCTTCATCTGCACGAAAGTTCAGAGAACAGCTTTTGGTGGGAGAGTTTGTTCATACCTTCATTCAACAAATGTATTTTGGAAAGAGAATGAGGACACCGAGTGTCTGGAGACTCTGCCAAATACTGAGATCTAAATTAGGGCCAAGTGTGTGGACTAGAGAAGCCAGACTAATGGTAGAAATGATGGTGAGAATAAAAGTTTGAATGAGCTTCCGCTATAACTCAGGTGGTGCAATAGCCAATTTAACAGATTTCATTAGTTTTTTACAAGCATGTTCTTAATTAGGTTTTACTACTATACCATATTAAATTTAAAGATTCAACCTCGAAAAAAATAAAATAAAATAAAACAAATGAAGCCTGGGGACACTGCTTCAGGGGACACTGTCAGTAAAAGACACCGGAATTTTAATCCTGGAGTCTGGAGCTTGAGTCTGGAGCTTCTGCTCTGAGTTGCTATGAAATAGTGAAACTTATTTTATTTATTTTACCATTTAACCTTGGAAATCTTAGTTTTGTCCAATTTCCTACGGTTAGGGCTTTTTTTTTTTTAAATTTTGTTGTTGTTGTTCAATCGCTAAGTCGTGTCCAACTCTTTGTGACCCCATGAACTGCAGCACACCAGACTTCCCTGTCCTTTACTATCTCCTGGAGTTTGCTCAAACTCATGTCCATTGAGTTGGTGATGACATCCAGCCATCTCATCCTCTGTCGCCCTCTTCTCCTCCTGCCCTCAATCTTTCCCAGCATTTTTCAGGGTCTTATCCAATCAGTCAACTCTTCCCATCATGTGGCCAAAGTATTGGAGCTTCAGCTTCAGCATCAGTCCTTCTAATGAATATTCAGGGTTGATTTCCTTTAGGATTGACTAGTTTGATCTCCTTGCTGTCAAAGGGACTCTCAAGAGTCTTCTCTAGCACCACAGTTTGAAAGCTTCAATTCTTCAGTGCTCAGCCTTCTTTATGGTCCAACTCTCATATCCGTACATGACTACTTGCAATTGCAAATGCACTGATCTTTGGCAATACAGAACCAAGCTATAGTTAGTATCACAACTAACCAAAATTCTGCTCTCCCCACCCACGGGTTAGCCGTGTATACTTTCCTCTTTGTATTTGATGGTTGTTTATATGGCTGTCTATAGCATTAATGGGCTTCCCTGGCTCAGATGGTAAGGAATCTGCCTGCAATGTGGGTAGGCCCAGGTTTGACCCCTGGGTCGGGAAGATCCCCTGGAGAAGGGAATGGCAACCCATTCCAGGATGCTTTCTTGGAGCATTCCATGGACAGGGGAGTCTGGTGGGCCATGGTACGTGGGGTCACAAAGAGTCGGATACAACTGAGCGACTAATACAACTACAACAACGGAATAGCGTTAATATTCCAATGACTAATCTATTAACAGAACAGGTTATTAATAATAATATTATTGGTCATCACTGACCATGTACTATATGCCAGGCATGGTGCCAAGGTCTTTGATCTGTTATTTCATTTTATTCATATCCCAGCCTTCCAAAATAGGGAGAGGCTTGGAGCATACTGACATGCCATGGCCGCACACCACGTTGAGAGCAAGCAATAAATGGAGGATTCAAATGGAGCCCATCAGATTTCAAAGCTATGACTCTAACCCTTTCTGCTCTGCTCTCTTTTTAAAATGAAAAACAGCAAAGGGTTAAAAAATACTAATTTCATACATTTACCTTTAAAAAAGAAAAGAAAAAAACCCCTATCTTTGCAGGCTTCTGCCTGAAGCCCATACAGACTAATCCTAAATCCCTAGACCCCCTTTCTCATATAGGAACAGTGGTTACCACTGATGGAGGTTTTGTGAGTGGCAGGCTCACTGCAGAGCAGACGGCAGGCATTGTCTCATTGTAATTCTCACGGCAACGCCACACATGAAGATGCTGACCCTTAGTCTTATGCTAATGAGTTGTATGACTTTGGGGAAATCATTTAACCTCTCTTTGCAGATGAGAAAACTGAGGCTCTGTATGCTTGTCAAAGATGCCCTGGAGCCTGGGTCGGCGTCAGAGCTGATGTGCTGGGCCGCGATGCCCTCCGCAGTGGAGCTGAGATAATTCTGTCCTGGATAATGGCCCAGAGGACTTCTGTCACCTCAATCAGCACAGAATGACTCACTTATGTGCTCACTGTAGTACCTATTAAAGCAGAAAAATAGACTCATATGGCTTAGATTTTCAGTAACACAGAGAGAATCAAAATCAGAACAACAGCAACAAAAAATGCCACCACATCCTATTTCTGAGCGTTCTTGCTCACGGATGTTTCACTCTGGTTAGAATCATGAAACTTTACAGCTGAAAGTGACCCTGTAAGTCTGGAAGATAGACCAGTCCATCTCCTCCTCCTTTTTTTCTTTTTTTAAACAGATAAGTAAACTGAGGCCCTGGCATGTTAAATGATTAACTTTCCCTAGATCACACAGCTAATAGTAGCAGTTCAGTTCAGTTCATTTCAGTTGCTCAGTCGTGTCTGTTTACAACCCCATGGACTGCAGCACACCAGGCTTCCCTGTCCATCACCAATTCCTGGAGCCTACTCAAATTCATGTCCATTGAGTCAGTGATGCCATCCAACCATCTCATCCTCTGTTGTCCCCTTCTCCTCCTGCCTTCCGTCTTTCCCAGCATCAGGGTCTTTTCCAATGAGTCAGTTCTTTGCATCAGGTGGCCAAAGTATTGGAGTTTCAGTTTCAACATCAGTCCTTCCGATGAATATTCAGTCCATCCTAAAGGATCTCCTTGGATCTCTTTGCAGTCCAAGGGACTCACAAGAGTCTTCTCCAACACCACAGTTAAAAAGCATCATTTCTTCAGTGCTCAGCTTTCTTTATGGTCCAACTCTCACATCCATACATGACTACTGGAAAAACCAAAGCTTTGACTAGATGGACCTTTGTTGGCAAACTAAGGTCTCTGCTTTTTAATATGCTGTCTAGGTTAGTCATAGCTTTTCTTCCAAGGAGTAAGTGTCTTTTAATTTCATGGCTGCAGTCACCATCTGCAGTGATTTTGGAGCCCAAGAAAAGAAAGTCTCTCACTGTTTTCATTGTTTCCCCATCTATTTCCCATGAAGTGATGGGACCAGATGCCATGATCTTAGTTTTCTGAATGTCGAGTTTTAAGCCAACTTTTTCACTCTCCTCTTTCACTTTCATCAAGAGGCTCTTTAGTTCTTCACTTTCTGCCATAAGGGTGGTGTCATCTGCATATCTGAGGTTATTGATATTTCTCCCAGCAGTCTTGATTCCAGCTTGTGCTTCATCCAGCCCAACATTTCACATGATGTACTCTGCATATAAGTTAAATAAGCAGGGTGACAATATACAGCCTTGTACTCCTTTTCCGATTTGGAACCAGTCTGTTGTTCCATGTAGCATAGCTGTAACTAAAAGGCAAGTCTCAAGATTGCTGGGTTTTTTCCCACTGCCTGGTGCTGCCTTGAACTGCTCTATATGAACATAAACAAATGTGGCCTGGATAATGATTCCTGGACTAATTTAATGTCTGTGGAGTTTAGTCTGTCTATACACACACACACACACACACCACGGCACTTTTTCCCACGATACAGTTAACAGGTTTTTTCTGTTCCGTTGCTATAATAACCTCTTAGGGTTTCTTCGGGTGATTACTGTCTTTGAGGGTTGTATAGGCGGGACTGATTGCACATAATCCTGGGCTGTACCAGCTGTTGTGCAGGCTCCATCGCACACCCTGATTTCACGAGTATGCATTCATGAGCACCAACGAATAAGCCTGTTAGGTCCCATGCCATCACCTGCCTGTGTCACACGTGTGTGTTTCAATTGCAGTTTGAATGACCTTGTCGCTGTGGGCCGTGAACGCTTCTATGCCACCAACGATCACTATTTTGTGGACCAGTACATGAGATCCTGGGAAATATACCTGGGTCTAGCATGGTCAAATGTTGTTTACTACAGTCCAGATGACGTTCAAGTGGTGGCCAGTGGATTTGACTTTGCTAATGGAATCAGCATGTCACCTGACCGCAAGTACGTGAACGCCTTAAAATACCACGTTTGTCCCTAGATTCTCATTTGACTTATTTAGAGCATAGTCATCTTCTAAAAAAGGGGATACATTCTAGCATGTTGTCCCAGTAAAAAGAAATTGGGGAACATGTAAAATATCTTCATTTCCAGGGGATAAAATATACCAAGTCATAATTTACTGCTTTGTGAAGGCATACTCTCTTAAGGTTCCCCAGGCGGTGCAGTGCTAAAAATCCGCCTGCCAATGCAGGAGACACAAGAGCCTCGGGTTCGATTGCCGAGTTGGGACGATCCCCTGGAGGAGGGGGTGGCAGCCCACTCCAGTATTCTTGCCTGGAGAATCCCATGGACAGAGGAGCCTGGCGGGCTAGTTCATGGGGTCGCAAGAGTTGGATGCAAATGAACAACTGAGCGTGCATACTCTTTTAAATTCCTTTGTTGGGGGGCTGCATTTCAAGAGGGGGTACATACAAAAGACATTTAGTATCATTTTGCTTGCTTTGAAGGAAGATTTTTGACTGTTTCATGAGATTAACAATTTATGGGTATGTTTATATCCGAAGCGCTGGTTTGTGACTTGACAGAGAGTTTGTACCAAAATGTAAATCAAGCCACTGCTTCCGTCATCAAAAAAGTGTTACTATAGGGGAAAGTCAGCTTCATAACTATGCTTAGTGATGTAGTTGATTCCTGTTATTTTCTGGTGGTCATTCTGAAACAATTCACAGACCAACACTGGGTCTGGGGACCACACTTTGGATAAGACTGGTGTATGTATCAAATCCTCCTCATCTCATATCATTAAGCATTTGTAACATACTTAGAGGCTTAGTAACATATTCAGAGGGTAGTAACATATATAGAGAAAGCAGCACAGTTTTCAATTACTCATATCATCTCCTGGTCTTCAAAAATAGCAGATAATCACGCAGTCATTTCTCTCTTTGTTCTGGGAGACACTGTGCTTATACTGGCCAGAGGTCTTTATGATGAGTGTGACACTGTCCTCACGTAGAGGGGAGGGACTCTTTTCTCAGATCCAGGCCAAGAGCTTGTCTTCTCTTGTATTTTCTGTGGCCTAAAACAAGGGGATGCAATACAGAACCCAGGGCTTGCCGTTATGTTGACCAACCAAGAAAAGCGATGTCACACTTTTGCTCGCAGATGCTAAGAACTGGTGTTAGAGTTAAGTTCCTTGACTACTAGTTAGGGCCAACTAGTTTCCCATCTTTTGAAATAACTTTTCAGGGATTCAAACTCCCCCGTGTGCTGTCAACTCATTGAGTTCCTTCAGAATCCAGTGTGTTTTGAGACAGCTTCATTTTCCAGGCTCTAAGCAAAGTTCTCCCCCAGGAAGGGTTATTATGCCCTCATGATAACCTGAATCGCTTCCCTTCATGGGCTTTGATGTAGCTCTTTCTTCTTTGAAGGCATGTCTATATAGCTGAGTTGCTGGCTCATAAGATTCGTGTGTATGAAAAGCATGCTAATTGGACTTTAACTCCATTGAAGGTAAGATGTATTAACATTATAAGTTTGTGGGGTGATAATTAGATTCTAATTGATTTGTGAAATTAGAAGTGAGGAAAAAGGATTGTCTAATTGGAGTGGGTGACAACCAATTTTTCACTCCTTTCTATTAGGAGGCATCAGCATCATCTGGATTTGTTGTTCACTTTTGCTCAGCGGCAGAGTGGGAAGTGGCAGACCACACACATCGTCTATGCAACTTTGATTCTCTCTGTTCTATACAATTTCCAGCTTGGAAGTTCTTCCCTCTTCCCTCCCCTCTCCCTTCCTCCTTCCCTCCTTCCCCTCTTTCCTCCTCCATGTTGATGGAACAGACAAGAGCCTCAGCTTGCACACAACAACACTCAGCACAATATTTACAAAGCCCAGGCACCAGGTGGTCACATCACCGCCTCTCTCCAACCCTCGCCCCTGCTGCTGAGCTGCTCCTGCCTGAGCATTTCTGGAACTGTCCTGGCAGTGTCCTTCCTCAAGATGGGGTGCTTGTCCTGCTGCTCAAGTATTCTTCCTCCAGGTCTTCACGCCCCTCTCCTTCACATCTTTCCAGATTTCCCTAAAATGTCACTTCAGCAAGGCCTTCCCCAGCTGCCTAAATCTTAACTTACAACTCTGCTTCTCCCTAGACAAACACGTGCGCGCACACACACACACTTCCTATCTCTTCTATGGCTTTATTTTTTTCCTTTCAGCATCCTTTGCTAACACGTTTTGCATTCGTATTTTCCTTCTCCTCCCAGTGTCTGTCTGCCCGTCCCACTAGGGTATAAGTGCCATAGGACGGATACTTTCTCTGTGTGTTCCAGGGACAGTTCCCACACCCAGTAGGCACTCAACAAATTAATTGTTAAATTAACAAGCTGGGGCTGGGCATTCTTCAGGGGTTCATCTCTACCTGTACCAATTCTGATCCGATCTGAAGGTTTGGATCAAAAGGGGTAAAAACACAAAGGAGCAGAAAGAAGAAGTATGTGTAAAGCAGAGCATTATGAAAGTGATGCTTTTGAAAAGACACAGAGGTCCCTCTCCCCTGCCAGCACTGCCCTCGGCACTGTGAAGCACAGTCACCTGTGACTGTGCCCATCAGCATGTATCAGGGACCATTGTGAGGGGCTTTATTCCAAGAAAATTGCCTTGAAACCACATCAAACGTAATATCATGTTTGACATTAAAAATCATTGACAGGGCTATGACAGTTTGGTATTTGCTGCAGTAAAAGGGAATTTCACACACTCAGACTGGCTGAAGGGATAAAAACAAATTGTGGTTATCACAATAGATACTTCTGCAAATTGAAACTTAAAGAATTTTATAAGAATAAAACCCCATCCAAGGTACATGCAACAGCGAACGATAAAGGTGCTACTCCTGTCGACTGGGGGCAAAGCTTATTTCAGGTGTGGCTCCCACTGCTGACGGAAAATCCTGCTGGTGTCCTGGCATAATAATTCAGGTGAGACTCCCCTCTCCTCAACTAGGTAATGTCTTTCTTTCTTTTGGAGGATCATGTTAATCAAGTCCAGTTGATTACTACTGGAGTGCCAAGAAATTTGACAAACTAGCTGGGTTGTTATTAGAATTTGTGATGAAATGTGGATGGGTCTGTGGCCTAAGTGTAGTGTATACATGGAATGAAATATTACTCAGCCCTGAAAAGGAATGGAGTGATTCATGCTAGAACACCAATGAATTTGAAGACATGCTAAGTTATTATGCTAAGAATACTTAGCATAAAAGTCCTTATGCTAGACACAAAAGGACAAATATTCTATGATTCCACTTATATGTGGCACCTCAGTTCAGTTCAGTTGCTCAGTTGTGTCCGACTCTTTGCAACCCTATGAATTGCAGCACGCCAGGCCTCCCTGTCCGTCACCAACTCCTGGAGTTCACTCAGACTCACGTCCATTGAGTCAGTGATGCCATCCAGCCACCTCATCCTCTGTCATCCCCTTTTCCTCCTGCCCCCAATCCCTCCCAGCATCAGAGTCTTTTCCAATGAGTCAACTCTTCTCATGAGGTGGCCAGAGTACTGGAGTTTCAGCTTTAGCATCATTCCTTCCAAAGAAATCCCAGGGTTGATCTCCTTCAGAATGGACTGGCTGGATCTCCTTGCAGTCCAAAGGACTCTCAAGAGTCTTCTCCAACACCACAGTTCAAAAGCATCAATTCTTTGGCGCTCAGCCTTCTTCACAGTCCAACTCTCACATCCATACATGACCACAGGAAAAACCATAGCCTTGACTAGATGGACCTTAGTCGGCAAAGTAATGCCTCTGCTTTTGAATATGCTATCTAGGTTGGTCATAACTTTTCTTCCAAGGAGTAAGCATCTTTTAATTTCATGGCTGCAATCACCATCTGCAGTGATTTTGGAGCCCCCCAAAATAAAGTCTGACACTGTTTCCACTGTTTCCCCATCTATTTCCCATGAAGTGATGGGACCAGATGCCATGATCTTCATTTTCTGAATGTTGAGCTTTAAGCCAACTTTTTCACTTTCACCTAGAAGAGGCAAATTTGTAAGGAGAGAGCAGGACAAGGGTGACCAGGGGATGGGGAAGGGAGGAATGGTGAGCTATTGGGTCCAGCTTCTGTTGGGGATGATGAAAGGGTCTGGAAATGGAAGGTGGTGGATTCATGACATTTTGAATGTACCTGATGCTACTGAGTTGTACACTGAAAAATGGTTAAAATGACCAGTTTCATGTTATGTGTATTTTACCACAGTAAAAATGATCCCTTCTTCAAAACACGTTCCAAGACACAGTCAGTGAATTAGTCTCACTTCAGTGAGTTCCAGTTCTCTAAAAACTGGGATGTTTGTTAATAGAGGATACTGTTCTCCCCAAAGAGAATCATTTATTAAGTTTCCTTGACCAAGGAATGCAAAAGTTTCCACTGGACTTTGTGGAAGCATGACACATGGTCTGTAACTGCGTCTTGGTGAGTTGGTATTGCTGGGAATCATGGATTTGCAAGGGAAGAGTTTATTGCTGAGGCCAAGATGGGCTCCCTGTTGGACTGTCCAGCTCTTGCTGGTGCCCGTGGCAGGAGCTTGTTACTGGTGTGAAGAATGAATGGGACCCTAGGCTTCTGGGTCCTTCTCCCACTCTCACTGCCTACCCTCATCTCTGCGAGTTTTTATCTGCTGTGGAATTCACTGGTTGGCCGTGACCCCTTCCAAAGATAGTAGCAGTGCCCCGAGACAAACATTTTCCTCACAGAAAGATGCACCGATTTGCAGGGCAATAGGGCATGGATGTAGAGAACCGACATGTGGATGCAGTGAGAAGGGGAGGGTGGGATGAATTGAGAGAGGAGCTTTGACTTATCTGTGCTACCCTGTGTGAAACAGCCAGCTGGTGGGAACCTACTAGAAAGCACAGGGAGCTCAGCTCGATGCTCTGTGATGAGCTAGAGGTGTGGGACGGCAGCTGGGGGTGAGAAGGAGACTCAAGAGGGAGGGGATAATGCGCGCACACACACACACACACACACACACACATCTCCTCCCTATAGATAGATAGATAGACAGCTGATTCACTTCATTATATAGCAGAAACTAACACAACATTGTATAGCAATTATGCTGTGATTAAAAAAAAAGAATTTAATGTATCAGCCTAGAATGCCTGACACGGGGGTGGATGGGGTTTGAGGATGGAAAAGACTTGGAGATGATTTTGGCCAGAGAATATTTACTCAACCACCTCCCCTGGCCAAACTTGCCTGTTTCCAGGGTAGGAATGAGTGATGGCACTGCATGAAGGTGAAAAGGATGCCCCTTGAGCATCCTTGTCCCCCACGGCCAGGTGCGGGGAGCTCTCGTTTTGAGGAAAGCACAGGGTTCCCACAGTTGTCTGCCCACGCTCTGGCCTTTGCAATGAGTCACCACCAATTATTCCAGGCTCTCTGGGCACTGAGGTATGCTGGCCTCTGTTTGAGGTACATGGTAGATATTGTTTATCCAACTGAGAGTTAGAGGTAGACAAATAGATGTGATTTCTCCCCGGTAGAAGGCAGCCAAGATGATGAATGATGGAATTAAGAATCGTTGGTATTATTTATGATCCTGGTACAAAGCCGTGACAGCAATCTGTGCAGTCAACACATGCTTGCAACTTATATTTAGAAAATAAACAGCGGAAGAACAGGGCGTCGAATAACATCAGGAAGCTGAAGAAGAAACTTTTCCTCAACTTCAAGGCACAAATTAGACCCTGGGTGACCATTTCTCCTCTGGCTGCACAGCCTATGATTAGCCATTAAAGAAGCGCCTGCACTTCACTGATGCTCTCATCAGAAATGAATCCACATTTCCTGGTTGTTTTCAGAATGCTTATAAAAATATCATTTGCACATGCCGTTTTAGAAGAAACTGTTTTATGCTGCACTGAAATATTTTTTCACTTTCGGTTTTAAGTTCATGCACAGATGTTAGTCCAAATGCTTTCATATCACTTTTAATAGTCTTTCTTGGTTTTTCTGATCTTCCCCTTCCCTCACGTTCTAGAAAGTGGCAAAATACTAACCCAGTTGGAGAGCTAGAGGAATTCCCTGAGTGCTAGTGAGATGGGGCGGGGGAGCAGAATTGTCTCATCCCTGGAGCAGGTGAATGGTGCCCAAGGACGCCATGATAGCTTTCTCTAATGTATTGCTCCATCTCCTCTCAAATTTTTTGTTGCTTGTTTTCTTTCTCCCTTTGGTTTTAATCTACAAGTCTCTGGACTGTGACACGCTCGTGGATAACATATCCATGGACCCTGTGACAGGGGACCTGTGGGTTGGCTGCCACCCCAATGGCATGAAAATCTTCTCCTATGACCCAGAGAATCCTCCTGGATCAGAGGTTAGTTTGAGAAAAGAATCATATCAGTGCCCTCATTCCTAGCTAGTTTTCTGTTGAAAACATAAATTTCAATTATATGTGCAAATAAAAGGGAGACGTGGATAGATGACCTAAATTATCAGATAAAGATGGAATTTGACTTTGGGAGGCATTTGAGACAGAGTCTAGGTGGGAGACAGATGGTACCTGTAAACTGGGTGATTTGGGGGGTTTAATGAGGGGTGTGGGTACAGGTGGGGAAATGAACAGGGAAGGGTAATGTGGTACCCCAGGGCTACCACGGGAGGTAGGCATGGTTACCAGAGCTGTGTGTGGAGAGGGTGCTGGGAGGGGAACCTGACCTCTGGCTGAGGGATGGAGCCAACCAGATGCGGTCATGGCCCCACACGGGGTGGGGGTGTGGGGGGTGGCAAACATTCCGCCTGCTTCCCAGTCTGCCCATCCCTCTCTGCTGCTGCTTCCTGTCAGCCTTTACTGGGAGGTGGAGGGAGCCCTGAGCAGACTCTGGAAAGGCTGAGAGTGAGCCTGGAGGGCTGGGTTAGGGCAGCCAGCGCTGGATTGGGCTCCGTATCTTTATTTCAGTAGTGAGTTTCTCCGATTTGGCCATTCACAATAATTTAAAAAATATAACAGACCACATTGTTATGGTCTAAACGTGTGTGTGTCACCTGCCTTCCTGTTCAACACCCTTTTCCTGCATGCCAGTGCCTTTGCTGGTGCATGTAATAGAGCAGCTGCAAAGCAGAGATGCCATCCCCTCCAAACCTTCCAGGCAGATGGGAACAGGAATCCCTGCAGGAAAGATCTGAGCTTGCAAGACCTCTTCTGTCTTAGTTTTAGTACCCACAGACTCTAGTCACGTCATCGGTCTCTTTCTCAGTGGATTCTTTTGACAGTGCAAGCAGGAATTTGAAACTCCCTTTGCCATGAGCATTTGACTGTCTACTGTGACTTAACTAGGGTTTTCTCCTCGGTTTTCAGTTTGTACTAATTATGCTGGCTATTTACATCAAGTACACGTACTTTTTGGCATGGTTTACTGTTACGTATTCTTTTTAAGGGGCTCCCTTGGAGGAGGAAATGGCACCCCACTCCAGTATTCTTGCCTGGATAATCCCATGGACAGAGGAGCCTGGTGGCCTACAGCCCATGGGATTGCAGAGTTGGACATGACTGAGCAAGCATTCTTTTTAAAGCTTTAAGAGTCAGTCTCATTCCACCCTTCACCCCCCCCAAATTTTTTTTAAAGCCTGTGTCTCTTGGATAAGAAACAAAAGCCAAATATGTATTTCCAATTACATGTTGGCCCTTCATAACCTTTTCTCTGGGTTTACAAGACAACTGTGATTACGGTGAATGGCAATCCTTTGTGCCTTTTGCTGGTTCTTACCTATTAGGACTGCTGTATGGCGCGCTCAGTAGAATTGAGGAAATGTATTCTGTGGTGTGTTCACTGTTCAGAACCAGGCAGAATGTTAGATTCTAATTTGCTCTTGCTGGTTAGCTCATTTGGTGAACTTGAACCATTTGCTACAGCACGGACTCAGTTTCCTGTTTTAGAAAAAAAATGCTTCCTTTCTAATGATGAATCTGGTAAAGAATAGCAAAAAGTAATAACCATCCAGTATCTAATGCACTGCCCCACAGAAGAGTGACTTAGTTTTAATAGAAAGTGGTTTCCTAAAGCCAAGGTGCACCATCAACTATTAGCAATTTCCTAAAACATCTGTTTTTGGTGCCAGCTGTTTTGGAGTGGTCCTTTTAAATGGGCACAGGGACCTTTCAATCAAGCACAAGCCTTCCTAATCTGTCATATTCAGCGTTTCTGTAAGTCAGTATCAGTTCTTCAAGTCACAGTATTTTCTCTTAAAGCCTTCAGAAGAACACCAACTTAAAGGTGAAAGGGAATTTAGAGTTAATGTAGTCCCACCTGAGCAGGGCATGGCAAGCTACTCCAGTATTCTTGCCTGGAGAATCCCATGGACAGAGGCACCTCGTGGGCTGCAGTCCATAAGGTCGCCCAGAGTCAGATAGGACTGCAGCGACATAGCCAGCACAGCGCAGAGCCCCACCCATCTCATTCTACAAATAGAAACACACAGTTAAGCGGAAGATCCCAAATACAGCCCTGCGCTCCTGCCTTACAGCGAGCTTCTGATAGTATGTGAATCATATGAAATTACCATTTCATTGGCCCAAATTGTCAAATATTGGCTATCTTGTGTAGTCAACTTGACTACTACTATACTGCTGCTAATGACATAATCATGTTTCTGCTCAACTAAATGAAGGAAACTGAACTCATAAAATCTTACATACTAGCAGTTGGGACCTTAAGTTCAGAGGAATGAGTGTGGAGGAGAGGTATGTTCTTTTTGGGCAACAGTCTTTTTTTTGTTTTGTTTTTATTCCCATATTTAAAAACCAAGAATTAAGTGTAAACATCCAAATTCCAAGCTTACCTGAAAATACACAAAAACTGGCCTGAATTCCAGCATGGCAATACTTTGACGCTTACTGAGTAACCCCAGCTCCATCCTGCAGTGAACCACAGTGCTCCTTATGGTCCCATACCCAGGCTATGTTACAGTCTTACGGTTCTTGCTTCTGTAGGTCGAGTGTCTATCTTGTTAAAGATGATCTGATCAGAATCTGTCATTTTTGCCAATGAGGAAATAGATATCTATAGAGTCATTTTGGAACAAAATACGGTTCACCTAAAAGTCTCTTCTTATGGAGAAATGACCCCATATTTAAAGTTATGTCTTGAGTGACTTTAAAAAATACTAATGTAATGTTATTTTTGGATAGGTGCTCCAAATCCAGAATATTTTAGCAGAAGAACCCAAAGTTACAGTGGTTTACGCAGAAGATGGTAAAGTGTTACATGGAAGTACGGTTGCTTCTGTGTACAAAGGGAAAATGCTGGTTGGAACTGTGTTCCAAAAAGCTCTTTACTGTGAGCTCTGACTGGCTGATCTGTACCCCTATCCTGACAAGTGGGCGCTCTTCACTACAACTGCTTGCCACATCTGAGGGGGCCACAGTGATCTCAACAGTGAATGCTGACCCGATACTTGGACATCACAGGAGATGGAAATCTGTTTAGCTGGGAACAGATACTTCGCATATGGCTTTTTTGGGTGTATAATATCAAATCAGTCTTGGAATATCTGAAAACTTCACTTACCAATAAAAATCCTTTAAATAAAATTGCTAAAATCATCACATCAACTGTCAGGTCTTAAGTATTTTAACTATATGTGACCCAGAAAGTCCTCTCCCGAGAACATGTGTTCCCCGGAGCACGTGAGCTTGTTGCTGCCTTGTCGTGTCTTGTTCAGGGAGCAGGATGAAGTCACGTGTTGTCAGTGCGCCAGCACTCAGAGCCTTCAGTTCATGTGCTGGACCACCAGACGTGCAACCAAGGTGTCCTCAGCCCCAGGCTCACCCAGCCATCACACTTCCTGGCACACTCAGACTCATTCCCATTTTCCCTTCTAAATAGGACGTTCCCAGTAATGGCTCAGTGGTAAAGAATCCACCCGCCGATGCAGGAGGTGTGGGTTCAATCCCTGGGTCGGGAAGATCCCTTGGAGAAAGGAATGGCAACTTACTCCAGTATTTTTGTCTGGAAAAGAAACCTGGTGGGCTACAGTCCATATGGGGTTGCAAAGAGCTGGACATGCCTGAGCTACTGAGCATGCACTCAGTAAATATAAACCTAAATTACTCCAACCCTCCTCTTACTCTTGCTTATCCAGTTTTCCTCTAGCAATGGCAAGTAGGAAAATCTTCAAATTCTTGGGAGCGTCCTCACACCTGACGATGATGTGTCTGTTATTTCAACACAAATTGTACATTTTAGTTTCTCTGACTTGATAAAAGGAAGAAGTTTGTTCACTTCAATGACTGGATATAGAAGGAAGCCCATAATTGATTCAGGTAAAACCCAGTGCCCTCAAAGACAATATTGTTGTTGAAGTGGTGTAGAGAGGTAGGTTTTCTTTTCCTATTTCCTATTTTCTTTTCTTCTCACTTGCTGTGTAGGCTAAGAAGAAAGCAATGGAAACGTAAACAAATAGAAAAGTAGAAAATATCAACAACCTTTGGTTATCTTCTGAGACATGTGACAAGCGAGAGAAAATGTCTATCATTTTCTTATAAAAGCTGGTATGAAAAGGTTACCCATCTTCATTTGTCTGTTTTGAAGGTATGGTTTTCAGTCTGGTTTATTTCTTTGGGATGACAAGGCAGTCCCATTAAAAACAAAGTTTTATTGAGGCACGTTCCATGATGATGGTCTGGCATTTTTTGGGGAAATGCTCTGCAGAGAAATTGAGAACTGCCAACTGCTGATAATTCAAGACCTCTGACTTAAAGTAACAAATAGGAACATCTTGTTTGGATCAAAAGAACACTTTATTCACTTTAGGATTAGAGTTATCTTAATCACGATTTCAGCGGGCATAATATCCTGTGCCGGATGAGTGCTCAGTGATGCAGTGGTGCCATTCACGGCCCTTGAACTGGATCCTGGGAAACACTGTTTTGAGACTCTCAATGGCTGTGGTGCTTCGGTGGGGACTTCCTTTGAGGAGAATCACTTGATACCAATAAAGTGACTATACTCTGTTCTCTCTTGTTCTGGGCAGAAGCAGCAAATTCTGCCCCCAAAAGCAAGTTATCCAATTTGACATAGCTTCAGATCATTCAAAAAGGAAAACGTGCTTCCCCTTGGTTAGAAATTTCATGACAACTCCACGGAAGAGAACAGCTTGGTGCGTTTATTCCATGATGCTCAGATCTAAATTTGTGCACTGCCAAAGGTTTAGGCACAGAAAAATTATGGCCTGTGAGTGTGTGAGAGAAAATATCCCTCTTTTGTTATATTCAGTCTTCTGAACATTTAGGGCTTTAGGAATCAAACTGTTGAAAGGAACCCCTTCCTCTGGGATGGCCTGACTTGAAGCTCGCCCCATGCCATGTGAGGCCAGCTGCCAGCCTGTGGACTGGCCACCGACGTGCTCCTGACTGACAGGTATCAGAAGCCGTGATGGTGATGATGTGGATAGAAAGATGGTTGAGGGAACTTCTAGTGGAAGCTTTGATCTTTTAACTTTATTCTCAATTCCATAATTGTGTTTCAAATGCAATTCTAGCTGCCAATCACACTTCACCAGGGTCAAAATTTATTTTTAGTGTCATTTCCATGGAAAACGTGCACTTTGCTCTTGATTGATAGATGTATTTTGACAGTTAATACAGGTTTACCCAGTCAAGGCTTGTTTTAGTGGAAGGTGAAAATAGAAGAGAAAAAAAAAAAACATTACTTCAACAGATCTTAGTATTTCTCTTTTTATTGCATTCGTTGTCTAACAACAATAATACTCATTGGCAAGAAATTTATTTACACTAACAAATTAAATTTAATCACAGGTATTTTTAGATTGGTCAGAAAACAAAGGACCACTGTGATATTTTGCTTTGAATGCCTCTGAAAACCAAAGAGTAAGAAATGGCATTTGAAACGGAACAATCTAGAGAAGTACATATTAACCAAGCACAAGAGAACAATCCAGATGTGGCATTATTGTCTCTCCCATGCAAATGATCAGACATCAAAATGTACAAATTAAAATTTTCAGATAACATGCTATCCATACTTATCAAACTTAAAATGATTTTCAAACAACCCTTTTCCTTTTAGTGGTACAGAAAGAAAGATGAAAATAAATCAACTTCTCAACAACGGAATAGAATTCATTTTCTCTCTCTCGTTTTCAGCCAGCCAGTTTTGTTAGTGATACGCAGGTGAACTAGTGGTTTAACTGTGACACCATTAAAAAATACAAAAGCAGTAGTGATGATCATAAATAATATTAAGGAGAACATAAACATACATGTATTTAAGGGTTTTCACTAAGCACTAACTAAATCTGATGTTGTTGGGAGATGCTATCTAGCTGGAGTGCCTCTTAATTTCCACTTGTTAAGGTGATTTAATCATTTTGGCCAATTGTACTTTCATGGATGAAAGATTAAATTCTTAACAAGAAATCTGGGTGTGTGAATCAGATAGCTGAAGGAAACAGAACTGTACACCTTCCAACAACACACTCATGCTCATATCCACTTGTGTTATGTTTGGTGATGACCTAAACATGTCATCACTCCAAAAAAGAAGGAAATAAATGGCCCTGTGATAGCAACGCTGCTGTCAGAGATGGCAGTTAGTGACTGCAGTGTCACAGTGACCAAATACATTTTAGAGCGTGAGCAAATGCACAGGAACACACAGTGCAATTTTTAGCCAAGGAAACTGCAGTCTGCAGTTGAAAATGCCCAAAGCTGCATAAACGTCTGAGTTTCAACTCAGTAATGTGCAATCTTGACATCAAAGCATTAGCCAAACATGTGAGGAAATTTCATCTTACTAAAATACCGAGTATCTAATAAACCAATTTTACCAAAATATATAAACATGTAGAAGGTAAGTGCATTTAGTAGAAATACATTAAAAAAAATCTCTTAAAGTCTCATGAGCCGTTCAGTGTACACACACACACACAAGTGGCAACAAGGCTATGATACTGCTCGAGGTCCTATCTGACATTACCCAGTTCCACCTACAATTATGTTTATGCCGTGAGAGTGTTGTGTGTGTGTGTGCACGGTGGGAGATATAGTCACACACATGTAGTTCTGTACATCAACACAAATGGCATGCACATTCTTGAGACGTTGCCTCTTGTCCTCTTATTCTTTACCTCATTCATTCTTGAGTTCCTAGCAGTTTGGGGGCTGGGGCTAGGGTGGGCCAAGGATCGGAAATCATGCTGTTTCTTTCATTCCCCACTCTGTAGGTCTGAAAGCAGGTCACAAGCCATGCTTGGTTCACACACTCACACATGTGAGCCTTTGAGTAAACACGATTCCCTCAACACATCCACACAGACATGCACACAAGCACGTAAGGATCCTCTCTTTAGCGTGAGGCAGACCCTGATGTTTTCATGTTCCAGGAGAAATTACTTCTGTAGGTTTTTTCTTTGCTTTCTGACTTCTCCATTGGGTCTATTCGATGCTATTACTTTAAATACTACTGGTGTACTGTCTGGTGTTATTTTTTTTCCCCAGTGTTTTGGATCAAGACCAACTTTCCTGAGACTTCAAATGTCTAAGACTATAAGATCTGCCTGCATACACAGACTGTTCTTCAGGAGTGAAATTTCTGAAGCACATTCATATTTCTTATGACAAGGAGTCTTTCTAAGAATTTATTTCCCACCCCCATCTTCATAATGAAAACAATTCTAGTAGGAAATATGGACATTTCTGGACTTCATCCTTAAATGCTTAGTTTCAGAACAGTGTATAGGTAGATCCTTGATTAAAGGTAAACTGGAAAAGGTATTTTAAAAACTGAGCTTTTCATTTAGAAAGCACTAAGGACTTGGCTCAAGCAAATGACATGAACCCTCGTGTCTGCGGTCCACCAAACTGAAACGCCTCTGAACCACACGGCTCTATTGGGACAGTAAATTTAGTTACTCAAAAGGAAGTTGATAATTTGGAAATATCTTGATGTAATCAAGGAGCTACATCACATCCTAAGCATAGACATTCCTTTCAGTTGGAAACTTCTTGAATACTGTGGTCAAACATGGATTCTCCTCTCTTGCAGCTTGGCCTGCATAACCTTTAACACTTATAAATGAGTTAGAATAGCCACATAAATGTTAATTTTCACTTACCTTTTAAAAATATAATTCTAAAGCATGTGTTAGTCCTACTTCACAAAGAAATTCTGTCTTCAGCAAAAAACCATAAAGGCTAGTTAAGGTGCTAGATCAAAAACCTGGCTTGGGCCTAGTAGTAGATTGGACTGGGATAGCTTAAGACTGCAGGACAGCAGTGACTACAGGATGAAAGGCAAGGGCTCATTTGGTTTCTGTCTTGGCCTCTTAGCCCTTTGATTCCAAGGACAAAGAAGCACCGCTAGTGTGCCCGTTTCGCGCCCCCTACAGGCGGAGTTCGGGATCAGTGCCTGTCACACTGCAGTCTTGAACCGCCGCGGGTTAGAAGTGCTTACCTGCTGTGCAGGGTGGGAAACCCGCGTCAGCCCCAGCTAAAGGACCACAGCATAGAGTAGCTTTGCGGTCATGAAACTAATGGTGGACATCATCAGTGTGTTCGAATGGGCAAAAGTAAGTTTCCACCCTAACATCGCTCTGCAGTAAACTGATTCAGGGGAAAAAAATACAGGAGAAAACTATTACATAACCTGTGAGTTATTTTAAGGGAGATAATCTTAAGAAAAGTAATCTAAGTCCTTTAGTGGAACACCCTGCCCCAGACACTCAGCTCACACAATGCTGTCTACCATCTGGCCTCTCCACAATTCCCTGTCCCCTAAAGCATTACCTGTACCCCCAAAACACTTTTGGCTACTGCAGGCATCATACCGAGCTGTCGTTTAGGGAATACAGTTCATAGTAAGCAGATATTCCCTTTTTGTTCATTTTCTGGCAAATAAAAGAGCTATTCAATACAAAGTCTTTAATGTTCATGAAGCAACAATTCTGTGTTAAATTGTAAGGATACTGAAAACCACTAGCGTTAAAGTAAGGATTGTATAAGACACTGGAACCTCAGTGAGGCATCATGCTCCAGAGTCAATAAAGAAAATAATAGTAAAACAAAATGTTCACAAGATCTGAGGTCCTTCACTTTGTTTTCAAATCCTTTTATCAATCTGTTTACTTTTTATCCTTTGTTGGACAATCAAATCAATTTTACCAGTTTGAATTAGTTAAAATAACTCATTAAGACCTAAAATTACTATAATTTAACTTAAAAAAATCAAAACAGTTAAAATACAAAATAAATGATTTGAAGATTAAGAATTCAATTTGTAACATTGTCAACTGGTCATTGATCTAAATATTGGAAGTGTACAAATAAAGTTAAAGAACAATACTTCTAAGACACTTAAAAATGCAATATAATCATAAATTATGTGCAGAGACTGAAACTTACAGACATTTCCAGTATATACATCCATTTTCAAATATTACCAAAGTGTAAACAATAAGATAATCATCCTTCTATTTCCACTCCTAAAATGAACACAGTGAAGCTTCCAGTATGATCCAGATCACTTTTTCCCCCAAAGATAAGCAAAAATCACAAACATTTACAACAGCAAGCACTAGCATTACCAGATTTTGACTAATTTAGTCTTTTAGTATTGAAAAGATTTGCTGAATTTTGTAGTTAATTGATAGTGGTTCCTGGTTTCTCATGACATTAATAAATAACAAAGCACCACATACCTCAAAATATTAATAGAGATTCCAGTATGGCAGTTTCATTATCATACCCCAAATGAAGATAGAAGAAAAATAGGTAGCGACTTTGATAATCATCAAACCAACGCTACTTTGTGTATCTGAGGATTGAATGGATGGTCTCTACCTAGTGACAATGAGACTAAAGCGTAACAGCCAATACTCTGTTACTGAAGAGGAAACAAGCCTTAGGGAAGAACAAGACTACAAACTTCTAGTTTAGGCAATTTTGAATTTCAAATATTCAGACAAGCAGAAAAGAAAAAAAAAAAGCACAATGTTCAAAATAGGAGATGGCCTATACGGTAAGAAGCCCCTTTAACATAACTTGTTACTTGTAACTTTTGAAAGCTTTTCCCTAAGCTCTGTGTACAGAACATTTTCCAGTGGAAGGTAAGGACAAAGACCCCCTGAAACCGAAGAAAAGGAAGTAAAATACTTGTCCAGGAGTTCATCTGGCCTCAACTCTTGTTTGGAAACTCGTCCTCTGGAAAGTGGATGACCTCATTTTTGCAGCCAATGCAGCTAAGAGAACCAGATACGTGAGCATAAAAAGCAAAAGAGCAACAACAACGGCAACAAAATCCATCATTTGAAATTTCTCGAGGTGAGTTCATTTTCTCCTCCATCTGCCCCACTCTCCTGCACTTGAATTAGTTTGATGAAACACTGAAATCCTTAATACTGGCTTTAAAATAAGGACAGCTGCCTGCACTGCTAGACTGCACCGTGTTTACCACCTTAAACACACTTTTACTGTAAAGTGGAAATCTCCAAGGAATGAAAGAGACCAGCTCAGAAAAACCATTCAAAACATCTCTAAAATATAACCGACAGCTCTCCTTTACGGGAATATTCTGTGTGCTCAATAAAATTGCTTTTCTGGCTGAATGTTAGTCAAATCTAACTTTACTCTAACTGGTATTTCTATTTTTCTTAAAAGTACATTTGTTAAAACTCTAACTGAGCCCATTTGGGAAATCTTGAGTAGAAAATACATGATGAGTTCCTGATTGTGTCACAGTCAGGCTGAAGACCAGCCCGAGTGTTCCCCAGGAGAGGAAACCTGAAAACTCTGGTTTCCTTAAAAATCAATTTCCTGTTCAATTTGTTGGGGGAAAAAAGGAACTGTGTTGTGTGTGTCGGTGCTGCTGAAATACTGAGCATGCAGCAGTAGCACAGGAAACAACAGACCCCAGGGTCCCACGGCTGCGTTAATGCTCGAATTTTTCTTTGTTTGGCTAAATCTGGAGGATAAATGTTACCCTCAGAACCCCAAAGTAATATCCACATCCACATTCTTAAGGCTTTTGCTTCCTTCTGGGGTTAGCAAGTAAGCGTAACTCTTTTCTCTCTTCCTGATGCCTAGCAAACAGGACAATTTGCCTGCTTTTAGCCATAGTCGGTAATTACACGGCAGAGCACCCACATTTCCACGGTGGGGCTGTCTCACAGTCCAGACACCAGCAATGATGGGGGCCCTTTCTCTCCGAGCGGACTCTGCAGCCCTGATCTCAGGGCAGAGCAGTGCTCCCGGCCACGCTCAGTGTCAGGACCCCGTGCTGAAAGTGCATGGTGCCCACGGACAACGCCAGGGTGTGGCATGCTTTTGCTGGACAAGGTCACGCTGGTTCTTCAAGTGACACCACCCACCCAACACAGAGAAACGCTGCTACTTTGCGTCTCTCACAAATGAGATCCTTGGTTTGTTACTAAACCAAAGGGGGCTTGGGATTATTTCAGTAGGTTAAGATTAAGAGTGTACTCTATGGATGCAGAAAATTGCAGTTATTGAACACACGGTTCCCCAGTCTGCCTAGAGCACATAACGCTTGTCATCAGTGTCTTATTTGTCCTCCAGAGGAGAGCAGGGCAGGAAGAGGTGGAAGCGTCTCGGTGCGTGTCACTGCTCACTAGCACCCTCTGTGGCCGTGGCCATCTTCTCCGTCTTCTTAGACTTCCTCTGCATTTGCTCTTGTTCCTTCCTCCTCAGCTTCTCTCTTTGTTTTTCCATTTTCTCCTGGGCCTTCCGAGCCTTCTCTAAAGACACCTTCATTTCCTTCAGTTTTTTTTTGACCACAGCTCGGTCCTGGGATGATGTCATTCCAAGAGCCTGAGAAGGAAACACATACACAAACAATTTGAAAACTGATGACCCCTCTGTTTATGATGAGGTTGATATCACAAGAGAGTCCAAACTCAAGAACTGATATAATCGAAGAGGTAGAAAATGAGGAGGAGCGGGTTACATTTGCTAAAGATCTACATATTGCGGGGCTGAGCTTCACTTGTTCTTTTGCTCTTTGGAGTCCCGAGCACAGTACAATGTAAACCTCAGAAAGTAAATTTTCTGAACTGGTAGTTAATGGGCAAATGAACAGAGAGCGGAAGGGCACAATTCTGCTTCTCCAACCTTTGGGCTGTGGACATTTACAGCCAAAAGTACTGCTAAACTCATCACTATTTTCGAAAGCTCGGAGCAGGCCCCTGCTGCCATCTCGGAGGGCTCGAAGAAGGGCAGGAGGGACTGAAACGGCTTCCCTTCTAGCAATGTATTCACTGACAATGGAGACCAAACATGCCTCCAGCACAACAACGCTCGTGTCAGCATGACTAGCCGTTGCCTCCCTGCAGGTAGACCCATAAAGGAAGCCTGATCATAATGAGGAGCTTGCTCGCTAAGCTTGGAATTCAGAATAAGGGGAGCTGGTTACATATTTTCAGTGTTTCACGACCTTAGAATCAACAGCAGGATGCATCCATCTCCCCAGCCGGGACAGGCCTGTCGATGGGCCTTCATATCCACAGGCTATTGATCGAGCTCTAACCTTTTCAAGTCCGTCAAGATACTCGGCTGTCATCAGCCCAGCAGGACGCCTGGGTGGGGGTGGTGGGCTGGCTGTGAGCTCCTTTTGCCCTTTTTCCACAGGGTAGGTGCCACCTCAGACTCTAAAGGAGATAGGCGGGACAGGTGAAAATGAGAGTGTGATGGCAGGGGAAGGGAGGACATGGCCTGTTGCAGTGGGAGGACGAAGTTCTGGGGAGAACACAGTCCTGGTTTTGGAGTGGTATGCAGGGAACAGTGAGGGTGGAGGAGAAAGGAGTTCAAAAGGGGAGATTCACAGATCTGGATTTTAACTTTAATGTCATGGGAGAGTCCACACTGGCCGTTATTAAAACACACTACAAGGAAGTAAGCAGAGTCAGTTCCTGGACCATGTGCTGTTCGGCAGAAGCAATGGATGAGCCTCTAGCGCTCCTGCTCAGTAGCCTATTGTTTAATTCAGAACCCAACAATTTCCCAAAACTTCCTTTACCACTGGGAAATGATTCAGTGTCCTCTCTGCTGACCGTGGATGAGAAGGGCCTCTCAGATATGCAGAAGGCTCTTATCTAATGGAAACATTTCAGGTGCTATGAGTAATACAGATTACACTTGGCAACATACAGTTCTTTACCTTAAGTTTATTTCCATCCAACTGCAGGAGTTGCTCTCCAGTGATGTTTTGGGCACTGAATTCAGAGACATACTGCTCCAGATTTAGGCTCATTAGCCAGTGAGAAACCTGCTGCACGCTCCATTCATGAACGGCCCGATTCGGATACTGACTGTGTTTGGGAGACTGTCCGTCATCAAGGATCTGAGGTAGGAATGTTATGCAGGGTTGTTAAAGGACCGAGAAGCTGTAGCTCAGTAGGAATGTGATGCTATCGAAAAGCCAGCTCTTGCCTACTAGAGCCACACTTGCTTTTAAGCCCTAGAGTAAACAAATGGGTCTAGCTGTGTGTGACACACACAGTGATCACCTCTACAGTTTCCTTAGGTATTTGGAAATTTAAAAACTCCCCCAAACAAAGCAGCATTTTAATGTAGGAAGTTAATAACTGAAAAATACATTTAATATCACAAGTTTTTACATTAAACCACTTTGGAAAGTTTATCAGATGCAGAAAACAAGTATGTCATTTATCTCTGTATGTAATGAACTGCTCTGCATTGGTCCTCTGCTAAGACATTAGAAATATGTAAAGATACATTTTAAAATATTGAGGTATATATTTTACTTAGAAGGGGAGCAGTAAGCCCTCAAGCATTCTTAGTAGGGGAAATTTCACAGCCATTATTGTATTTGAGCAGCAAGCAAACCTGTAAGGAAGGTGGGATAGGTGATTTACAAATTATCAAATTACTTTTAATAAATGAGGCAAGTGAAGCTCAGAAAGTCTACAGACCTGTCCAAGATTATGCAGCTAGCAAGTGGCAGAGCTCAGCACTTAGTAGTTTATTCTAAATCTCTGGCTCTGTCCAAAACAGGACAATACTATGAATAGTGCAAAGGCAGCTTGGTTTTAAGACCCACTAGGCTGAGAGGAGATGACGATGGTGATAAATCTGGGAGGAGAGATGGGAGCACCTTAGTGACCATGCAGGGAACACAGGAGGATATGGGAAAGCTGAGATGAGGGCAAAGGGGTGAAACACACTGGTCTGTGTCAGGCTAATGGTGGTGGGAGACACACCAAGGGGCTCTGGAGGTGGAGATCCTTTTGAATGTCTTTTCCACTAAGATTGAGACAAGGGCAGAGGGTGAAACTATTTAACATGAGGAAACGCACTGCAGGGGAACACTTCCTGTCTAGTTTGATTTTAAATCATTACAAAGAAAGAAAAGAAGGAGACCCCATAAGCCACCACACACAGCCCACTGAGAGCTCACCTCGTCATCTATCATATCCAGGCTCTGAGTGAGAGAGCAACAAAGGAATCAAAAAGAAAAGCGTTAGAGAAATAGGAAGCACGCATATACAGTACACACTTTCCACACAATTAAACTCATGCCAGGTCTGAAGAATACGGACAGAAAAATGTACGAGGAATAGAAGTTTTACAAAGCAAAAATCATGTTAGAAAGAAGTAATTAGGAACAGATATTTCGGGTGAACACGCACTCCTCTCCCCGGCCCCAGCACGCTTCCAGTACTGGTATTCCTTTCTTCTCCTTATCTCTCGGGGCACGGAGCCGCATGAATTACCAGTGTAACTTTCTGCCTCTCCTGTACACAGTCATCTCCCGAGAAGTCATCACGGCGCCCACTTGACCCTGGCTTCTAAGTCAAGGTCTTCCCTAGTGGTCCCTCCTGATCAGAATCACACCTCTCCCCTCTACCCTGTGATGATCCTCAACCAGGGGCCACGACTGACTCGGAGGGACCACCAGGGGTGGTGGAGAAGGTGAGCAAAGGGAAGGATGGGCTGTGCAGTGCTCAGCCACCCAGCCCCACCCCTCTGTGGAGGGCCATCCCATTTACATGCAAGAAAGGCCGAGGAGTTCCCTGGACAGCTTAAAGGGGCTCAGAGACAGAACGTGGCTTCCATGCTGAGGCAGACAGTGGGTGAAATCACAAGGCTTTTACATCAAGTGTGAAACCATAGTCCTGATGACTGATCTGCAAAGTCTGCCTGAAAACGTTTTCCTCTGAGACAGTTTACAGGTTGCGTGCTCTATCTGAGAAGGCAGCTCCGCCGTCTGTGCTGTGCACATACCTCATCAGATGAGAGCGCCAAGGACTGAGAGAGCCCAGGCGTTTTGGGCTCCGCTCCCAGGCCGCTCAGGTCTGCTGAACTGGTACTGCTAGGACTGAAATCGTCACTGAAGGTAAAATTCTGAAAAAATAAATAAAGCTCAGTGTTAAATGAGCATGGTGAGAGAACCAGAGAGCAGTCTGCTTACAAGCTTTAGAGAGGTTCTTTTTAAGTCATCTTAGAAGAGATGTATATTGGGTTGGGTGGCCTTCGCCCGACAGTGGTTGAGAACTCTAACCTTCTGAGCTGGACACAGAATTCTGGGCTCTTTCCCTATCACATGAAAGGATAGGCATTTTAGAGAAATGAGTCTTCAATCTCTCTTCAAGGGTACAGTATTCATTATCCTCTATAACTGCTCAGAGGAGTAATGTTAATAAGCCTATCTTCTTTGGCCCTAATTGTGATGAGTAACAGTGTAAGTAAAAATACAAGATGGTGTGGGGAGCCTGAGTTATTAGGAACAGATGGCAATCCATATTAGAAAGGTAACTTGAGGTCCTCCTGGGAAGGACTGCTTGCCGCTGGCCGTGATAAACACCGTGAGAAATGGCAGATCCTCTCCTGGATGTAACCTTCAACATGATGAGTTCTGGGGGAGGTCACAATCTGACATTACGCTAGTAGTTACATGCTAAAATACAACTCTTGCACAGCACCAGTGGAGTACCAAAGAGGCTGGAGCATGGCCAGACACACATTTCCAATCACCTGGGGTTGGAGGAGGTCAGGTGTGTCAGAACTTTATGAAAACTTCCCCAGAACCTTATGAAAATGTTTAGTGGATATTACAGTCAAATAAAC
The DNA here is from genome assembly GCF_014754425.2 of Oryx dammah. Lineage (NCBI taxonomy): Eukaryota > Metazoa > Chordata > Mammalia > Artiodactyla > Bovidae > Oryx > Oryx dammah. Next base: position 13,018,486 of record NW_024070202.1, on the reverse strand, counting down.
TCACAATGACTACATAGTTGCATTTGTGAAAACATTTTAAACCAAATTCTCGAGAGTCTCTCCAATGCAAGATAAGGCTGGAATTATTCAAACAACATTCAGATTTCTCAGATCCAAGACTGAAAATGTTTCAAGACCAATGTGGTCTGCTGCTGCCAAAACTTCTTTTGCTAATAATTCTAGAAGCATTGCCTTTTCTGGAATTCTAAGCACCTGACCAACACCATCTTGTTTCTTATTCCACTTCCTTAGGAACTGGATTGTTACAGTTTCCCATTAGGTTCCCTTGCATTGCATTTAGTTGGCTGTCAAGAATAAAAACCATGGCAGAGGCTAGAGAATTCAGTACCAAACTCCAAAGGTTTGCTAAAACTTCAGAAAAGGAGATGAAATCAGAGCACAAGGAGCTAAGCTAGGAAAACATTTCAGCATGAGAGCGTTTAGCACAGCACATTACCATTTGATACTGTCAATGGAGATACAACCTCAAACTCTGTCAAAACATTATGAGCTGTTGACCCCAAGAAAAGAGTTAAATTCAAGTAACATTAATCACAGGTTACTGTTTGAGAAAGAAAAGTGAACACAGATAAAAGGAGACCAAACAACACATGAAAGTTAGCTACCACATGTGTTTCAATAAATTGTTAGGTAAGGTTTGCAGCGTCATGCTGGAAATAACTGTCATGCATTTAGAAACAAATAAGCATATAATTCCCCACTCTGCTAAAGTTAAAAAACTGGTGATAGAATGATCACAGTTTATCAACATGGAAGTTTGATTTAAAAGAAGAAATAAGTAAGGATGCTATGTCATTATTGATTTGTTTGAAAGGGTTTCATTTAGATATATTGAACACATATTCAGTCTCAAATTTATTTGTTTTCTAGTAAATCTTGAAGAGCACAGCAAAAATAGTTTTGTAATTTAATTTAAAGTGGAATACTTGGTAAACAGATTTATCATATTGTTCCAGGATTCAAAGGCATCTTTCCCAGCATGGCTTAACTGTCAAACTGAGATTAAATAGCAATATGTGAAAAGACAGGCAAATTAAAGATTAACGTACAATCTAGAACGAAATAGTATTAAAGAAGGTGGTGGTTAAATAAGGCTTTCTTTCTCCCCAACACAAAAATACCATGCATTGCTTATTGCAGTGTTATCAGTGGTTTCTCAAATCCAGAGTACACACACAAGTTGAGAATGCTTTCCAAAGACTGAAGAGGAGGAAGGATCGGGGTTTTCTTGTTTGCTTTTTAAAATCCACGTGTTTTCTACCTTAGACCCCTTTTTATCTGAAATTAGAGCTTCAGGAGAAGGCTGAAGGGGGCTTGCAGATGAAGGCAGATTCCTGAAGGAATAGTATCCTTTTCGGCTTTCATTAAACCACGAGAAAGGCAGGCCAGTTGAGCGTGTGGAGGCCTGAGCAGTGGAGGATGGCGTTGGTTTCCAGGTTTCCAGCCTGCATCGGAAGATCCTGGGTTATGAAAAGAAGAGGTGTGTTAGACAAAGGAAAAGGGCAGATGGAAAACTTACTGAACTGAATTTTTAAGGGACTCTGAATACAGTTTGAAGTAGTAGTTTGAGAAATTGTTCTACACAACAGAATATAAATTTTGCACTTTTGACTAGAACATTAATCTTTTTTTGCATCTAAATGGATGTTATAACAATGATAAGTATTTTGGTATCACCACTGCCATGATGACTTTTTTGAAATGGGAATAAATGTGTGTGGATAAATTAGCATCAGAGAGGGGCACAGTCTTTTAGGAACTGCTTTGAGTTAATGATCACAGTGTTCCCTTCATTCAGGTCACACAGCAGTGCCTCACTGCTAGTGACATGAGCTCAAAAGCAGCATTTTACCCTGGCCTCCTTGGAACACAAGTTCCCAAGAGCCTGAGACTTTAGAAAATGATATATTTCATAACTGGAAATTTCTGGGCTCATGATACTTTAAGCAGAATACACACCTTACTGGTTTTCATCATGATCTTAGTGCCTTATCATAGGAGGAGCACCAGACTAGAGGTCCTGAAACCCTACTTGGATGTCCAGGGTCTTTCACTTCCTGTGTACGTGACCTTGGGCCTTCTTTGCCTCTATTTCCTCATCCATGAAAGGTAGATATTTTATGTAACTTATATGTGGTTAAGAATTAAATTAGATATGTGTGAAAGTGCTTTGAAAACTGTAAATGTAGAAAGGTCTGTGCTTATTGTTTAACATTTTAAGGACTCAAAGGCATTTGAAAAACAGTCTGAAAACAGACTGTTTTCTTAATGCAACCACCTGCATATTTATATTTATCTTTTGGTTAAAAAAATCATCAAGAGCTAAGGCAGGAATGGGCAGCAGTTTCTGTGCATTTTGGAAGAAGGCACCCTCAGTTCAAGTGATAACTGATATAGTACTTATTATTTGTTAGCTGTTAATGTCAAGGCTATGGTTTTTCCAGAGTCATGTACGGATGTGAGAGTTGGACCGTGAAGAAAGCTGACCACCGAAGAACTGATGGTTTAGAACTGTGCTGCTGAAGAAGACTCTTACAAGTCCCTTGAACTGCAAGGAGATCCAACCAGTCCATTCTAAAGGAGACTAGTCCTGGGTGTTCATTGGAAGGACTGGTGCTGAAGGTGAAATTCCAATACTTTGGCTACCTCATGCAAGGAGCTGACTCATTGGAAAAGACCCTGATGCTGGGAGGGATTGGGGGCAGGAAGAGAAGGGGACGACAGAGGATGAAATGGCTGGATGGTATGGCTGGATGGTATCACTGACTCAATGCACATGAGTTTGGGTGAACTCTGGGAGTTGGTGAGGGACAAGGAGGCCTGGCGTGCTGCAATTCATGGGGCTGCAAAGAGTCGGACACGACTGAGCGACTGAACTGAACTGAACTGAATGTCATGACAACAAAGAGATTCCTTTTCAATTAAAAGTGCCTCAATAGCATGGCTCATGGGCAACTTATGTCCCAGAGGTATACTGAATCTCAACCTCACATTTCATTTCACATTATTTTGAAATATTACACATTTCAAATTTACATAGATGATACAGCTCCTAATAATTTCTGTTCATTTCTAAAGTATATTGTGAAAATCAAATGGGACAATTATTATAAAAGCATCTTGTCAAACTATAAAGCAATATACACATGTAAAGGGGTTATGAGAACAATAACTAAAGAGAATGCAGAAGTCAGTAAAGTTTTAGCAGCACTGAAATCACAGGTTGGATGAGTAAAAGTGTTCATCGCACTGAAGAGTACAGAAGATATGATTTTAATTTTGTATTTATTTTTTTTTTAAAAAAGGGGTCTGCAAGGATAATAGAGAATGACCAACCAGAAATATGCCAACCTTCAACTTTACCCTAAAGTTTAACGTAAAAAAAAATTATATTCTTAAATCCATTTACTATTAAAAAATGGGGGGTGGGGCAGGGTTACAATAACTGAACGTAGGAAAGCATACTAGCAGAGGCAGACTGGTCTTCTGTGAGTGAGTGAAGTTGCTCAGTCGTGTCTGACTCTCTGCGACCCCATGGACTGTAGCCTACTAGGCTCCTCCGTCCATGGAATTTCCCAGGCAAGAACACAGAAGTGCGTTGCCATTTCCTTCTCCAGGAGATTTTCCCGAAGTAGGGCCTGAAGTTGGGTCTCCCGCACTGTAGGCAGACGCTCTACACCGTCTGCACCACCAGGGAAGTCCACTTTTTATTTCTGGACCATGGACAAGCGCAGTGGTCCCCAACTAAGTCTGATAAGCAAGCATCACCTGCGGCAGCTATATAAGCACAAATTCTTGGGCACCTGGACTTACAAAGTTAGAATTTGGGGGAGATGGAGTTGACCTGGAATTGACATTTCTAATATACATCTGAACTCACTAAAATGTTTTTAATATCTGTACTTATGAATATTATCCTGAGTCCAAATTTGAGGTTTCGGGTACAGAAATAGATTATTATTTACTTATAGGAAGTCCCTGCACTGGTTTCTCATGCCCTAATTTCCTCTCTGCAGGGTAACACAATGAGAACCAGTTGTCATTCTATATGTGGTCAACATTATATGTGAGGAATCTTTAAAAATATGAATCTGTAAGGTTATATAGGAGAAGGACAGCTGTCCCCCTTCTCTTCTCTAAGAGAGGGAGAGAGATCTTATCCCTTTAATGTAAACAAGTTCATCTTGAGAAGGATCTTGGGTTCTTATGCTTTGGAAAGTGATCTATGTCAGAGGAAGGTAAGACTCATGTCTCCAGCTTTACAGCCCCTAAAACATCGCCATGGAGTTGGGTCCCAAAGCCCCTCTCCCTGTCCCCAATCCTGGAAAACATAATGGCACACCTCTGGGGAGGTTAATCTCTCTGCAGGTAAATCTATCTAGTCAAAATTTAACTTCTCAGGCTTATCTTTTAGCTCAGTCCCACATTCCAGTAAAAGTGCTCAGAAAGCTCTAACTGTGCTTTAAAACATAAAAATATTTTTTATGCTTTAAAGAGTTTTTATATTTTATATAAAATATCTTTTATATGCTTTAAAACATAAAAACATTTTCTCTGTAGTCTCATACTCTTATAATTGGGGATGTATGAGATAATCTGGGCCTGATGTTTATTTTTCTCTTTGGTTATAAATTTCTGAACCAGTTAATCAAAGTAAGATGGGAATTTTTTTTAAAGTTCCATCTGTAATTCAAATAATGTATGGCAGTACTTAAAATATACGGATACTGTTTTCAAGTTTATAAATAGGCCACTATGAACAACAGCATGAGTATCCTGTCCTATGCCCAAGTGAACTGCCTTTGTAACAATGCTTTTAAAACAACCACCACTACAACTTTTAATAGATAGGAAGTAGGAATTTTACTGCCTGACTGTTGTCATTCTAAGACCTATGAAAATGACTTTTGGTAGCTCAAATCCTAGCCAGGTAATGTTTCAAACAAAACTCTAAGACCACATCTCACTAAACCGTTTCATAAAATTCTCACTGTCAGGAAAATACTCAAGACAAATAATTCCATGTGGACTTGTACATCCAGCACTGAAGATGGGTCTGAAGGGCATAATGTGAGAATGGTGAAGTCATGGAAGTTCAGCCCTGGATGACATCCAGAGGCTTTCTGCTCTAGCTTTCTACACCAAGATAATCAATGATACAAAGGAACAGTCACATAGAAAGCAACAAAAGCCCACTTCTAAGGAGACAGCAACTGTCCTCACAGTTGCAAAGCACCAGCTCCTGGGGTACTTTGAAAACTATGTTCCAGTTCTCCAGGAGGTCTGGTTGTGCCTCTGCTGAGGCTGTATCCTGTCCCCCTCATTTCTTTGTGCATCCTTGACTCTAAAGCTCTCTGAGCTGATGGAACCTCTGTGTGGTTCCTAGCATCCTTCAAAAACAGAAGAGTGGTTTGCTTCCATTTGCTTGGAACTAGAGTATAGAACGTTCATTTAAGAAATAAAACTCTCCACTACTTTAAAATTATAGACCTATCAGCTTACCAACTTTTCGGAAACAAATGCCAATCTCCTTTTGGACAAACTCAACTGTTGGGTCTACAAAAGGAGCAGAGAGGGTTTGGTAATGGTTATTCTATGACTGATCACTCTTACAGACTGTTTCACTTTGTGGAGAAATCTGTTAAGAATAACATAAAATTCTTCCTTTCTTTTCTTAACTTTTTAGAGTTTGAGGGCAGATTATGGTCCAAGGGGCATAAACTCTATCTAGATCCTTAATAATCCCCTTGAAAAATCATGATTGGTAGAAATGAATAATTAATAGATCTGAAAATAACTTTTGGAGGATCAACACAGGTATGTGTTTCATGCTTATTTTTCTTTTATAGTTTATACACTAATGGTTCACTATCACTTTTGGAAAAACTAGATTCATAAATTACTGTTCCATCCCTGTTGGAAACTCTTATTTTCTTTTTTTTTGGTGGCATGGCATATGGGATGTTAGTTCCCTGACCAGAGGTTGAACCTGTGTCCCCTGCCATGAAAGCACTGAGTCCTAACCACTGGGCCACCAAGGAAGCCCCCCTGAGCTTTATCTGTAGGACTGGGAGAAAGCATGGCTTCAAGTTAAGTCTCCATAATCCCGAAATGTCATTTCTGGGGTGTGTGGTGGGGGGAGTAACTGTCTCCTGGCCTTTAAATGGTTTACAATTAGCAACTCTATAAAACAATTAACTAATTTGTACACATCTTGAAACCAGTTTATCCCGGTACTAGCACCCAAAATTAAGTTGCACAGGTAAACATTCCTTGGTGAATTTTTTCAGTTTAACTTTGAATAAAAGGTGTATAAAATACTGAGAATATAACTGGAGTCATCAAAATATAATTAGGCATTCAGAAACTGCAAGAACAAAGAAAGTATAAACAGAATATAGAACTCAAGCAGGTAATAAAGGAGATTAAGTGAAGAAAGTTAGATGCAACCAGAGGAAGGGTTGCAGACCTCCATTTTCTTAAATCAGTCGAAGTGATTCTGTAAGGTTCTAACATTCACCAAGGAGGCTGAAGCTGTAAAGCCAGCCTCTTCTGAATACGACTGAAAGACCTGAACAGGTTAACAGCTACAACAAGAGGTGTCCATCTGCAGCCAGGCCAATAACACTGAACACATCCTGCGTCTAGATTCTGAGTTATAGTCTAAATATCTAGTCAACAATCAACAGCCCATCTGAGATGGTCACTATAAAGTGCTTAACCTTGACTTATGATGGGGTTTAGGAAATGCTACCCCAAAATATGGCACCTAGGCATATCTAGGATTTTGAACATTTTAAACGGAAGGAATTTGAGAAATGGCAGGTGCAGGAAGAGCTCTCTGGCCTCCCACATCTCCCCTGAACCACGTCATAAGACCCTGGGGTAAGAGGTGCCTTCCTACATCCGGAGGAGAGGAGTAGACATCTCCACAGGTACCAAGAGGGACCCGAGCTAATGAATGAACAGGACTTGCTAACTTTCCTCAGCTCACTACTCTTAGCTCATACCTTTTTGTCCTATCACATTTCCCCACAACTTTCTGCACTTTATCAAATCTACTATAAAAATTCTTTGGGCTTAACTCCTTCTCTGGGTCTTCATTTCCTTATGAAGGCTCCTGTGTCTCATAAAAATTACATTAAATACATTTGTATGCCTTTCCTTTATTAACTGTCTTCTGTCAGTTTAATTTACAGGGCTTCAGTTGGAGAACCTAGGAGTGTTGAGGGAAAAATATATTTTCCTCATTTTAGATGGAGATGAGTCTTTCCCATACTGGGAAGACATAAAATGAAACAGCAAGATGACAATATAAATAAAATCTATATTATACAAATAAAAATGTTAGCTCTGGAATAATAAATATATTGCTTAGTATCTACAAAAGTCTGCATTAGAAATCTGAGAAACTTATCTATTGTCTATTTTAATATATTTAACTGATTTCAGGTTTAACTAGTTAAGTACACTGATAACAGTATTGGGAACTTTAGAGTCACTATAGCTATTTTAATTTATTAGATTTTGAAAAGTTTTTTTAAGTATGAAAAGTACGAATTTGTTAGGAATGTTCGTGTGTCAGGTTTCAGGCACAGCGAATTACTTGAAAGGAAAACAAAATAGATTAAATTTATAAAAGCACCTAAAACAGGACAATTTTGGGGCAATGAGTCTGTTCTCCTGAGGTTAAGCTAATATTGTTTAAAGGTCTTCATGAAAGTGACTGCCTTTATTTCACATAACATTTTATTAGATGTATAAACAAAATGAGATTTGTAAGCTGAGTTGAAACTCAAAAAAAAGTTAGGTTGTAAAATTGGGAGACTTTATTAATTACTTTAAATTTATAACACAAATTTAAGGACAAAGCTATCTTTGGGCATTGAAAACACCCAGTGAAAGGGAGAGCACCTAGGAGCCCATGGCCAAGGTTAAGCTCTCCGGCGGTGCTTTACTGAGTTTCTGCCGTCATTGCTCATGGATCCTAATGGCTTGCAAACGTGCTTTAAAACTTTCCAAGCTCAAAGGTTCAAATTATTCTGCCAATTTCTGATCGCCATCCTCCACTGGCATTTATAACTACATTTTTGTTTATAAACATTTTTTTAGGGAAAAATTTGGCTCCTCTCCAGACCAGGTTTAGGCAGATTTAGGTTTTCCTCTCTGTGGTTCATCTTGCTCTTAGCTCTTCTGAAAGGGTGTGTTTCCTCCCCTACTCAGTAGCAGAGGCTCTGCCCTTGCTCTGCAACAAGGCAGAACTACCCTTCACACACTTGTCTCTCGGTATAGTCTCAAAACTCACTCTAGTGCTATGATTTATCTTTGAGAGAAACGGCATCTATGAAGAGTGGTCTGAACTACAATCCACACAGTCCAAGTATTATTCAAGATATTACTAAAGTCAACCCTGCATAAAAGAGACTGTAAGCAAAATATGTAGAGAATATTTTTATATTCCTGCAATAAAAATTATCTTAAGTAGTAGTGATGATGATAGCCATTTATATTTAGTAAGGACTTAAAATGTGGTTAAATGCAATCCCAATCCCTCTAATGACCTAAAGAGGTAAGTGTGTAAGAAAACTCAGGCACAGAGAGGTTATGTGACTTGCTCTGGAGGACAAGTGACAGAGAGAGCTGGGATGTGAACTCAGATTCTTAACCACTTTGACATTATGCTCTTGGCTTTCACTGGGGGCCACTGTCAATTACTATGAAGTACTGCTGAAGATGTTCTATCTTAAGTACCAATCTTACTTTTTATTTTATCTTGTTTTTCCCTATCTAATTTACTTTAAAAATAAATTATATTGTTGTATCATAAAATAATATTTGGAACAAAGAGGAGTACATATAGAGAAAAAAATGTAAACAAGCAAATGAATACTTGCTAATTTTTAGAACAACAAAATAATGAGTTAGAAATCAAGAGTATGTTTTTCACAAAATCATATAGATCAACACTATCCAATAGAAATATAATATGAATCATATATGTAAATTAAAATTTTCTAGTTAGCTACATGGAAAAAAAAGTAAAATTAATTTTTGTTTTATTTTTATCTCAAATATTCAAATATTATTTCAACATGCAGTCAGTATTATAAAAAGATCAAGATATTTCATATTGTTTTTTTCCCATACTAAGTCTTTAGAATCGAGCATACATCTCAGTATTTACAAGCTACATTTCAAGTGCTCCACGGCCACACCTGACTAGAGGGTACCGTGTTGGATGATGCAGACAGAGATGGATGGGGAGTCACAGACCATCTAGTTTTAGTTGACCTCGCTTGTTTTTTGGCGAGGAATTCAGAGAGACTTACCTGTGGCAAAGTCAGGATGAACACTGGATTCCAGCTCTGCGTCTTTCTCCACTATTCAGACTTCAAAGGAGGAAGCAGACTCACTTCCACAGAGGAGCGCTGTCTCCCTCCCTCATCATCTTCCCACCTGCCACCATCTAGCCTTGTTCTGAGATACACGTCTGCTCACAGGGCTTTCCATTCAGTGACTAAGCCGGGAGCGTTTCCGGAATGGACACTCCACTGGTACCACTGGCTCCTCACTCGAAGAAGAGCACTTTATCTTATTCTGGTGTATACTTTAAAGGATGAACAAGCGCTGACAACTGTTTCCTGCTTCGATTATCTGCTGTGTAACCTGGTTAAATCAGAAAGTTCACTGAGCATGTATTTGAAAAGGATAGAATCAAATCACATTTCTCTGCATTTTTCTCCTTATTTTGTCTTCTCCTTATTTCAAACTCATCTATATAGTTTCATGTTGGTCATGTATGTGAATCATTTTGTCTCCACAAGGAACAACATAAGCTCTCTACTCTTTCAGTTCAGTTCAGTTTAGTTCAGTTGCTCAGTCGTGTCCAACTCTCTGCGACCCCATGGACTGCAGCACGCCAGGCCTCCCTGTCCATCACCAACTCCCGGAGTTCACTCAGTCTCATGTGCATCGAGTCAGTGATGCCATCCAACCATCTTATCCTCTGTCATCCCCTTCTCCTCCTGCCTTCAATCATTCCCAGCATCAGGGTCTTTTCAAATGAGTCAGTTCTTCACATCAGGTGGCCAAAGTATTGGAGTTTCAGCTTGAGCATCTGTCCTTCCAATGTATATTCAGGATTGATTTCCTTTAGGATGGACTGCTTGGGTTTCCTTGCTGTCCAAGGGACTCTCAAGAGTCTTCTCCAACAACACAGTTCAAAAGCACCAATTCTTCAGTGCTCAGGTTTCTTTATAGTTCAGCTCTCACATCCATACATGACTACTGGAAAAACCAAAGCTTTGAGTAGACGGACCTTTGTTGGCAAAGTAATGTCTCTGCTTTTGAATATGCTATCTAGCTTGGTCATAACTTTTCTTCCAAGGAGCAAGCATCTTTTAATTTCACCATCTGCAGTGATTTTGGAGCCTGAAAAAATAAAGTCTGACACTGTTTTCATTGTTTCCCCATCTACTTGCCATGAAGTGATGGGACCAGATGCTATGATCTTAGTTTTCTGAATGTTGAGTTTTAAGGCAACTTTTTCACTCTCCTCTTTCACTTTCATCAAGAGGCTCTTTAGTTCCTCTTTGTTTTCTGCCATAAGGGTGATGCCATCTGCATATCTGAGGTTATTGATATTTCTCTGCATATCCCAGCAATCTTGATTCCAGCTTATGCTTCATCCAGCCCAGCGTTTCTCATGATGTACTCTGCATATAAGTTAAATAAGCAGGGTGACAATATACAGCCTTGATGTACTCCTTTCCCAATCTGGAACCAGTCTGTTGTTCCATGTCTAGTTCTAACTGTTGCTTCCTGACCTGTATACAGATTTCTTAGGAGGCAGGTCAGGTGGTCTGGTATTCCCATCTCTTTCAGAATTTTCCACAGTTTGTGGTGATCCACACAGTCAAAGGCTTTGGCATAGTCAATAAAGCAGAAATAGATGTTTTTCTGGAACTCTCTTGCTTTTTCCATGATCCAGTGGATGTTGGCAATTTGATTGCTGGTTCCTCTGCCTTTTCTAAACTGAACTTAAACATCTGGAAGTTCACAGTTCATGTACTGTTGAAGCATGGCTTGGAGAATTTTGAGCATTACTTTGCTAGTGTGTGAGATGAGTGCAGTTGTGCAGCAGTTTGAATATTCTTTGGCATTGCCTTTCTTTGGGATTGTAATGAAAGCTGACCTTTTCCAGTCCTGTAGCCACTGTTGAGTTTTCCAAATTTGCTGGCATAGTGAGTGCAGCACTTTCACAGCATCATCTTTCAGGATTTGAAATAGCTCAACTGGAATTCCATCACCTCCACTAGCTTTGTTCGTAGTGATGCTTCCCAAGGTCCACTTGACTTCGCATTCCAGGATGTCTGGTTCTAGGTGAGTGATCACACCACTGTGATTATCTGCATTGTGAAGATAATTTTCGTATAGTTCTTCTGTGTATTCTTGCCACCTCTTAATATCTTCTGCTTCTGTTAGGTCCCGAGCATTTCTGTCCTTTATTGTGGCCATCTTTGCATGAAATGTTCCCTTGGCATCTCTAGTTTTCTTGCAGAGACCTCTAGTCTTTCGCATCTTGTTACTCTCCTCTATCTCTTTGCACTGGTCACTGAGGAAGTTTCTGATATCAGATGGTGGACAGAAGGACATGTGCTCATCTTCTCCCGCGAGAACTCCAAAACTACAACTCACTGCTGAACAACCACTGACTGGAGAATGTTGGATCCCACCAAAACGAGATACCCCGCATCCAAGGGCAAAGGAGAAGCCCCAGCAAGATGGCAGGAGGGGCAAAATCACATTGAGAATCAAACCCCTTACCTGCCAGAGATGCTCAGAGGGCTGAAACAAACCTTGTGTGTACCAGGACCCAGAGACTCCACAGAGACTGAGCCAGAACTGTGTTTGAGTGTTTCCGGCAAAGGTACGGGTCAGCAGTGGCCTGTCGCAGGGGCAGGGGCTCTGGGTGCAGAGCATAAGCCCTCTGGGTATGGCATAAGCCCTCTTGGAGGAGGTCGCCATTAACCCCACCACAGAGCCGCCAGAACTTACCCAGGACTGAGTTAACAGACTCTTGGAGGACGCAAACAGAACCTTGTGTGCACCAGGACCCAGGAGAAAGGACCCCGCAAGAGACTGACCCAGACTTGCACGTGAGTGTCCAGGAGTCTCCGGCGGAGGCATGGGTCGACGATGTCTTGCTGCAGGGCTGGGGGCACTGAGTGCACAGTGCGTGCATGGGACCTCCTGAAGGAGGCCACCATTATCTTCATTACCTCCACCATAGTCTGGCCTCAGGTCAAATGCCGTGGGGGAACACTCTCAGGGTATCACTAATTGACTGACCTCATCCAATTTTTATCATCTTATAAGAAATGGATGAAAAGCCTAAGAGATAAGATTAATAACTCAGTTTGTGAATCATTTTTGAAAAAACGTCACAGGCCTGATGAGTTTACTCCCAGTTCTTCTAACCACTGGGAAGACCAGTGGGACCCTGCAGCACTGGGGCTTGTCGCCCACCTATCTTCAGGGACCCTGTGAAGCCAACTCAACTGCAGTATGCTGGACAGTAACTGTGCTTCCTGGAATAGGTTTTCTAAGGTTCTGGCCCAATTATTTGTTTACATGGGAGAATGGAGGCTATCATTAGATTTGATTACTGTTAACAAATCACTGTGATAGCTCAAAAATTTTATTTTTGGAAACAGGAAAAGCCCCTCTTCTTTCCTGTCTTATTATTACAATTACATGAGGTCCTTTCAGTCCTGTCAACATTCTACTGTAATTATAAATAATTATGAAACTATGATTCTAATTGAAAACTATTTTATAACATTGTACGTATGAATTGTTTGTGATTACTGATGCAGAGAGACACGAGAATTGATGTTTTAAAATATAGCTGACTGGTAGCCTGGGCGGCCGCTGGTTCAAAAGCTGGCATTAACTGTGCTTAAGCATCGTGCTGATGACCACCCACCATGGGTTATGGATAGTTTTGCCTAGAGTAAGGTGAGCACTTGCCAAGAGAATCAAGACCTGCTTGATTTTCACCTGCGATTTAAACAAGGACATAAGAACTCTCTGACTACTATAATGAAATTCAGTCAAACCTTGTCTCCGCTCTGCTGGGCGCCTGTGCTTAACACGCCCCATCGAGAGTGGTGCTCCCAAGGTGACAGATGGTGGCTGCCTCAGGAGCCCAGGGACCACGGTGTCATTCCTGAAGGGTCCCAGGGTCTCTCCCATAGTGTATCTGGGCATCTCTTTCTCCCTTAAATGGTGTCACCGTTTGTTGTTTTTTCCCCTGAGCATACTTGATACTCTTCTATTCTTAATTCTAAGGTACTCACTAAATTTCTCATTTCAAAATCATGCAAAATTAAAAACTGCTTTTGAGTTGCATTACGGCCTAATTTCCCCCTGAGATTCCTGTCCTCAATATAAACAGAGATTTCTTGCCATTCTCCATTGGACAGCACAGAGGAAACCCAGAATAACAAAAATAAATTTTGGAATTCTCTCTTCCCATCCTTTATCCTCTCCCCCATTCTCCTGTAATCACGGGGAGAAGGTACAATTTCTCACCAAGTCGCCAGAAAAGAGAAAAGAGAGAAAAAAGGCTTGGAACAACCTATAAAATGGATAAATGGTCCACAAAGAATTTTGTGTTCCTTTATTCTTAGCATTTTGTCTGTTTCTTCCTTAGTCTGTACTTTTGGGATGATTCCCTAAATTCATAAAGCAATATAAACATCATTAGATGCTTAAGGAAGTGCATATGACATTCAATGTAAAAAAGATATCTAGACAGGAGGCCAAGCTCCAGCTAACTGACATTAATTGCCTGTTGCATAATCCTGGGCAAATCAATTAAATTCTATGAAGGTGAAGTTCTTTATCAATAAAGTGTAGTATTATTATCTCCCCTCCCAATCTTATTGTAAGAATCAAATGAAATGATAAATATAAAACTTCTTTGTAACTCGCAAATAATAATAATAATAGTGAATTTCTATTATTATTTTTGAATGCCTTCTATGTGCAAGGTAGCAATTTAAAAGCTTTACATGAAAACTCATTTAACCCTTACACTAATGTTATGAGGTAGCTACTCTTATTATCCTCATTTCACAGAAGAGAAAATGAAGGTACAGAGGCTACATAACCTGTCCAAGATTTTCAAGGTAGTAACTGGGTGAGCGCTGATTTAAACCCAGGCAGCTGGACTTGAGACAGAGCATGTATCTGTGCCTTAATGTCTTCCTATACAAAGCCAAGTTTACAATTATGCAATCTCAGAATAAAATTGGGAAAGCTTGACAATATATTATACAAAGCTCATTTCTCTATAGGACAGTTTTTATCTAATAGTAAGCATAGTTGATGGCATTGGCAAAAATCAATTTAACAGCTGAGTCCAGAGACAGTGGTCTCTCTTATATGCAGGTGGACAGAAACAGTCTTGAAAGCCAACGAGGTACTTAAATGCAAAATCACCCTTTCAGACTTAAAAAGAGAATATACAAGCATTGTGGGTAGCCAGGCAAAAAAGCTGAAATATGTCTAACTGACATGTCACATAGATATATTTATGCTGTATTTAGATAAGCACTTACTAAAACTGTTCACGTGACCATAATTCTGCAATTAAACCAATGGACCAAGTGTAGGTCCAAGTGTAGGCTATAACTGAAGTAAGAAAAATACAAACCGTGGAACTTTTCTTTCATCTCACCTCTAGGTACATCATATCAGCACAAAGATACTGACCACTGACTTTGGTTAACAATGGCAGGGAGTCAGAAAGTTCAGAGGCACAGAACTGTGCCTTAATCACCCACCCATACCTGCTACCTGGAGAAAACCTATTGGCTTCTTTCTCCTTCTCTTTCCATTTCTTTCCCTTGTTGGAATTCTTCCTCAAAGGTGCCCTATAATGATAGCACACAGTCAGCAAGGGGAATGGGACATTTTCTCCTTTAACTCTTCTCTCAAAGAGGGTTTGCTTTTCACCTCGTGAAGTGCTTACCCCAGATTCACGAACTTCCGCTTGATTTTTCCTCCTCGTACCACCAATGAACTGGATGCCCTTAGTGACTTGGGACCTTTGGCACCATCTAGGATACAGACATATGTAAAAAAAGGATTATTATCATGTTTCCTGTTACTATCATTTTTAAAAAGCTATTGTCAAAAGTCACTGCATCTCTGTAGCTAAGGGTTTGCCTCAATTCCTAACTGTAAAAGAAAATAATGGATGCCTTTTATAAGGAAACAGGATACAGCTATGTTGAGGAACACTCAGTTAAACCAGGAGAGGGCCTGTTATACAGAAGCCCAATTCTAAAATCAACAGAATTTTAGCTTCAAATAAAGTGGAATGAAAAAATAAGCAAGAATAAACACTATCAAATCACCCTTTACATTCAAAGCAGGGGCCAAATGACTTTCTTTTGTTCGTTCTCTGGCTCCAACTATGCTTCAAATGTCTGGGCTGGGTCCTCCACGCCTTTCTTGCTTTGGGTTTTTAAACGCTTTCTGACAGGAACGCAGCCACTTCCCTTCTATGTCCCAAGTTCAGTGAAGAATGTCACCCCTGAGAGTCTGGGAGATTCAGGGAGAAAGTGAGAGTCAAAGCTTCTCCTTCTGGTCTGCCCCTTGCTAATGGCTTGCGGCCAGCACTGGGACAGAGGAGACAGACATGGGGGAGACGGCTCAAGCAGGAGCTCAGCTATAAAACATTTACAACTTTGCAAGGTCTTTTTTAGAAGTTGGCTTGGAGCACAGCTTGGCTGGCCTCCCTTGATGTGGAAGACTCCAAAACCTCCTCAGTGTTTCGAACTGAATGATCCTTACTTATCTTGAGTCATGCTGGCATTCAAAAGCACAGCAGCTGCTGGGGGGTGGGGACACCTGAGATGATGCCAGAAACCGATCAGAGGAAAGACTCTGCCAATGGAATTCAATGTCAGCTGCAGGAACAAGATCGCACCAGTGGCACTTACTCCACCTTGGACAAGGTAGAAACTGCTGTGACTACCTGGAACCATATCACGATGGATGCTGTTTGGCATTATATTTCAGCACATCCAGTTATCTGAGATCATTAACAAAGGGTAACTTAACTTTGATGCATATTTGTGTATGAAAACTGCTTTTTCTCAATTGTCTGTGGGTGTCTATCTTTTTAAAATTTAAAAGAAAATCCAGCAACTTTGTGGCATGGAATATAGTTCTCCTAAGAAAGTATTCAGTTAATCTTCTGGGTTAATTTTGCTTATGCTTTTTGTCTATTTCAGGAGAAATTTCTAAATACATATCACTTACAAACAGTTCTCATTTAGAAGTTTCTTTTCAAAGTTTTGAAGATGCACAGGATGTTGAAAAACATTCTAAGGATTTTTAGCAATGAGCTTTTCATAGTTTTAATGATACTCTGATTACAATAATCAATAATTTTGAAATGTACATAATGAAATAGAAAAGTCAGAAATATGT
Organism: Oryx dammah; assembly: GCF_014754425.2. Taxonomy (NCBI): domain Eukaryota; kingdom Metazoa; phylum Chordata; class Mammalia; order Artiodactyla; family Bovidae; genus Oryx; species Oryx dammah. The sequence continues at coordinate 13,001,956 of NW_024070202.1, read as the reverse complement.
CCAAGTCAAAATCCACTTCTAGCCTCAAATATTCATTATGACTATTTGCATCATTACTCTTTGGGTAACAGAATTAAACAGCCACAGATGTGACATATTCACCTAAAGAAAATCTACAGACATGGCACAAACTCGTTCTAAGGTGATTTTGCAAATAGACATTAAAAAAGCAGGACTGCAGTTTTCCTAACAGAAGTCAAAGAAAAGAAAATACTATATTCTTCCAAATCCATTCTAGAGCAACTTTTATGGCTAGGACTGTGTGAATTTAAAAGGAGACTGATTTATTATTTTTGGAAACAAAGGTGGCTGGAAGATGTTTCAGTGAGTGGTGTGAGGACCAGATGAGACGATGTACATGGCAACACTCTACAACCTGTTAGCGTGGCAATTATTTGGACATCTTGGGATTAAAAGCCTGATTCTGCCCATCACAGAGCCTGCTGCCAGGCAACCTTACATCATTGTCTCATACATTTGCCAAAGTGTGTTCCAAGGCACACTTAAATGAATGCTTTCAAAAGGCCGAAGAGGCAAGATTAAGTAATAAAGCACTTCTCCAGTTTAAATCAATCAAACCCATCTTTAATGTACATTAGAAATTCTAGTCCATATAAAAACCAACACTGGATTGGTATGACTTCAGGAAAAGTAAAAGAATTTTGAGTTTTGTCTGTTTGCTTATTTAGCTGTATCTGAAATTTCCACTAGGCTTTTTGAAATCTCTCCATTATCACTTTCCTGAGCAATCAGAGGTCCAAGTCTTCACACTGGATGCCATAGCTTTAAGCTTTGGCAAACTGGTCTTCATTTTCAAAGGTAATAACTGATCTTCTGAGCTAAATACTAAACCATTGCTGGGACTGTATTCTTCTTATTCTCACTGCAACAAGACGCTTGATTACCTCTTCTTTTATTATGTTGTTGCTTAGCTGCTCAGTTGTGTCCAACTCTTTGTGACCCCATGGACTGCAGCAGACTAGGCTTCCCTGTCGTTCACCATCTCCCACAGTTTGCTCAAACTCATGTCCATTGAGTCAATGATGCCATCTAACAATCTCATCCTCTGTAACCCTCTTCTGCCCTCGATCTTTCCCAGCATCAAGGACTCCCAAGTCTACCTCCCAGCCCTGTCTTCTCTCTTGAGCTCAAGTCCTCTTCTACTAGAAATGAGTTAATCATCTTTCCCCCATAAAGTTTCTGATTTCCTGATTTCTATTAATGACAGGGACCATGCTTTCTGAGGCCAGCAGCCCTGTGATCAGTTTCAACCTCCTCACTCTCTTCCCCCTCTATCTAGTCAGCTTACTTTCAGTGGTTCTCATATCATTCTTTCTTTTCCCTAAATGGAAAGGAAATTCTCCTTTCCCTAAATGGAGTTAGATATTTATCATATATCCAGTTGTAATGGGAGTCTTTCTGTCCTAGTTTCCACTGAGGTCCCACAATTTAACAAAATGGTGACTTGCGAATGCAGTACAATGCAGTACAATTTAGAAAATACCCTACTTCAATTACATGTTCAATAATAGCAGAGATTCAGACTAAGGATTGCAATCAACTACAGCTATTAACTTAATTATTACCTTGTGGTACCTTGGTAGACTAAAAGTAATGGTATATTACTTTTAAAAAAAATCTAGAAAAATGGCAACTAATGACTAAGACAATTTCAGAGTTTATTCAACAATATTGAGTGGAAGGAAACATATGTCTAGACTAGGAGTCAGCAAGCTTTCTCTGTAAAAGGCCAGAATGTAATTATTTTAGGCTGTGGGCAACTGACTCTATCACAGCTACTCACTCTGCTACTGTAGTATGAAAACAGTATGGAACTGTATGACTGTGGTTGTATTCCGAAAAAGCTTTATTTATAAAAACAGGTGGAGGCTGGATTTGGTTTGATGACCTCTGTTCCAGAAGACCTGTACTGATTATCTAGAGAGACATACTTATTAATTCATCCAAGAAACTTATGGATATAAACTACATGCCATACTTCTTACTGGGGACCACGAATACAAAGATGAATGCGATGAATGAGAAAACCCTGTCTCACACTTGAAAACTAGATTAGACTTATTACACACAGAGTGACAGAAGCAGAAGTAAGAGTGCGAAAATTTCTGTGGGGATCAAAGAGAATAATTAACTCTACCTGGGAAGCGGGACAGGTACAAAGGGTCCACTAAAGGAGGTGAAATTAAGAGGAGCTTTGAAGAAAGTCCACAGTCTACTGGAGGGGCATGTTAGGTATGAACTTAAACATGAAG